>NC_037529.1:13747688-13752656 GCF_001531365.2 Cynara cardunculus var. scolymus | reverse complement strand
ACACTTTAATCCCGTATGTCGTTTACTCTTTAAATTTTAACCCTTAACATTTATTTATTTTACGAATGATAATTTTTTAGGGTGTTACAACTCTCCCCCACTAAAAAGGGATATCGTCCCCGAAATCAATCTTCGTCGAACAATTATAGGTCTCATCTCCATTTTTTTATTCCAACATTTTTTTTAAAGTCAAAGTTGCTAATTTGTCAAGTAGACATTTTCTCATAATTGACACATGGAATGTGTAATAAATCCTCTGTAATTCTTCGGGAAACTTCAACAATATGCCACCTCATCTACCCTTGATATCATCTCGAATGGTCCTACATATCTTGGACTTAACTTTCCATGTTTACTGAAATGCACCATTCCTTTCCACGGTGACATTCTAGGGTCATCCCAACCCAACCAATAATTGGTCTTCATATCTTATTAGTGTAGCTCTTCTTATTAAGTACGACATCCAACCTCTTGTGTATTCATGCAAAGTTTAACTGATGTCTGTAAATCTATCTATGTTCATGATAGTTAAACATACTAGCATAAACTCCATGCATAGCTTACTTTCCATCTCTCATGGAAGGCATGTCTTAAAACTCCATGCATAGCTTATTGTTACTTTTCTTAGTGCCCGAGCACCCATATTCCTCCTTCAAACCGTTGAACTTAAATACTGCTACTTCTATCTTTATATTATAGGACATGACACTTCTTCCCCCGTCCTTGTAGTTGGGATAATGCGTAAGCAATAACGTTGCCTATTTACATCAACGTATCCTGACCCAACTTGCATGCAACACTATGTACCACACTTGTGTTTCTTCTAGTAATGTCATCCTCATTGCGAGGCTTAACCTCCCCTTTAGCATCTAAAACGCCGTTTTGACTTTAACCAATTCAAAATTATTTGACTCCTGGTTAAACCTCCCATTAACGTAGATTTTAAGAAATATCTATTGAAACTTATATTGGTTTGCTAAAAACCATAAGCCTCAAATATGTAATCCCATCTTTAGCATTCTCAAATATGTTATTGTGTTAGTTTTTGGTTTAACTCAACTAAATCCCACTTCCATGACCCATAAATTGAGTTTCACCAATTACTTTCATACTTAGAACTAACACAAAGTTTCCCTTTTTTTTTCAAAAGCCCTCATACAAACCCTATGTATTGTTCATGTTTCCCTGCATGTTTGAAGTTGATTGAATAGGTCATCGCCCTTGGCAAAACCTTTGCTTCTGTCATTGATCTCATACACATCAAATTTATTGATGCATATATGCATCATACCATATTTATTTAACTCACCTTGTTAATATTATCCAATGTATTAACTTAGCTAAATAAAATCCTTGATCAAAGGCTCTTGTAATCTTTTCATCGAATTTGGCACCTTTGTCACGACAAAATCAGAGCAATATCCTCATATTATGTGTTCCCTCTGGAACTAGGTCAATTTGAGGAACCCTCACATCTAGTGATACTTTCGATACATTATCTCTAACCACCTTAATATTCGCACACCATGGGTACATCATACACCATCTTATTTTATTGATTGATGTCAACCACACATGCTAATCATTCAATGCTACATTTCCCAATATATCTGCTTATCTTTCTTATCGATATTCCCTCAAAATTTGATACATTTAGGCTTTAGTCTAACATGTTGTTCCTTAGTGATTATATCACCAAGCTTATATATCACCCATTTACACCTCTACTAAGTAAAGACATTGTTAATACGGGTGTATCGAACCTTTAGGAGTCTCCTTAGCCCCTTCCAATATCATATTGTGCTCCATGTCGCAAATTTTGTGTATACCCTTTTTTTCTGTCTATTTGCTAGTGTTGTATTACATAGCTCCTAATTTTCCGAGTTGGTCTCTTCCAAACTTTGGCACAACCATCCCACAGATGCCCCACTGATTCATACCTAATGCAATTCATACCCCTTACATAATCCTGAGCCATATAACCCGGCTTACCGTATTTGTAACATGTTGTTCACTTACTTTAGTGTTGATCGTTTCACTTACTGTTTGCAAAATGTTTGACCCATCTATTCGAGGATCAACATTTTTTTGTCGTAAAATTATTGGGTATGTCAAGCCCCTTGCTTGAATCTCATGTCCCCTTCATATTCTTCCTCTCTTCCATAGGATTGTAGTTGTTTTTCCCTTATTACTTTGTCTGTCTTTAAACATGTACAGAACTACAAATGATGATCACATAATCATGACTACATATCATTTAATGTCTAACTTCTGGACACCCACCGTTGGTCTATATTGACATCTGTGTGAACTGATTCACATATTCTCATATTTTCTTTTTAGCTCTCATTCCATATTCCATCAATGTCATATGGCAATATACGCCACTTTATATTAAGCATTGTTGCTATAAATTTTGGAACCATTACCCATCTTCGTGGTCCAAAAATTTTTGTTTATCATCAGCAAGAATGCATCATGTAAACATGTGCAAACTTTTTTGCTAATATCCCCTTGATATTGCCCTATTACATTGGTCGACCTCATGAGACCAACCCCAACTTCTACGAGTCGCTGCAAAACGATCACACAGGCTAAGCTGTATTAATACCCTTGTATTGACTCAGTCATGGGCTCGACTGTAATCTATCGTTGCATTAAACAACATTGCTAAATATGTGTCCCCTTAGATACCCAGAGCTATCTTGATCAATCTTCATAATTCATACTGAATTTTTAATAGTAAGTCAATAGATATATTACTTACTTTAAGTATTAGTAATCATAAGAATCAATTATGATTTATTCCATTGCTAACTCATTATATCTTCTTCACCCTCATCTCATCACTGCTTCCCTTTATGAAAATATAAAACGTTTAATTAGTCCCTATATAATCTGGACATAGACACACAGTCTGACGAGTTTGTAACCATTCCTGATACCATTCCCTCAAATATCTCTAGTACCATGCTCTTTAATCATAGTACTCTCCAATTGTGTCTCTATGGAACTCCTATACGTTCCATAGTCTCACGCCCAAAGGTCTAAGAGTGATTACACATACCCCTCTTATAATGACCAATTAGATGGGTGGCCTAATCACCATCCTCATACCCATCACATATAGTATATGACTTTTTCCTATCACGTAGGTCTCTTTTTCATATCAGACGAATTCCCCATGTATATTTAATCATATTGAACATCCTAACAGATCTTGTCTCTAAGAGTCATAACCTTTTTTTATACCCTTACTGACATTGGCCTCATGTTCATTTCTAACTCATTTACGTCTCTCCCCAAGAGCACCATTATAGTTATAAATGTTTGTCAAATGTTTCTTATCAACCTTACAAGTGCTTCATTTCCTAACCTCAAGTTTCCCATATCTATAACCATATATGTTGAGCACCACCTCAACTAACTTAATCTATGATCATTTGAATATTCACTAGCCCATGAGATAATGCCTTATCTGACCATACCTTACATAGACCATCCATTCTCATCCCATTTTCTAAAAAGGAAATACAATACATCACCAATAATTCGATCATGAGTTTTTATAATAGAAAATTACTCCAATATGAATCTTATGTTGCATTCATATTCTTAATCCCATGATTCAAGCTTGGGTTGTCACATATCCTATTTTGCTTAAACCATTTCTCTTTCATAAAAAAAAAAAACCAAACTTATATACCCTTTTACCCCTTCACTTAATTCAAGTCTAGGCTAATCGTAACCTAGTTCACCCAATTTGGATCCCGTTAATACCCTCCCAGTTTAAGCTTAGACTATCATTAACCTAATTCTCTTAAAGTAAGGCTCTGATACCAACTTGTAACACCCCTCATTTTCACCATGAGTTGTGTCAGGTCATTCTCATTAAATAACAATAAATAAACCCAAAATATAGTGGCTAATAAAGCCCTATTACAATGGAAGTCTTACAAATTCAATTAAAATTAATAGCTCAACGCTAACCCGTCCCATACCGGGTTACATTACAAAATGAGTTTAAGCATAAACCTAAACATCTAAAATATAATAATATAATTATCTAGGAGAGAACCTTGCTCTTGTCGACCCTTGAACCTCTTGCACCTGAGATGCAAACTAATAGTCAGCTTTACAAAGCTCGTTGAGTTCATGGTTTTTGTGCACAATCATACACACCTCATCATGCATAAAACAAACAATGCCCCAAATAAAATAATATGCACATTTGTTTCAAACCCTTTTGAAATAATAATGAGATCTCTTAATTTYCCGTCRGGTTAAGGTCTTACYGTCATCGGCACTTCCYYGRGTTACACGGCTATCCCTTGTCCGGTYAYYCMTCCCTADGATGTGYCATCCCTTATGACTTTTGACCCMTTCCCATACCCGACAAAAATATTAACCCGTTTATAACATGCTAATTAATGTTTAAAAACACGTAAACRAATASCATGCAACCCACAACAATAATTCATATACATGTAATAAACCCATAAACATGTACAAAAAAAAATATCRTAATRCTCAAATAATTTGTACATAAGCATGCATCCCAGTTAAAGTCTCATGAAGACTCACCTGAATAGCTCTGTTTGGCTAAACCTCRTCCYTGAGTAATATCMTATAACATGTAATTATATTTCAATAATTAGAGTATTGACATTTCMCCAAAAAGTCAACYTGAAAGTCAAATAGGTCTACTTTGGGGTAAGAATGGTCAACGGGTCAACYCCAAGCATACCTCRTCGCCATATACCYCCCTCCCCAATGGAATTCTTTTCACATCCAAAATAAATTASGACGTATTAAACCYAACATTTAATTATATAGGATTCTCGTTMTAAAAAYGTYYGATCCCATAATTATCTAGTCGCAACTCCCGAAATAAGTTATTAAATTATTTCTTATAATTTAAATATGAAACTCCAATTAATTAATAACTTTTACAATTGATGTCCAAAT
>NC_037529.1:13733326-13746998 GCF_001531365.2 Cynara cardunculus var. scolymus | reverse complement strand
GTTTACTCTTTAAATTTTAACCCTTAACATTTATTTATTTTACGAATCATAAATTTTTAAGGTGTTACAGGAGTTTTAAAACAATTTAGGCATTTTAGCACATCAAACCCCTCAACTTACCACCACTTTTCAAAAACAACCTCGAGCTTTATAACCGAATAATTGGTTATCACATTATTCTTCCCTCAAAAGAATTTCGTTCCGGAATTCACTCAATAAAACAATTGAGGATACTTTGATCTAATTTCTGATTCTAGCTCCCAAGTAGCTTATGGACCCTTATGAAAACGCTATTATACTTTCACAATACTTATTTCTTTATTTCTTAAAATCCTTGTCTTTCGGTCAGTGAGGGTCTCAAGGGTTTCCCCGAAGTTCAACTTATTATCAACTTGCACTTCAGTTAGCGGTACTGCCAAATTCGAATCGGCCAAACACTTTCGCATGTTAAAGACATGGAAAGTGATGTGAATAGCATTGGGTTCCTCAAGTAACTCTAACTAATATGCTACTGAACCAACCTGCTTATAGATTCTGAAGGGCCCAATGTACCTCGGACTAAGCTTACCTCTTTTCTCGAAACAATCTATACCCATCCATGGAGAAACTTTTAACATTACAAAATATCCTACCATAAATTCAATCAGTTTGTGGTGTCTATCGGCGCCACTTTTCTGTCGGTTCTGAGTTGTTTTAATTCATTCTCGTATTTGATCTATTTTTTCAGAAGTTATTTGAACGATCTCAGGATGAGCCAACTGCTTCTCCCCACTTCATTCCAACATAACAGCGTTCTGCACTTTCTGCCATACAAAATGTGTTGCTTGTATGCTGGAATGGTAACTGTTGTTTTAAGCAAATTCGATCAAAGGTAGATGATTTTCCCAAGATCCCCCGAAGTCAATAATACAAGCTCTCAACATGTATTCAAGGGTTTGAAGTGTTCCTTCACTCTGCCCATCTGTTTGAGGGTGATATGTCGTACTCAATCTGATTTGAGATCCCATAGCTTTTTGGAAGCTCTCCCAAAACATAGAGGTAAATCTATTGTCCCTATCTGAGACAATTGACAAAGGAACACCATGATGAGTCACTACTTCTTCAATGTAAATCTTCGCAAGCCTTTCTAAAGGATAATTCTCTTTAATTGGTAGAAAATACGCAGATTTAATTAGACTATCCATAATCACCCATATGGCATCATATCCCTTTGGAGTTTGCGGTAACTTAATGATGAAATCCATTGTGATATGATCCTAGTTCCACACGGGAATTTATAGAGACTGTAAATTCCTATATGGTCGTTGATGCTCAATTTTTACTTGCAGACATGTCAAATATCGCTCCACATATTTTGCAATATCCTTCTTCAATCCTAGCCACCAATGGAAAGGTTTTAAATCTCTGTACATCTTATTGGTACCAGGATGAACTGAGTATCGTAATCAGGGATTTTTGCCTAAAATCAATTAACGATTATTTTCGAAACGTGGTATCCAAATTCTGCCTTGGAAACATAGAATCCCCTTATCGTTCTTTGTCAGGGTTGAAATTATTCTACCAATTCTTTCGGCCTTGAAATTTTTTTCTTTCACGACTTCATTTTGACATCTCAGAATTTCATTAAGAAATGTCATGGATTAAGTTTATTCTCAACGTAATGGCTTTAATTGTTCCATTTATGATCAGTGAAAATCTGACATTTGGTCCCCAATAAATAATACCTCCAAATCTTCAATGCAAAAACGATGGATGCAAGCTCCATGTCATGCGTTGGGTACTGTTTTTGATGACTTTTTAACTGTCTGGAAGCGTATGCAATAACTTCCCCCTTTACATTAATACACATCTCAGACCCAGTTTTGAAGCATCACTGTATATTGCAAAATCTTCATATCCATCTGGTAGCGACAATATTAGAGTACTGCATAGACTATCTTTCAACAACTGGAAGGCTTTACTCTGGTCCTCTCCACATTCATATTTAACATTTTTTCTTGTTAGCTTGGTCAAAGGTGCAACAATACGTGAGAAGTCTTAAATAAATTTTCAATATTACCTCATTAGACCTAAGAAACTACGAATCTCGATAAGGGTTCTCAATACTTCCTATTTCTCAATAGCTTCAATCTTTGTAGAATCCACTTTTACCCCTGTCTCAGAAACAATATGACCCAAAATTTGGACTTCTCTCAACAGAACTCACACTTGGACAACTTAGCATATAATTTCTCTTTCTTCAAAAGTTCGAGAATTATACGAAGATGTTTGGCATGTTCCGCTTTCAATTGTGAGTATATAAGAATATTGTCAATAAATACAATAACAAATTTATCAAGATATTCATTACATACACGGTTCATTAAATCCATAAACGTTGCTGGAGCATTTGTTAGACCGAACAACATGAGTAGAAACTCATGATGTCCATATCTTGTTCAGAATGTAGTTTTGGAAATATCTTTGTCTCTGCCTTTCATCTGATGATACCCTAACCGTGAATCGATCTTGAAGAAATAACTTGCCCCAACTAGTTGATTAAACAAATAACCAATTCTTGGCAAATGATATTTATTCTTTTCAAAGGATATTTATTCTTTATCGTCAGCTTATTAAGTTCTTGATAATCAATGCACATCCTCATCGTCCCATCTTTCTTTTTAAATAACAACATGGGAGCACCCCAAGGAGAAGCACTTGGTATGATGAAGCCCTTATCAAACAATTCTTTCAATTAGGTTATTAACTCTTTTAATTCAGAAGGTGCTAGATGATATGGAGCTCTGGCCACTGGTGCTACCCCGGGTCTTAAATCAATTATGAACTCCATGGATCGATCAGGTGGTAAACTAGTCAAATCTTCCAGAAATACTTCGAGATATTCACAAACAACAGGGATAGACTCTTGTTTACCTTTTTCTTTCTTTGAATCGGCCACATAAGCTAGAAAAACTTGACACCTTTTTTGAATATATTTTCGGGCTTCATGACATATATCAGGCTGTTGTGATGATCCCGTTGATCACCATAAATTAAAATCGTCATTGGGAACAAACGAAGCGGTAACCCATATCCCTCAATCTCAATTTGACAATTATCAAATGCACGGGTAACAGATACTTGACTATTATTAGCAGTATCAACTACTAAAACATAGTCAAGAGGCACATAATTCATGTATAGACACCCAAGAAATAAAGGCGATACAAATGAATAATTAGCACTAGAATCAAATAACACCTTGGCATATACGGAATTGATAAGAAAGGTACATGTTACCACATCGGGGATTTCCTCGGCCTCTTCCTTTGACATCTGAAAAAACCGTCCCCTCGTCCTATCTGATTCACCTCTCCGGATGTTGACTCCCCAATGCGTACTCGGAGTATTTCCAACAGATTCAATCTTGGAGTCTTGAACTTGGGACAATCTGGCTTAATATGGTCGGGAGAATTACAATGAAAACAACGTTGGTGAATCCGGCAATTTCTAGACAAGTGTCCCGGATCCCTACTTCTATAACACTTCATCTGCTCAAAATTACAGTCACCTTGAAGAACATGGTGACATCTCTGGCATGGTATTTCACTATATCGTTGGGCAGGACGATTTTATGTTTTTATGAATTTTGGTCTTCTATACTCAGTTGAAGACCCTTCCCATTTTCTTTTCTCAACTACCTTCTCCACTCCCTGACGGTTCTTGTTCCTTTCTGTTGTTTCTGCCTTGTTTCTCGACAGTGAAGTAAGACCAAGCTCATGTTTTTTTATTAAAAATAAAAAAAGGAGTTGACCGTTCAAGTATTCGAAATTGCATCGTACTGCCAGTGGAAAAGTTGAATGATTCATTGCAATCACAAATTCTCGTATCGAAAGCTTTAGTCCCCAAATATATTTCTCGACTTTACGAGATTTTTATGCAGGCACGTTTCTGACATTTTATGGGCCCTGGACGAACATAAAACAGGGCCCACTGTAAGAAAGAAGGCTTTTAGCAACGACTTTTGTCGTCACTAAAAGTCCATTTATGATCAGAAAGAGTATATAACATGTTGTCATTATAACTTGTACCGGAAACATGTTATCGCTAAAAGGCGCATCGTCAAAGTTCACCTTTCTTGTAGTGACCCTCAGTAAGTACGAAAATAAATTCAATAAAAGTTTTTCATTAATATAAAATTGAGTACAAGAAATGTTAATAATTTACTAAGGAAAGAAATCATATTTATCTTTATTATAGTCTTATGAAATGTAGCGTTTTAATAACATGTCATATACAGATGAAACTGCAAAAGGTGTAATAAATTATGTTTTATGCATATAAAATAAGTTTTAAAGGTCGTTTATTAAACATTTAATAGATAAATGTTTATCGAATGTCATTTGTCTTCGCGGGTAGCATGACAAAGATGTAGATTCTTACTATACTTGGCAATAGGCTTTTTAAGGACCGATAATCTTATCTGATAAGGGAACGAAAAGACTTTTACTTGGTAAGTTAGCCGGTAAAAAATGTTTTCTAACAAATTGTTTCAATCGCGGAGACTGTTACCCAATAAAATAAGTAAAAATGGTGAATATTACCGATAAACTTAGCTGATAAGTATTTGATAAATGACACCTAAATGTCTCAAATCAAATGCAATAGGGTTACAAATCCAAACATCACAAATGGGTGATAAGTTGTCTATAAACAAGATTTGGTCATTTCACATATAATCCTATTAAATGATAGGAGAAAGATCGTGTAAGAATAATAATTAAGGTGAGAAACATAAGAAGAGATCTGACTCTTGATAACCTTTAATCTCAACCCCACCCATGAATCATGTTTGATACAGGGAATGATTCGATGCATCTTATTCTAATGTGCATCCAAGGAAATCCAAAATGACAACCCTTAGACCAAGGAATCAATCATAGAACGAAAACCATATGAATTCAAATTTAATTACAAACTCATCATCATACTCCTAAAAGAAACCCAAAATGATGAAATCCTAGAAGAAAGAACTCAATCACGAAACAAAATCTAGATGAAATCAATTTCAAATCGCAACCAAAACATCAAATCAATCTTCAAAAACCAAAAACAAATCCAAAATGACGAACACCTAGAATCATAAATCAATGATAAACCAGATTTATGGAGAACAACCGATAATATTTGTTGTCGATGAAGAATTAAAGGAAGTAGCTATGGCGTGGAAAAGTAAGAAATTTCCTAGAGGTTTCGTTTACAAACTGTTGGCGGATGGTGGATATATATATATATATATATATATATATAATATCTTACATTTATTTAAAGATGGAAATAAATAATTACTAAAATACCCTTAATTTAATTAGACTTAACAGAAAAAGTTAACGGGTGTTAGACGAAAGGATGAAAAGTGTTGGAGATTGACAAACGTGATGTAACACCCCAAGATCACATTTGCATATAAAAATATATTTTCATATATCAAGAAATATAATTTACACATTCTGGTATAATAATAAAAATATATACATCATTTTGATATAACGAACCTCATTTATCACATCAAAATAATCAAATAACTTAATAAACACATTTTGATTATCTTATCGCATCATATAGATGAATATATAATTTTTCTGCATCACTTTGGCAGAACAATCCCATCTCTTCGCAACACACTAGTGCGAGGACCACAACTCGTCGCATCATACTGGTGCGATAAACCCAACTTATCGCATCACACAGGTGCGATAAGTCAACTTGTCAAACTACAAGGATGCGACATACTCACTCCTCGCATCATATAAGTGCAATAACCACATTTCTCACATCAATAGGATGTGATAACTTTAAGTCATCGCATCACATAGATGCGACAACTCCAAGTCATCGTATCATAAGGATGCGGTAACAAAGAATATTTGATCAAAAACCCATATTTTATATCTCAATGATTATGTCACCCTTATCCTAGTGGTATACACCTCTCCTTGATATGTCACCCTTATTCATGTATACACTTCTTCTTGATATGTCACCCTTATAACCAAAATACACCTCTTGTTGATATGTCACCCTTATTCCATTCACAAGATATACCATATCAAAATCCAATAATTGTGCTAATTATAGCATCCAAAAACAGTTTTATAATCATCACCTCATATAAAGAACCATACGGTTCAAATTATCAAATAAGAAAAGTTGTAAATAACCCACCTTATTAATCACAAAAATGAAGATGATAAGAGGATGAATTATCACAGCAACAAGTATCCAGGCAATTAATTACATAATTCAACTTATTATCTCCCTTTTTGCTTTTGTTTTCTTCGAGCTCTAGAACACACACATATACAAAGAAAAACTTACTTTTCCTTTTTCACCCTAAAACCAATGAAATAAAGTTAAATATCTCAATACCCATATTACACCATAAGAGGCGGTGGTGGGATTGTTTTTTAAATTATTTAAGCAGATAAGCACTTTTAACCCCCCCCCCCCCTCAACTTACCTATGCTTTCAAAAACAACCTCGAGCTTTATAACCGAATAACCGGTTATCATATCATCCTCTCCTCAAAAGAATTTCGTCCCATAATTCATTTACTTAAACAGCTGAGGATATTTTTGATCTTATTTCTGATTCCAATACTTTCACAAGACTGGATCCTTATGAAATCGCCATTTTACTTTCACAAGACTGATTTCTTTATTCCTCAAAATTTTCGTCTTTCGATCAGTATCAACCTCAGGGGTTTCCATCACATTTAACTTACTATCAACTTGCACCTTAGATAGCGGTACCGCCAAATTCGGATCAGTCAAACATTTTCGCAGGTTTGAGACATGAAAAATATTGTGAATAGCATTGAGTTTCAAAGGGAACTCCAACTGATATGCTACTGAATTAACCCATTTACATATTCTGACAGGTCCAATGTACCTCGGACTGAGTTTACCTATTTTTTTAATCGAATGATATCCTTCCACAGAGAAACTTTTTAACATTACAAAATCTCCTACCAGAAACTCAATCGGTTTACGACATCTATCGGCGTAACTTTTGTATCGATCCTGAGCTGTTTTAATTCGTTCTCATATCTGATCTATCTTTTCAGAAGTTATTTGAACAATCTCTGGACCAACCAACTCCTTCTCCCCCACTTCATTTCAACACAATGACGTTCTGCACTTTCGACCATTCAAAACGTCATACAGTGTAGCTTGAATGCTAGAATGGTAACTCTTGTTGTAAGCAAATTCGATTAGAAGAATACAAGCTCTTAACATGTCTTCAAGGGTCTGAATTATTCTTCACTCTACCCATTCGTTTGAGGATGATACGTCGTACTCAATCTAATCTGAGATCACATAGCTCTTTGGAAGCTCTCCCAAAACTTGGAGGTAAATCTATTGTCCCTATCTGAGATGATTGACAAAGGAACACCATAACTAGTCACAATTTCTTCAATGTAAATCTTTGCATGCCTTTCAAAATGATACTTCTCCTTAATTGGTACAAAGTGCGCAAATTTAGTTAAACGATCTACAATAACCCATATGGCATCATACCCTTTTGGAATTTGCGGTAACTTTATGAAGAAAAATATTGTGATATAATCCCACTTCCACACAGAAATTTCCAGAGATTGTAAATTCCCTTATGGTCGTTGATGCTCATTCTACACTTGCAGACACGTCAAACATCGTTTCACATATATTGCAATATCCTTCTTCAATCATGGCCACCAATAAAATGGTTTTAAATCATTGTACATCTTATTGGTATCTAGATGAATCGAGTATCGCGATTGATTTCCAACTCACGTCTAAAATCAGTTCACGGTTGTTCCCGAAATGTGGTATCCAAATTTTGCTTTGAAAACATAAAATCTTTTTGTCATTCTTTGTCAGGGTTGAAATTATTCCACCAACTCTTTAAGCCTTGAAATTTAATTTTTTGACCGTTTCACCTTGACAACTTAGAATTTCATTAAGAATGTCAGAGATCAGATTCATTCTCAATGCAATGGCTTTAATTGCTCCACTCTTTTCTTTTCGACAAAGCACGTCAGCCACCACGTTTGCCTTCCTAGGGTGATAAAGGATTTCACAGTTATAATCATTCACCAATTCAATCCACCGTCTTTGCCGCGTATTTAATTTTCCCGATTAAACAAATGTTGAAGGATTTTGTGATCAATAAAAATCTGACATTTGGTTCCCAACAAATAATGCCTCCAAATCTTTGATGCGAAAACGACGGCCGCAAGCTCCATGTCAAGCGTCGGGTACCGTTTCTAGTGATCTTTTAACTATCTGAAAGCGTAAGCAATAACTTTCCCTCTCTGCACCAATGCACACCCCAAACCCAGTTTTGAAGCATCACCATGTACCACAAAATCTTCAGACCCATCTGGTAATGACAATATCGGAGCACTACATAGACGATCTTTCAACAACTGGAAGGCTTTACTCTTGTGTTCTCTCCATTCCTACTTAACACTTTTTATTGTCAGCTTAGTCAAAGGTGCAGTAATACATGAGAAGTCTTGTATGCATTTCCGATAGTACCCCGACAGACCCAAGAAACTACGAATCTTGGTGGGTGTTCTTGATACTTCTCATTTCTCAATAACTTCAATCTTTGCAGGATCTACTTTTACTCCTGCCTCAAAAACAACATGACCCAAGAACTGGACTTCCCTCAACCAAAACTCACAATTGGACAATTTTGCATATAATTTTCTTTCATCAGACGTTCGAGAATTAAACGAAGATGCTCGGCATGCTCTACTTCTGAGTATGTAAGAATTTAATCGATAAATACAATAACAAACTTATCAATATATTCATTATATACTCGGTTCATTAAATCCATAAACGTTTCTAGAGCATTTGTTAGACCAAACGGCATGACCAAAAACTCATGATGTCTGTATGTTGTTCGGAACGTAGTTTCAGCAATGTCTTTGTCTCTGACTTTCAGTTGATGATATCCTGACCCTAAATCGATATTGAAGAAATAACTTGCTCCAACTAGTTGATCAAACAAATCATCTATTCTTGGAAAAGAATATTTATTATTTATCGTCAACTTATTCAGTTCTTGATAATCAATGCACATCCTCATTGTCCCATATTTCTTTTTAACAAACAACACTGTAGCACCCCAAGGAGAAGTACTTGGTCTGATGAAACCTTTGTCAAGCAATTCTTTCAATTGGGTCATTAATTCTTTTAATTCAGAGGGTGCCAGACGATATGGAGCTCTGGCCACTAGTGTTGCCCTAGGCGTCAAATCAATTCTGAACTCCACAGATCGATTATGTGGTAAACTAGTCAGATCTTCTAGAAACACCTCAAGATATTCACAGACAACAGGAATAGACTCTTGTTTACCTTTTCTTTTTCTTTGAATCAACCACATAAGCTAGAAACCTTGACACCCTTTCTGAACACATTTTCTGGCTTTCATAATGGATATCAGGTTGTTGTGATGATCCTACCGATCACTATAAATCAAAATCGGTCCTTTCGCTAGTAAATCAATATTGATCATCTTTTTGTTACACCAAATACTGGCTTGATTCTTTGTTAACCAATTCATGCAGACCATAACATCAAACTCCCTCGTTGGCATTAGGAACAAATGAATTGGTAGCCCATACCCCTCAATCTCAATTTGACAATTATCAAAAACACGAGTAACATATACTTGACTATTATTAGTAGTATCAACTACTAAAGTATAGTCAAGAGGCATATAATTCATGTATAAATATCCAACAAATAAAGGTGATACAAATGAATAACTAGCACCATAATCAAATAGCACCTTGGCATATACATAGTTGATAAAAAGGTGCATGTTACCACATCAGTGGTTTCCTCTGCCTCTCCTTGTCATCTGAAAATATCGGTCCCCCGTCCTATCCGATTCACCTCTTCGGATCTTGACTCCCCCACGTGTACTCGAGTATTTCCATCCAAAGTTAATCTTAAAGCCTTTAACTTGGAACAATCTGGCTTGATATGGCCGGGAGAATTACAATGGAAACATTATGGAGGAATCCGACAATTTCTGGACAAGTGCCTAGGCTCCCCACATCTACAAAACTTCATTTGTTCAAAATTGCAATTACCTTGATGAACACAGTGACATTGCTGGCACGGTTTTTCAATAAATTGTTGGGTGGGATAATTTTCTGTCTTTACAAATTTTAGTCTTTCATATTTAGTTGAAGACCCTTCCATTTTCTCTTCTCAACCACTTTCTCCTCTCCCTATTCTTGTTTCTTTCTGTTGTCTTTGCAGTATCTACTGCCACTGGAAATATAGAGGGATTCATGGCAATCACGAACTCTCGTATCGAAGGTTTTAACCCCCAGATGTACGTCCCGACTTTATGAGATGAATATAGTGCTCTGAAAATCGAGAGTGTTCGATAAAAAAAAATTCAATGTACTCCACATACCGTTTGATTACCTTGTTCTAGCTTTAAAAATTCTTCTTCCAATTGTCTAATGGCCGCTTTTAGACAAAACTGCTACTTGAATCGATGAACAAATTCCATCTAGGACATTGTTTGCAAAACATTGGGTCTTGCTAGTGATTCAACAAATCTGACTCTATCCTCGTAAGAACACTTACTCGTATTGAATATAGATTCTATCTCTCTCAACCAACACATTGCCTTCACTGGATCCCTTTCTCCAGAGAATGTTGAGGGTTTACAAGTTAAAAACATTTTGTATCACCCCCTCTAGTGTTTGTAGATTGAACCTGTGGATTTATTTCGACTCTTTATGTTTCTACCTTGGTCGGTACTTCTAGAATAGATGTCAGCGTATTTCTCAACTTGCTCATTTCCTCTGCTAACATGTCTCAAGTAACATACTCAGGACGTTGTATTGGTTCTTGATTCACATTTTTATGAATTCATTCACCCTGGTCTTGATGAATAGGATGCAATAACTTTAAGTTATCGAATCACACATATGTGACAACTCCAAGTCATCGCATCATAATGATGCGATAACAAAAAATATTTTGATCAAAAACCCATATTTTATATGTCAATGATTATGTCACCCTTATTCTGGTATACACCTCTCCCTTAATATGTCACCCTTATCCTATACACCTCTCCTTGATATGTCACCTTTATAACCAAAATACACTTCTCCTTGATATGTCACCCTTATTTCATTCACAAGACGTAACATATCAAAATCACATAATTGTGCTAATTATAGCATCCAAAAACAGTTTTATGATCATCACCTCATATAAAGAACCATACGGTTCAAATTTCCAAACTCCCAAATAAGGAAAGTTGTAAATAACTCACCTTGTTAATCACAAAGATGAAGATGATAAGAGGATGAATTATCACATCAACAAGTATCCAGGCAATTAATCACAAAATTCAACTTCTTATCTCCCTTTTTGCTTCTGTTTTCTTCGAGCTCCAGAACACACGCATACACAAAGAAAAACTTACTTTTCTTTTTTCAACCCAAAACCAATGAGATAAAGTTAAATATCTCAACACCCATATTAAATCATAAGAGGCGATGGTAAGATTGTTTTTTAAATTATTTAAGCAGATAAGCACTTTTAACCCCTCAACTTATCCACACTTTCAAAAACAAACCCGAGCTTTATAACTGAATAACCGGTTATCACACGTGAGGGACCGAAACCAAGTTTATTAAGTTTATAAACGATATCATTGATAAGTGCAAAAGTTAGAGAGGAATATTGAACGTTACTCTTTTCTTAAATCATGTACAAAACCAAAGATAACTTTTAGTACAAAAGAATGCAACATTATTTGTACATAACAAATAAGATACCCTTTAAATTATATCAACTGGATACCTGATATCCGCACCTAGTTTGGCCAAGGATGAGGATGGAGATAGGGAGTCTCCTAATTGATAAACCGGGGATGTGGATACCCCTCGTCCTCAACCCAAGTATTAATAAACAAAATTTTATGTGTGTATATATATATATATAAATGAAATGGAAAAACCCAAAAAAATATATATAGTGTATTGATATAATAAATTTAATTAATTTTCGGTGATAAAAACTTGTAAAATAAATTATATCATCTGGTTGATTATTCGTGGAGGAACATTTTGTAATATAACAACATAGATATATAAAATTCCAATTATTTTCGTAATTGATATATTTGTGTTTGAACCAGGTTTGTTTGATGTTACTCTTATACATATGCAACAACTAAAATTTAGTTGATTAGAGTTGATATGTCCCTTAAAAATGAAATTGACATTTATACATACAAAATATATAAAGATATTAAGCAAAAAAATAAGTTGTATAGACGGGAAAAATCCTCGATTGTCAGGTGCGGATCCTTGTTTTGCGCCTCTTCGGTGAACTTAATTCCCCTACGGGAATGGGGATCAGGGTCCCTAGTACTCCCGACCTTATTGTCATCTCTGCTCTCTATATTCTTTGATAGTTATTGAACTTATTTTTAATAAAAAGATAAATTATAGTTTTTGTATCAGTGGTATGTCGATTTCTTTTCACACAAATTTATCCACGATTGATGTATTTTATTACGTAATTGATCCCTGCTACTAATGATCGTTCATCTCTTATCCGTGAAATGCATCAATGTTTTTCTCAATAAGGTCATTTTGGTCATTTTTATGGCATATTCAGAAAGTAAATAGGGAAGAAGAATCATCTCAGTGATAGACATATTTGTTGTGTTGGATAAAATCAAAGGTGTCACAAATCAATAAATAGGGGGAGGGGGTGATAGAAGCAAAAGATGAAAGTTGGAGGACTGATTTTATGATCATAGCAATTTGGTATGTAAAAAGACAATTTTGTCCTTGAAAATTGTAGGGACCATTTGTTGTCCTAGTTTACTCCCAATTCTGCCTCCTTCACATGTCTTGCCAGCGTGCACCAGTACGCACAATATCTTGGTTAACTGTGTTTCAACTTCGCCCATAATTACCTATTTGCCCATAAAGTTTTCAAATTTGATTTTTTTTTCTTTTTTTTTTTAATTTTAATCATGGGTGTTCCGGTCAGTTTATACATACCTCGACTAATTATAAAAGACATGGAAGACAACCAAAGAAAATCGCAATGACCTTGTAGGGATACTAACCGTTGATCTCTAATAAGATCTCTAACGACGCAAGTCTTATCATCAGTTGAGCTATACTGATTTTGTTGGATGTTATTAACTTTTGTTGTCGTCAGTTGAGCTATACTGATTTTATTGGATGTTATTAACTTTCGTTGTCGTCAGTTGAGCTTTACTGATTTTATTATTTGTCTCTATTAATATAATACGATTTTATGTGATTGGGAAAAGTCTAAAAAAACTCAATGGACTTTAGTGKTTGGAATGATTAAGTCCTTGGACAATTTTTTGGAACAAATAAGTCTTTGGACATTCCAAAACATGTTAAATAACTTCTTGGACAATTTTTTGGAACAAATAAGTCCTTGTACAATTTAAAACATGTTAAATAACTCATTGGACAATTTTTTGGAACAAATAAGTCCTTGGACAATCCAAAACATGTTAAATAACTTCTTGGACTTTTCTAAAACATGTTGGATACATTTTTATAACTTGTACAACTAGTAAAAGTGGTAAAATAGTGAAAAAAAAGTCC
>NC_037529.1:13726678-13731717 GCF_001531365.2 Cynara cardunculus var. scolymus | reverse complement strand
TATGTATGTATATATATATATATATATATATGTATGTATATATTCTGTGAATCCTATTAGTAGTATTGCAGGTAATGCATGAAGGATAGTACCAACCAAAATGGATATTAATCATGAAGAAAGATAGACAAAATCTCTAATCCATAACTCTCTTTTGACACTTTGCAACCCTCATTTCCTTTATCGACATTTATATTTTCTTTCACATACATAGTACATTCAATAAGTTGAATAATGTAGTTAACACATTTTGTATTATAATCTTATTTAATTTTATATCTTTTTAAATAAATATAATAATTTTTATGGTTTAATATCAAGGTGATTTTTTTCCAAATCGTATAGTTAAATAAAAAGGATGAGTATTGGCAATCCGGATTGATTCCATACAAAACCCACCACCTAGAAATCATATGTGATGAGACATTTTAGAGTTGACTCAGTTGTTGAGGGTAACAGAGTTTTGTCTACAAAAATTCTTTTTAATTGCCATGTTTTTGGAAGAGGCTTGAGATCACGCGTTCGAGTCCTGGTAGATAAATGGGATTTTATTTGCCTTGTTCTTCAGGTCATATGATTAGTTAAGTTGCATATAATATGGTTCAGACATCCATTGTTAAAAAAACAGTGGTAGATGATACATGATTAAACCATAACGTATGATAAATCAGATGTTTAACTCTAATACAAAACTATAAAATCCATCCTTGTTGGTCTCAGACGGATCTATAAGAGTTTAGAGGTAACAGTTTGTAGAATGGGGGATGAATACAAACACACAACAGTTTTCACTTTTTAAAACCCTTTATTGATAAAGAAGATCAATACAGAATTTTACAGAATGTTTGCAGAAAATGATAAGATACATAACTTATCTAAAACAATCTAAGAAATATACAAGATACAGAAAGCAATATTGCTAAAAGAAAATGTTAAGAAGTCTTGTGCTTGTAAGAAAGTCTTTCTCTTGGGAAGAAAGTTGTTCTTCAAGAAGTATGATTCTTGGTTTCACTTTATTTCGCTTCACTCTGCACCGCTCACTGAGAAGGGAGAGCTTGTCAACTATTTATAACTATTGCATTAAATACAAGTCAGACGGTACAAGACATGTGGCAAGCTTCTAGACGAGAGCTTGTCCTTTGTTCAGACTACAGGCTTTTGCCGTATATGAGCAGTAGTCTTTCACAAAGTAGGTAAGCAGGCTTGGAGACAACAGAGTGACTACGTATGAGTGTTTTACTTTGAGAGGTATGTGTTTGTCCATTGTATGTAGAAGGATAAGACAACAAAATTCATTTGATCGCTGACACTAGAATAACACTAATGTTTCTTCATTGTATGATGAATCTTAAGTAGATTTCACATATGTGTAGACATACTTGTTATCACTGAAACCGCATAAGTCACGAACTGTGTGTCTCTGTCTTCAGCTTTATCTCCCATATCACTGAAGGTTCTTATGGTGTGAGTTTTGTCTTCCTGAAGAATACTTGTCTCCTTGAGAAATACAATACAATACTTCCTGAAGACTTAGTGATGCTCGCTGAAGCTGAATAAAGATAAAGTACTTTTCGTAAGATAAAAAGGATCATCATCAAATCACTGAGAGAGAGGATCAACAATCTCCCCCTATTTGACGATCACAAAGCAGCATAAAGAAAATTGTTTAGGTATTACAGTAAGAAAAAAGTACTTGTAAAACACATGTCCTTTTTAACTGTTTTGGGATCTTTTTCAGTGATAGAGTTTATTATGGAAATTTACTTTAATTGTAAAGGATTACAATGAAATAATAAATTTACATAATATAAATAACTTAATACTGAGAGCATATTCACTGATAAGAAAGGTGTTAGAGAATGTAAGAAATAAATATAACTCATAAGTACATGTTCCTTTTTTCAGGGACCTTTTTCAGTGAACCAATCATTTTATTGATAATATCTTACAAGAGAAAATATTATAAATGATTACAATTGGTTTTGGTAGGCTTAAAAAATAAAAGCTATATACAGGAAGAAAAGATAAAGATATACAAGGTTTTACAAGATTGAAAGGTTTTCTAATCTAGATTATCGAAATTGATGTAGTCGGGGACATCTTCTCCTTGAATCTTTCTTCTGAGCAGTTCATTTCAAATCTTGTTGTCCATCATCTCTCCATAGATATCTTCGTTTAGCCAAGTTCGAAGATATGTAAAGTGATTTATTGGGCAGAGATGGAACTCAAACACTCGATGAAACCTGTACTGACCATCATAGTCAATGAACATAAGTTATTCAGGTTTCACATACACTGTATTGAGAATAGAGGATCCTTTTCAGGCAGTGATAGATTCAGCATTGAGATGTTTGGCATCTTCCTGTTCTTGAAGAGCTCATCCACTAAAAATTTTGTTTCATGCTCGTTTCTATAAAACGAACTTTCTCCGGGATCAGAAAGGTTTCTCCTTCGAGAGGACTTCTGTGGTAGGGGAAGAACCTCGATGATCTTTAACACATTGAATTAGTTCATCTAGAACTTCTTCAATATAATCCTTCTGCTTGGATTTGGACTTCTGAATTGCATGTCGAATCTCGAGTCATTTATAGAAACCATACTGACTGAGAAAGGAAGGATACTCAGTGACAGCATCATTGTTCTCTCGGAAGATGACCGCGGAAACCAGAAGGCTACCATCTTTCATTCGTCTGCTGATTATGACGTTTGAAATTTTTTGAGTAATTATTCTAGTTTTGATTCTTTCTCTGCACCAATTCATATCCTTATTCTTCAGCTTCAGCACTCTTTGTATTTTTTGTCCAGCTTCTTTTGAGAGTAAGGCTTGAGCCCTAAGAGGATCTTTTTGCTTGAACATCCCTGCTGCAAGAACTTGATCCGCTAGATTCTTGGCTAACTCCAGGCTGTCTTTCAGTTGCTGCTGATGTTGTTTCAGCTCTTGTTCAGCTTTCAGGGATTCTTCGCATCAGCTTCAGAGAGGAAGTCGAATTCACCACATCTAGAGGTACGAAGAGGAATTTTTACTTTGGATTGGTCAATTTGACTTATAAGTTGAGTCATCCTCAATTCTTCTTCAACATCTGAACATACAGGTTGTCTGACGACTTCCTGGGTATGAGGTTGCAAGCTTCATCTTCATCTTCAGTATCCTCATGGGCTTTAAAAGAAGGAAGATCGGTTGAGAGACTGAGGGTATATGTTGCAGAGAGAGGTAGAGGTAGAGGAATAGAAGGTTCGGCTTCTAGAGTGACGGGTACAAACTTTGAAAAAGTGTTTGCATCCTCTGATTAGCTAAGTACCCTAAGAAGTAGGGTAAAGTTGTTTTTAGCGAATCATTTCCCTTTTCCAGAGTAGGAGTGTTTGTGCGATGATCTCTCCTCCTGGGAAGAAGGTTCCTTGAAGGAGATTCCTTTGGCAGGCTATCTTGGTATGATTTGAACGGAGAAATCATCATCGTCGTCATCGTCATCATTACCGCCAAGGCCAGTACCTGCATCTATGATCTGGGGCTCAAGATCCTCATCATCATCACCAGCATTTGGAAATGTAGAGGTGGAAGGATGAAGATCTTCATGGTCAAGAGTAACCATGACATCATAATCGTTGGTCTTGTCCTTAGGGGTCTTCTCCCTGGCATTCTCTGTGGCCTTCTTCAGGGTCTTATCCCCCTCTTTGTCATCATCAACATTATTAATGGATTGAGGAAGGAAAGAAACCAGTTCTTGCAACTTTTTCTCCATGGAGGCAATGGCTTCAGCCTATCGAAGGTTGAGTTCAACAACCATATCCAGTTGATGACGATCAACTTCTTTGAAGGAGGGTTCAAAGTGGTTGTTGTAGAAGTTGGAAAATCCGTTCAAGTAGCTCACCATGCTTGGTAAGCTGAGCCTGAACATCCTCAGCCTTACTGGAGAGAGTAGTGATAGCTTCGGAGTTGTGCTAGATTCCCATCTTCATGGCGTTCAGCTCGCTTTTGACTTCACGAACCTTAGCTTGGACAGCAAAGAGGCTGTGATCCAAGTCATCCTTCTAGGGCATTCCTTGTTGAACTTCGTCCATCTTGTCAAGGACGGTTGCAACAGTAGGGAGAAGCAGTTTGACATCCCCAACCATATCGTATGCGTCAGTCTCAGTGACTGCGGGTTAGGTCTCCATAGGATTTGCGGAGATAGGAGAACATTGAGCATGAGAAAGCTCAGGGTTAGTAACCAAGAAAGAAGTGAAAGGGTAAGGTTTATACTAGAGTGTTCATCAGCAGTATCCTAAGGATTACTGCTAAGGTCGAACATCTCAAATGCGTTGTCGAGAGGATCAATTACATGTTGTTGAGGGGAGTCGAGAAGAGCATCATCGGGTCTTGTGGTGATAGCTTCACCAATAGTGGGGACAACCACCATTAGGTCTTCAACTCCTGTAATATAGACCAAAAAAGGAGGGGAGGAGAGAACGGTTGAGAAGAGATGTGAAAGATCAGTAGTGGCTATGCTGGGAATCACACATTCAGTGATTTGAGTCACTAAAGTGGTTGGGGTAGGTGTCACGCATACTACAGCAACTGAAATTATTGTTGAAGAGGAAAGGAGGGGAAAAGCATATGCCTAAGGGATAAGGAGAAGTTCAATAGTTGTGACATGTTGAGGAGAAGGAGAAGGAGAAGGAGAAGAAGAATACCTCTTTGTGCACATACATACATATATATATATATATATATATATATATATGCAACTGCTCTAAAATGAAATCCCCTCATTATATGGTTCTGTATTTAGAACGGCTTGACCTAATTAACAATGGTTACAGTGATTTTTTTTTCTATTGAAGCTCATAACTGAAGTATTCGGTAGTGGAATCTAGTTCAATACCATGCTTGTCATGACTCATGCGGTAGTAAATGCATACTCTGTATACTTGGAGATATGTAATTTAATTATTAATTAAAATTGATTTTTAAGAGTTTTTGTCAAATCCTTTATAATATAGTATAGATATGTAATTTAATTATTAATTATATTTTTTTTGAAAAATTATTAATTAATTAG
>NC_037529.1:13714900-13726580 GCF_001531365.2 Cynara cardunculus var. scolymus | reverse complement strand
TATAAAATAATTAATTTGAAATCTTTTATATATATATATATATATATATAATAATTAATTTGAAATCTTTTAATTAATATATGAAGCAAAACAAATAACCCAAAACTAATGTCAACCTCAAATTTTAGTAATGATGAGAATTCGTCATGCAGAACTACTTCGACCCTCTTTTGAGGTGGAAAAACTTTTCCAAACGAAGACACGTATTTACTTTCGTAATATACGTACGTTAGAAAGAAGCATTAAGATTTAAAACAAATATATTTCCAATTAACGTCCCTAACTATTTGCATGTTATGATCGTTGTCATTGATCAATTAAATCCAAGTAGAAGACCAAACTTTCGTTTTCATCAAATTACTAATTTCTTTGTTGAAAACCAATTAAATCAACTCCAACTTTCGTTAGAATCAAAATGGATTAAAACCTCATATCCATTTTAAGAAAATTGATCAATACCAAAACCTTGATCCTAAGCGAGGATTACCCAATAAAATGAACACTAAACCGAAACCAAACGACAAGTTATTTATTTAGACTCCAACAAAGTTAAACAAGATAACGACATTAGTTGCAAATTTTGACGATTAACATTTAACATAAACTAAGGATGGACAATGAATAATCAAGTGAACATATGCAAAAAATTAAACTAAGGGGCCGTTTACCCAATTGCTTACCCGGTAAGCGCTTACCGATAGGAGTCAACACTATGATTTATTTTGATGCGTAAGATTTTAGTATACCAAAACATATCGAATGCAACAATTTAGAGCATTAAGCGCTTACATGGGTAAGAGTCGTCATCCTCACTTACTGGGTAAGACTCTCCATCATACACATCGCTCTTACCCGGTAAGATTCTTGACCCTTCTCATGTTCATCCGATGATGAAATTTATCCAGTAAGTACTTACCAAATAAGTACTTACCATGTAAGTGTTTAGTAAACGGCGCCTAGGTGCGGAATATTGATGAAGCTAACCTAATGTGTAGAAATTAACGTACAAAAACATGATAATATTCGAACAAAATGAAATATAAAACATAACAATGAAGGAAAGTGCAGTGAGTAGAGGTGCATCAAACATAACAATGAAGCAACAAGAGGAAAGTGCAGAAATTTAAACTTGATCCAAACCAACAAGAATATAAAAGGATTGAAGGAGAAAACTCAAAGAACGATTCATTCAATAATAATATTCGAACAAAATGAAATATAATCAAATATACTAAGGGGATAGGGAAGAAGACATTCAATAACGTAGCAAAACCGAGTGTAAATTGATCTCTAATGGCATAACGATCTTCTTCCTAAAAGCCTTGTAAAAGTCGACCAAAAGAAAATTTCAAATTGAATGTATCGTGTTCTAAGAAAAATAGAATGGCTTAAGGAAAGCAAACCTAAAAGGAGATCAAATAGGTAAGTCAAAAAGCCCAAAGAAACAAGTCCAGACGACTTTCATGATCATGAAGAATTCTTCACGTCCGTGAAAGTGCAGCAGAAAAATTAAAGGTGTTCCTGGAGTGGTTCTTGATGCCCATGAAGTCGTGGCATAAACGTTTAACAACTTTAAGGAGTTTTCTTCATGCCAGCGAAGCAGACTTTCACATCCATGAATCATGGGCAGCAACTATATCCTTCTGATTTCATCTCTTTCAGTGGCTTCTCTCTTTCCAGTTCTGAAGTAAATTCCTTTTTTAAGTATATAATATTTATATACTATAAATAGAATAAATAAACTTACACACCCTCCTCACCTTTGGTGAAGTTTGAACTATTGCCCTCCTAGGAGACTAATGACTCACATACGGCTAGCTCAAAGACCCTTTGATGTAGTAAATTCTTGTTTGCACCTACTTTCTTAAATCAAAGTTCTTAAACATTTGGTTACAATCTTTTACATTTAGTGTTCCTTCTTCCTTTTAACTCCCTTTTATTACTTTGACCTTTACATTTCCAGCATTGCATTCTTGATCACTTTAGTTTATGTATTTTTACTCTCTGTCAAATATATTTTCAAACAATTTACTTTCAGTCATTTATATTCCTATAGCATTCACATTCAACATATTGTTGCTTGCATGCCAAGTTTTCTTTCTCCTCTTTAATTTACGCAATTTACTTTCAATCATTTACATTTTAGTTCTTACATCTTTCGTAAGAAGAATTTGAGCCATGATATTGCCTTAGCTTGGGGTGTAAAGTGAAGTTAAGACCGAAACCAATGTAAACGTAAAGAGATGCTTCCAATATAGCATTTTATTTTAACTATTCATTCAGGTTAATCGTATTTCATTGAAAATTACATACAATTAGTTGACAACTAATTATATGTATGAAAAAATAAAAACATGTTCTGATATGCGAAGGCTATAAAGAGCTTTAGTACGTGACAAGCGCTACACTCCTACGATGTAGGATGGTAATACTATGGATTCATGGTGTTTAATGTAAATGATATCGTATCGGGAGCAGTGGGCCTATATGAAAATACTAAGAGGTCGTCTGAACCGATAGTTGGATAACTGTGACAATCAACCAAAAAAACCCGAAAAATCCCTTGAAATCGACAAAGGAAACTTAAAAATCCCTCAAAATCAACAAAACAAACTTTAAAAATAGAAAAGGTATACTTAGGCAAAATACACATCGGGAGAATCGTGGGCCTTCAATCTACCTTAAAGATACCTCCATTACACAAAAATCTTGAATCTGTCACTGCCAAGGAAATTCTTTAGTTTTAGGTGTTGAAATGGTCTGAGCCTTCGAGTATTTATACCCTTTTCATCTTGACTGTCGTTTTCAATCATATTACCTTCAACCTTTTTCCAGGTGTTTTAACGCATATCTTCATTATTGTTGGTCGTCGGCTATGATATGGATATTAATTGAGAAATGCATTGATAAAATCTCCTTTATTGCACCCGTTAATGAACGGTTACTTATCTATATTATATTATAAATCATTTGACAAAACTCTTAAAACTCATTTTTTTTATGCATTAAGTGTTGTTTGTTGATACACATTAATTAGAATTTAAGATTACAAGTAAATTGTACGTGTGTACAACTTATCAAAGCTCCTTATTTGAATTCATGTAACTAACCGCAGATAAGCATAATCAAATACTGGATAGGTATCTCATCTTACATATAAAAACTCTAAAATATATTTAAGATGATTATTGAATTCTAACAAGATACTAATTATTATCTTTATAAAAAAATTATATTATTAAATTAAAAATAAATGACTTCATTATTAAATCTAAATTAAATTATAATAAAAATTGAATTAAAGAAATTACACAAAAAAAGAGACATTTTAAATATTTAATTTGATACTAAAATCGATACATTTTTTTCAAAATTTTATACTACCTTCAAATTTATATTTTATTCAAAAAAATAAAAACATTATCGTTTTTTCAGTACCACATAAAATCGTATTATAACGTGGACGGAGACAGAATAAAAAGAAATTTAAAATTCAAGATGTATCTCGTTGCATTACGCGAATACCTTCTAGTTACATTCAAATAAAGCACTAACCTTTGTCGTCGTTAACATCTTTTGGTTTTAAAATTTCTTACGATTATCATAAGTCTTTTCGTCTTCATAAATTGGTCATGAGCGAGAAATTTAAACCAAACAGAAACCAGTACTCGGGACGTTGAGATCATTTATAGGCGATTAACTGTATGACTCCATACTTGAAAACAACACTGAGTGATTTATCACCATACACTAGAAAAACACACTCTGCATACAACATAATAAAGCTCTCATCACACAGATATTTTCATGATACTACATACAACAGCATGCATTATTTACTACAGTTTTATGACTTGGGTGTTGGTTTAAATCTCTCCATTCAAAGTCGAACTAACCATACAAACTCCACAAGAAGTTACACACAAAAACCACCGAGTGTGTTCTCTGGTCTCCGACTCTCTCAACGAGGAGCATACGAGTCAAAGATGTTAAACCCGCATTATAACCCGACCCAATAGCTTGATTTCTCAATATCTATGCAACGATTGATTAATCGACCAACGAAACATGGAAGAAAGAAAGTAGGATTGTTGAACTCATTAAGCCATATACAAACAGCCCCATGATGGTAAAAGAACAGACAGGTCCTTAAGCTTTTCTGAATAAATATAAAACATTACAATTATAACATAAAATGAGAAAATGAAAATCCTTGTAATTATATTGAAGTGTACAAATATGAACACAATTTTCTATCATCTAAATTGATCACCCCTTTAAATTATTCACATTGTACAGGATCTGTATGGTATTCCATTAACTTATAAATTAGCCTTATCAATAAACTGGAGAGCATCAGCTACAGCTTGTGTAATAAATTCGACTGTAGTCCCAAAAAAGAGTTCCCAGAACCACAGATCCAATGCAAGAACGGATGAAAATATGAGTAATGCCAGAGTTTGATACCTATTCAATGGCCAGCCTGAAACTTCTGCCAGCTTCTTTAAGAAAGGTAGAGAATTGCTGGCTAGATTTCGGTTCTTGATTGACCAAGCGGTTACCCATTGAACCCGAGAAGGGGCAAGGTCAAATTCATCTTTTAACCTCCTTCCCAAGTCCGGCATGTGCCCACCACCATACAGTATGGCAATCTTGTTATGCCCCTTGTTGATTGCTCTTTCCAGAGCTTCTGTTGCAGCCCTGTTTCGCTCACCTATGATTACTGATTTCTCCTCTACATCCGTTGTTACTTGTGTGAAACTGAAAATAAAGATCAACACCAGTCAATACAACATATTTCATAATTCCTTTTTAGGGATGTCTCGTGAAACTTGCAACATTACTTTTGGGGGAAGTTCTATAGGTTAATCACCTATTTGCCCATCATCATCGTTACAAAGATATTGATGGTACTGGGTTTTAAGGTCCTCTAGATTCTTCCCTTTTGTCTCTATTGAATGACATGTTAGTTGTTTGGCTAGTAAAGTAAGAGCATCCACAGTAGAGGTTCTTCAGCAGGTTCTTATAAGAACCAGGTACTTGTCTCGATTCTTGTTTTGTTTTTGTTTTTGTTTTTGTTTTTACTAATATGCTGTATTTTAAGTGGTACATATTCAATGGGGCAGAGTACTAAAAAGAAACTACACTTGCTTGGATGTCACCTGTGTGATATTGAACATAAAAATCCCACTGGTCAAAAGAAACCAGACTTCCAAATGATGCAAGATTTCCTTTTTCGTGATGCTTCCCGACACTCATAGCATTTCCTTTCTAGGGAATATGAAAGATAGAAGTACCTATTTTGATGGTATTGATTTGGGTTCTCAAGATTCTTTCTTTTTGTTGCTATGGAAGGATATTTCAAGTATTTGTATAGTAGTCACCATTAACACTAGTAGAGAGTCAAATGTTGCAATTCAATGGGACATTGTACAACTAGGAAAATAGACTTACTCAGATGTTAGTCTTTTTGCCAAAAAGACCTTCATTGCAGCACCAAAATCAAGCCTCGATAAGGCCTCTATTTCTGGATAATCAGCTGACTCATTACCCACATCGGCACAAAGGCTGCTGATGAAAAAAAGACCAACAAGAGGCATGGGTAGCACACGGGAGGCCCATAATAGTTTAGATCTCCATGGACCAAGTTCTTCAGGGATTGAAGTGGCTTGTACCAAGGCTTTCGTAGATCTCAAAGTCATATCTCTGGCAAACGTAAAAAAACTCTCTCCTTTCTCAAGCTGTATTAGATGAGAAAACGAGTACGTTTAGTTTTCTGCTAGTAGAACCTATTGAGAAGTGTCAAGCACCACTTTCATAAGGATTTACGAACAATCATCTTCAGGAATTAGAGATGTTACTCTTGATTGTAACCAAATCTCTAAAAACACGATCAAATAAAGAACTTGATGATTAATTTAAGTTAGCAGAAAGTGGAAGAGGATAGCACCTGAAGTAACTTGAAGGTTTCAAAGTCGAGATCAGCATGGTACCAATTATCAGGCTCGTAATCAAGACAGTCTAATTGGAAATCAAGCATGAGAACTCTAGCCATCTGGCGTTGAATAAACCCAATGATATTAAAACCCCGGGCCTGTGATTTTGCTAGTTTTCTAACTGCTAAAGGGTATCTTCGGTTTTCTAAACTTTCCCTGCTAGCCACCATTTCATAAAGCACGCAATCGTAGGACTCGAGTTCCTTTTGCAGGGTTGCAAAGTACCTGTTCATGGCATTCGAACATATCAACTAACATATCTAGCTTGTTTTAGCATTTATGCTTGTATGTTAGTCGTTTAAAACAAGTGTCATCTATGACCATTCAAAATAATAATCACTTCATATAGATTTATGTGACTGTCCATCCACCATATATTTGAGGTTCTTGTTAGAACATTCAAAGCATCTGACAACAACGTTTTATCATCAAATCACATTCCAACTAAAATACTTCTTATCACAACAAAAGTAGTTATCGACTCAATTTCTTTGCACCTTTCTTTTCAAACTGCAGTTCTCTATATCCACAATAAATGGAAGGATTTTCCATTGAAGACACAAAACAGAATCAAAAACTTGTCATCCACGTTTGGTGCAGCATTAGACTTGGACAGGACTGAGTGGGACAAAAATGCATTACAAGGTGCAAGCTACACACCATGATCAACAGGAATTTGAAAGCCTTTTGACTTCATTGTTCTAGCATATATCAAGGCATTCTACTATTTGTTTGTTCCTCTTTCTAACAATTCACAAGTTCCTTATACAGATACTTTTCCCATCAAAATCATCTACAACATCAACTTTGGTTGCCTTAAAAACTGCCAATGAATTTCACAGGGTCAATACTAAGTTATCATCAAGTTCATCTTCATCTTAACCACCAAAGCTATGATGCATCCGGCTAACAGATAAAGAATAACATCTATGAGGAATATAACAATAAATTTTGATGTCTGGTGAACATGAAACATGATACAGTTAGTCAACGTCTGATCAGAACTTCACATTCAAGTTCGATCAAATTATGATTTCTATTTGGATGTAGTAACTAAACTTACTCTTTGTCTGCAATGTGGATAGTCGAAACCAAGTCGACCTACAAAATAAAAAACAAAACTCACAATAAAATAAACCAAATCCTTAACTAAAGTTGGATGGATATGAAATGAATTGAAACAATAACCTGAAGAAAGGGTTGGAGAAGAGACCAAGGGAACTTTTTCCGGTAACTAACAACGGCGGTTTGCAATTCGCCGGAATCCCCTTTCTTGAACCTCATGTAATCTGCAATGGAATTATTCTGTAGGAATCGGTCCGGGGATCCATTGTCTTCTTCGATGGGTAAAGATTGCTTTATGGACATAGGGCAACATCTAAACACATGATTGGATGAAAATTTAGGGATTTTGCGCCTAAAATTGTAAAAATAAGGCGAATCAGATGTTGAAGATGATGGTATGGAGAGATAAGTGGCAGAGACCATAGCTCCTCCTTCTCTCTCTCTCTCTCTCTTCCTGATTGTAGAGTGATAAATAACGACGATATTTTCAGTTGCTTTGCTCCACCGTTTCTGGAAAATATGAAATAAAATCTAGTTTTCAACGCCGTTTGGACTCTTATCTCATATTAAATATTACTGACAATTACGGATTTGGTCCCTATCATTTTTCATTTGTTTTAGAATTGGTTTTTCTATCTTTATTTATTACAAAAAGCCCCTCCATCTATACAGTTTATGTTGGATTTGGTTTCTGAAGCTAACGGACATCCAACTTATCCGTTAAGTATGAGGATAAACTGGTCTTTTTAGTTTTTCCTCTATTTTATCATTTTTCAAACCATACAGACCTGGGCTTTACTCTAAAATTAGAAGGGTACTCGTACAATGTAGCGAGATACATTTTGATTTTAATGTTTTTTTATCTTAGTCGATGTTATAATACGGTTTTATGTGGTTTTGAGAAAGAGATAATGTTTTTATTTTTGAATAAAATATAAATACGAAGATATCATAAAAAATATTGATATTAGAATCAAACTAACTATTTAAAATTTCTCGTTTTTTGTGTATTTTTTTAATTTATTTTTTTATTTAATAATATATTTTTATAAAGATAATAATTAAGTATTTTATTTGAACTCAATGATTATCCTAATTATATTTTAGTTTTTTTATATTTAAAATAAAATGTTTATCCTCTATTTGATTATGTTTATCTGAAGTTAGTTACACGAATTCAAACATGAAGTTTTAATAAGTTGTACTTACGCACAATTTACTTGTAATCTTGAATTTAAGTAATATGCATAAATAAACAGTATTTCATGCATAAAAATGGTTTTTAAGAGTTGTTGTCAAATACTTTATAATATAGTATAGATATATTATATTTATATTTTATAATTTATGTATTTATATTATATATTTATATATTCTATATTTAAAATTTATAAAATTATATTTGACATTTTAAGAGTGGATTCAAATTAAAACTCATTTTTCATTGTGAATATGAGGACAAATATTAGTGATCGATTAAAATCTAAAAAATTAATTAATGATTAAAACATAAAAAGTTAATTAAGAAGTGATTATGAACAAAAATAAAAGTTATGATTTATGCTACCATGTTTGACTTTTTATTTTTTGTTTTAATAGAAAAAACTTTTACCCCCTTAATTTTTAAATAAACTGCCTTAAAAATAATTAATATTTTAATCAAATAAATTACATCAAAAAATCGAGCATTTCATTCTCTTCGATTTGACATCTATCTCAAGGTAGTTTTTTATGTTGTAATGTTTTTTACGTCAAACGGTATATCTGTGTAATATTCATTATGAATATTTATGCGCATTCATATGTTTACAGCAACTCGTTAATATTCATACATTAGTATGATGTTCATCATGAATATACAACTTATTATAACATTCATCATGAAGAGTTGTGTATTTTCAACAACTCTCTAATATTTATATTAGTATGATATTTATCATAAATATTAATTTTCATCATAATATTCAGTATGCATATACATATTATTCATCATGAATATACTATAGTTTCAACTTTATATACTTTAGTTTTTCTTTCTTTTTATTTATTGGGTTATCGATTGATCTGGACGAGTTTCCTATTTGTCTTGATAGATTTCCCGATTCATCTCGATAAAAGTTAAAAGTGATAGGTTATAGTTTGACATAAAAAAACATACACCAAGTCAATGGATAGGTTCTTGATTAGTTGATAACTCAATTTGTGAGAGTTATTTGTTGTTCAATACTCTCATTTTATGTGTGTTATGTATCCATTTTGCTCTTATCTTGTATTTTTTGTCCAAAATATTTTAAGAGGTGATGAAAGGTCAGGAATTTGATTATTTTTTGAAAAACCGTTGCTGTTGGTAAACTGCCTACTATTTGCTCACATTTTGCCTACTTCATATTTTCCTCAAAGTGGATTTGGACAAGATTTAAGTACTAGCTCTCCTAGGTATTTAAGTGAATTAATTCTGAAGTTAGATCCGAAAATCTTGAATTATTTGGAAGAATGGGTCTGGTTGAATTAAAAAATGTCTTAAAGTAACTCTAACTTTATTTTAATGAAAAAACCTTCTTTACTTTTTCCTTATTTTAAGGGTTAGGTAACTTTTCATTTTTCATCCTTTCAAAAAAGGTGACAAGGCCAGAAAATTAGACAAGAAGTGATGGGAGGTCCTTACCCTCTAGTCAAGAAGACTTTCTTCCTTTGAACGAAAAGAATGTCCGGTTCTCATTTTTTCCCTATAAATTAAGGCATTCTTTCACTTGGAAGACATCAACTTTGAAGCATTTACTCTCAACTGAAGTCTGGAGCAGTATAGCAAGGTTAGTTTCTGCATTTAATTTTATTTTCGTATTTAGCTTTTAAATCTCGTTAATGTGCCTTGTATACCCCCTGTGGGCAACAGTTTTAGTAAAATTTCATTTCAAGTATTTCTTATGCATTTCTTTTTTTCTTTTTCTTCTATGTTTTATAATTTTATTATGAGCTAATCATCCCTTTGGGTGTGGGTATGAGTCAAACTTAAGAATTTGAAGGCATACTTGGGTGTTGCCATTTTTATTAATTCTTAAGCTTGGTCATTTAAGTCGGGACTTAAGCTCAACGCAGATAAGCTAATCACTTTGAAGTGTTAATATTAGATCATTGATCCAGAGATGGGCGGATCTGAAATACGGCTTAAATGATGCACAAAGATTTGAGAGAGTCTTTGATAATCACGTAGAGATACGGATTCTACATGTTTTTAACTAATGTTCAGATATTAGTCGAGTTTATACTACAAAGAGATTTGAGTATAAATCTTCAGGCTAGTGGAACTAGATATCTTTTTATTTATTAGCTTATTCGGCAAGTTTAACATTGATAAAACTGGACGCTTTGTGAGCACTCTGTGGGCACAGTATATAAGAATTTACTTTCGAGATATTGGAGTTTTTATAGAAGTCCCATGAGTTTCTGACCATACTGTTCCTGCAATCTTCTTAAGGGAAACTTACACCCATACCCATCTTTTAATTTTAAAGTTTTATTTCGTATTTTAAAGCTTTGCACAATCAAAACTCAACTTTTATTCTCAAACTGAAGAATGCTCAAGAAGTTCATGAAACTTTCTGATTCTCAGTAAGTCCAGTCCCTATGGAAACGATCATGGTACTATATCACTTTATTACTTGAAGCGATCATAATGTCGGCGTGCACTTGCACCGCCACTGTGGGGACTTTGTGCCCACTATACGAACACTTACAATTCTAGCACATCATTAGTCATGATTGGTGTCGATCTATCCCAATGGGTTGTCGATCGATCTTGATATGTTTTTGATTGGTTTTGATGGGTTCTCGATCCTTCTCGATAAAAGATTAAAATAATAATCTCTAGTTTTACCCACAAACAAATAATAAATCAATTGATACGTTCTCGATGGAAAATGAAGATGGTAGGTTATAGTTTAACACATATAAACACATACCAAGTCAATGAATGAATTCTCGACCATTCTCGATCGGTCTCGATATGTTCTCGCTCGGTCTTGATGAGTTCTCGATCGGTCTCGATGGGTGGTGGATTACGGTGATGAAGAATGTGGTGCTTTACGACGTTGAAGAAAATGAAGAAGGTGATGTCGAGTTACGAACTAACAGTGTCGAGCTATTGTACTCATTTGAACGCACATAAATATTTATAATGAATATAACACATATATATCATTTTACGTAAAAAGATAAAACAAAAAAAAACTATGTCTAGATGAATGTCATATCGTAGAGCACTTGTTTTTCTGATGTAATTTGTTAATTAAAATATTAGTAATTTTTAACATAATTTATTTTAAACTTCTAAGGATGTAAAAAAGTTTAATTAAAAAATGAAATAAAAAGTCAAAAAAAAGTAGGCGTGGATCAAAATAAAATGTCTTTTTTATTCTTAATCACCTTAATTAATAATTTTAATTAGGAACTATATTTAATGTGAGTTGTTACATCAAATAAAATAAAAGGTCCATATCAGTCCTTACGTTTATAATAATATTGAGTTTGCATTTAAACTAATATATTTGTATTTTATATATTAATATATATATTTTAAATTATATTTAGTTTATATTCGCTATACATATTTATATTTTATA
>NC_037529.1:13705562-13714622 GCF_001531365.2 Cynara cardunculus var. scolymus | reverse complement strand
ATATATATTTAAAGTTTTAAAAAATATATAATTTATAAAATAGAAATACACAGAATATAAATAGAACATAATTTAGAGTAAAGTATAAATTTGGTCCCTGTGATTTGGAAAATGGTTAAAGAAAAGGGACTATTTTCAATGGTAAATATATACTTTTTTATTATGGTCAGAGAAAAACATTTATTAAGGGTAAATTGTCTTCTTATAAAATAAGGGACCGTTTATCTAAATATTTACCTGGTAAGTGTTTAATATTATGAGTCAACATTATAATTTATTTTATTAGGTAAGATTGTAGTATATCAAAACGTATCATATGCAACAATTTACCTGGTAAGCGCTTATCCGGATAAGAGTCGTCACCCTCACTTACCGGGTAAGACTCTCCATCCTTATCATCACTCATACCAGGTAAGATTCTTGACCCTTATCATGTTCATCCGGTGAGAAAAATTACCCGATAAGTACTTACCAGGTAAGCTTTTAGTAAACGGCGCCTAAAAATGTAAAAATTGTGTATTTCTAAAACTTTGTATTTTTTTTTATCATGGACATTTGTTTTAGGACTGGTAAAATAAATAAGGTTTATTTTATTCATATCCCTTTTTATAAATGCATGTAAGTCATAAAAGAGAGAAGAAGTAGAATGATAGCGAGTTCGAGTCGCGAACGATTAGCAAGTGAATGATCGATCATTTTGTTTGCACCACCAATACTGTTGCAAGGTTGGTATTTGGTGGCACAAGGTTGATGAGAGCATAATATGGAATCTGGGTCGTTTCATCGACCACCATTTCTTTACATCTAAATTAACCAACACTACTGGTATCACGACCATGCTACTACTGTCACGCTCCACCACCAACCCCGCTACTGTGATGATGACAATAGTGACCTAGTGGTATTGGTGGTGGGTGTAGTGAGACGGGGGGCGGGGCAAGTGTGAGGCGAGGTGAGACAAGGGCGGGGGCAAATGTATATTTTTTAAATACAAGAACTTCTTTAACAATGGTCAACAATGGCTAAGGAGTAAAAGGAACAACTTAGAAGAGTGTAATTGCTTAAAGCAATCATATACCATGATCATGATATATGGAATTTTTTTGAATTATTTATATTACAAAGGAACTACGTTGATGAATTATCAATAATAAATGTGGGTTTTGCGATACAAAGGTTGTTATTCAACGATTTTGTTGTTGTGAAGAAGACTAGAGCGTTATCAGAGACGTTTAGACGATAAGGATAGCATTGGACAAAATTTTGATATCAGTGTTTGGACCATTTTGTGTATCGTGTCGAGTTTGCTTTTAAGTTTCTTTGACTTCAACACTATGAGCCAAAAAAATAAATATATTATATAGGAAATATGGCCAAGTATAACTGAAAAACAAACATAAGAGAAGAAAAAAACAGAACAAATAAGTCATGGGTCCCTAACCCAGCCCTTGCCTAGAAAACCAATCTTAACCTACCCACAGGACCATGAACCCGTTTTGGTTTGAACCCAAAATCGACATTGTATATTTGTATGTCGTATGCTTTTTTTCTAATTCAAATATGTTTATTCTTTTGTTGAAGATGTTATCATAGTGATACCCACATGAAAATGCATCAGGCACGAAGGTGCCAAGTTTTTAAACTTCATATTATGATATGAATTTATCAAGCTTGCTTCACATAACATAGAAGTTTTGTATCAAACACAATTTTTAATAGATACAGTAAAAGCTATATTGTACAGTTTAAGAATCAAGAGGTTTTCTCGACAAGAACCATTTTACTTTTAAGGATACTAGAAGGGTACTCGTGCAATGAATCGACACATATTTTGATTTCAGTGTTTCGTTTTATTCTTTTTTTATATCGAGATAATACGGTTTTATTTGGTTTTGAGAAAACGATAATGCTTTTATTTTAGAATAAAATATAAATTTGAAAATATCATAAAATTTTGGAAAAAGAATATATCGATATCAGTATCAGTATCAAATTAATCTTTTTAAAAGTTCTTGTGTTTTGGTGTAATTTCCTTAATTCAACTTTTTTAATTATAATTTAATTTAGGTTTAGTAACAAAGAAATTTAATTTAAATCAATTTTTTATATTTAAAATAGAATGTTTATCCAGTATTTGATTATATTTATCTGCAGTTAGTTACACGAATTTAAATATGGAGCTCTAATAAGTTGTACTTATGCACAATTTACTTGTAATCTTAAATTTTAAATGATATGCATCAATAAATGGTACTTCATGCATAAAAAATGATTTTTAAGAGTTTTTGTCAAATGTTTTATAATATAGTATCAATAGTTTAGATTCATATATTATATCTATACTATATTATAAAACATTTGACAAAAACTCTTAAAAACCATTTTTTTATGCATGAAGTATTGTTTATTGATGCATATTACTTAAAATTCAAGATTACAAGTAAATTTTGCATAAGTACAACTTATTAAAGCTCTATGTTTGAATTCGTGTAACTAACCGCGAATAAACATAATCAAATAGAGGATAAACATTTTATTTTAAAATATCAAAAATCTAAAATATAATTAGGATAATTATTGAATTATAACATAATATTTAATTATTATCTTTATAAAAAAATATTATTAAACCTAAATTAAGTTACTTCATTACGATAAATTAAATTATAATAAAAATTTTGAATTAAAAAAATACACAAATAAAAATTTTTAAATAGTTAATTTGATACTAATATTAATATATATTTTTTGCAAATTTTATATGATATTTTTAAATTTATATTTTATTCAAAAATAAAAGAATTATCGTTTCTCAAAACTACATAAAATCGTATTATATCGACATAGATAAAAAATAAAACGAAACATCGAAATTGAAATGTGTCTCGATGCATTGCACGCATACCCTTCTAGTATATGTGTGTGTTACATTTTATACTTTTAACTAAAACTAAAAGATACTCAATCCAACTCATTTAATTAATTTGGTATATTATATATTTTTTGTTTTTTCTTTTATCGATCTTACTTTCCAACAATAAAAAACATGATTATACGAGATGCTTTGGTTTTGGTGAAAAGAAAGTCGGGATGAGAAGTGTAAGAAGGGATCTTCATTCCTAGATGCATGTTAGGATGAGATGCACCAAATCAATCTTCGTATCAAACACGATTCATATATGGTTTTGAGATTAAAAGTAATCAAGGGTCGATATCCCTACTTAAGCTTAAGCTTCTAACACTATGTTTCACCTATACGAGATTGTCCTTGAGTTAGGAATATGTTTCACCTACACGAGATTGTCCTTGAGTTAGGAATGGATGTAAAAACCTTGGGCGCATTCAGAAGGGCAGTTTGGGAAGTTGATGCAAGAAGGAACCAGCTATCAGAACCAAACCACCGGCCGGGACCATAAGATGAGGTTACTGTACCCGCACTCTCCGTCTCCGTCTCCGATCTTTATATATTTATAATTTCCCCAATTTTCCATAAAATCAAATAAATTAATTAATCATCGAAAATTGGATTGCAGTTTTTCAAGAAAGCCAAATTCAAAGGAATGGCGATGGTGGCCAATTTGCAGATGATTCCGCCTGATTACCACCGTAGAAGCACCCAATCGATCGCCGCCTCTCCAACTGGGTTTCTGCCGGAGATCAAGGGTTGGTTACTGCATTCCCAATATTCATATGATCAGTTTATTTGGTTTTTATGATTATATGATTGGATGTAGCTTAAATGATTTGATATGGTATAGTTTGGTTCGGGAAGATATCACTTGCTATGTCTTGTTAGAATTATATTATCTAATTGATGATTTATAGGAACACTGTTATGTGCCGAAAAATTGGATTCTAAACCAAACAAAACAAACTCGATACATCTCGTTCTAGGGGTGTTACGTGTTAACGTTGGCTAGACTTGGACCTATTCTCATCAATATATGTTGGACCATCTCTTGTCTCTTCAATGAGGAGTAATCTAATGGGATTCCACATATTCTTTAATGGTATCGAAGCCAAGGTTTGCACTCGACACCTTGGGAACTTTGTGCCAGTCTATGCCCCTTTTGCGACAATGTGTACGTCTACCCTCAATTGAAGAGGGTGTTAGAGTCTCACATCTGTTTAGACTTGGACCTGAAATAAATAGGTGCCTATTTACCCGTTGTCGGTACAAAAGTTTGATAAATAATCACATGTAGGACTGTAAACGAACCGAACGTTCAATGAACAATTCGTGAACCATTCGGCGGGAAGTTCGTTTATTTAATAAATGAACAAACATGAATAATTTTTTTTGTTCGTTTAGTTAAATGAACAAACATGAACAAGAGTCTCGTTCGTTCATTTACCGTTTGTTTACGTTCGGTTATATTCATTCGTTTATGTTCGTTTATATATCAAATTTAATATATAATCTTTTATTTATTTACTTTGAATTCAAATAATATTTATTTATGTTCGTTTAACCTATTAGTTATGTTCGTTTAGCATGTTAACGAATGAACATAAACGAACATAACAGACCTTATTTCTAAACGAACGAACACGAACACAAAGATTTTCGTTCGTTTATTGCTCGTGTTCGTTCGTTTGTTCGGTTAAGTTAAATGAACGAACATGAACAAGGCTCCGTTCGTTTACAGCCCTAATCACATGTTTTACTCTACCATTCGATTCCTATGGACTAAGAGCGCATATCATTGTCGAAAATGAGCATTGTGCGAAATGCAACGAAATGACTGCATACAAATATCATTGTTCGTGTGCAATTTTGCTCATAATACGTGCGAAATAGTTTGATACAGTACTAGAGGACTTGGAAAAGCTCTTGCATTCGAGTTTGTACTTTCTGGTGATTGTGTGGTCATTGCTTCAAGAACATAAGTACCAAAACCAAGAATTTACTTACTGTTTTTTGCTATACGAACAGTAAAGAATCCGTTGACATGACAATTAGAGAACTCGAGGCCCGTGTTTCTTTCACGGACGCCATTGAAATGTACACAGAGAACACTTGGGTGTCTGTGTTTTCACTTTCCATTGTTTGTGCATTCATCATCCTTTCTACCACAACTGGCAATGCATCACCAGGAACTTAAAGACATCTTTCAAGATTTCTTGAATTTGAATGAAACAAAGCATTATATGTATGTATGTATGTATGTATCATGATGATCCTGCTGGATTTAGCACCAAGTTGCTGAAGAAACAATCGGGTGTTCGGTCTTTTTCTTCGAACCGCATCCATCTGTCGTTTCTAAGCGTTCGAGCAACAACGGGCATGTGGTTGACATCTTGTTGCATATTTTGGGGTTTAGTAGGAAACCTGCTTGTGTATGGCCTTAGACATTATTTCCAACCCTCCCACAACTACACTATCAAGTCCAAAATCCGAGTGTACGGGACATTACACAACAAAAACTTTTCTGTCGGGTTCAATTATTTTCTTGTACTTGATGCACCATAAGGGTGATGTTCGACATATTTCGTCAAGAAGAATCCGGCGATAACAAAACGGCACCTTATTACTTGAAATCTGCTTTTCTTTTTGCGTCCTTGTAATTATGTGACAATAAGACCTAGTATTTTCAAATAACACCGAAATCAATCCGATATAGCTTTGGTATCATCGAAAAGACCTGGTCAAGATAAATCTAATGATACTAAAATATGGAAAAACGGTGACATCAAGAATTTTCTTTAAGCAATATCGAGATTATGCAACGATAATAAATTTTAACAACCATTTTAGGGGAAAAGCAATGATTCATATTCAGAAGGAACCCAAAAAGTTACCTATTTATGATAAATAACATGAAAATTATTCGTAATTAATATCGTGATTGAAATTCATGTCACAAATTATTTAAAATAAAAAATACGTGATATTTAATAAACAAAAATATATATAAAATATTAAAAAAAAGAATATTTACATATGATGGTTGTTTAAACCTTCCTCAATCGCGTTTTGTATCCCCACAAATGGGAATAAAATTGGGTCAAAGTCAAATATTTAAGTTTCAAAACACTACTTTCCATGATTGATAAATTTGACCACCGAAATTTGAGTCGGTTGCATTCAATCAAAACCTACCGAGTTTGGTAGTCATTTTATATAATTCTTTGTTAATTTTGTTTAATTAAACCTGAATATTAAATTGTACGTGATACTTTTTTATGTGTGTTTTTTAGTTTTGTGATTGTACATAGTTTAACAGATCTTAATGCGTCGATTTTTGTTTTTATCCATGCATTCTATAACATCGAGCCACCTACTTACCTTTTGAAGATCACATCCAAAATAGAAACTTGCATACATATAACAATTGCAATATTTTTTTGATTTTGTTTCACTGTTAATTACACGAGCATTTACGAAACTATACACAACAAGCAATTCATACTTGTCAAACTTCGACTAAATAACTTGAGTCCTCGGCTTCCTCACCTTCTCATTTTCTTTGTACTTGTATTTTCACGATCACCACCTAGAATGCACGCTTAAAGTAAGTTCCTGAGTTCATGATTTCTTAACCTAACACACATTCATAAACAAATGGCTTCAATCTTGGTATGTAACTTTTTATTCTAAAGTTATATATATATATATATATATATATATAACATGATTTTATCATGCCTATATTCTTATTCATTTCGAGTTTTATGCGTTTTTCGTTATAAAATATCAGATATATACCAGTTTAATATTAAAAATTTAATTATTGAAGAAAATATAAGAATGTTTTTGAGTTTTGTAAAGGTTTATATGGTGGGAGAGTTGGTGTAGTGCACGATGTGAAATATGTGTATGACTCATGCTCTCACAGAAGGAAAATATTGCATTCTAGAAGCGTACAATTAATTCAATAATGAGGAAAAAATTAATTCAATAAAAATAAAAATTCCAGACCGGGTCAGCAGGTTAAAGTGTACCAAATCCCGGTCGATATTAAAAGCCGCCCCCATATCAACCCTTTTTTCTCAATCTTCTAATCTATACAAAATTGTAAGATGTTATAATTCAGAGTTATAAAAATAATCGTATAAAATATTTAGGTGGTGTTTGTTTTTTAATAGATGCTGAAGTTTAAAGTTTGGTTTGGTTTTTGATTTATAAGAGATGGTGCTGAAGTCTGAAATATGGATCAGTAAAACTGTTTGTTTTTACATTTGAAGTCTGAAATCTGAATCGTCAAACTGGTGAAAAAATATAAAAAATAAATAGTTTTTTTACAAAAATATAAAAGATAAATAGTTTTTATTAACAAATTTCTTTCAGCCCCAAAATATGAACAAAAGTGTCTATTCGTGTAATGTAGTGCCATCTATTTTGATAATGAAGTCAAAAATTCGAACTCATTCTAATTTTTTTTCCTTTTTTTTCTCTATTTTGATTTTATTTTATGATTTTGTAGTTTTAAGAGAGTGAGAGGTTTTTTTTTTTTTACTTTTTATTATTATTATAATCATGTTTTTTTTCTATGAAAAAGGAATAAACATGTCAATTAAATTTTAATAACGGCTAGAGAAAAGAAATATGAGAAATAATAAGAATTTATTTATTATGGTTTGAATATTTATGAAAGATGATTATGGTTCATTAATTATGATTAATACTTTATATTATGAAACAATCAAAACTTTTATGAAATCACATATTCATCAAATTAAATGGACGGTTGAGATTGAGTTGTATTGATTGTACAAATGTAAAGGGTTGCATAATAACTCACCTTAATAATACTTTAATTAAAAAGTTTTTACTCTTAAAGTTTAAAACAAATTATTTTAAAATTACTAATATTTTAATCAAACAAATTAAATCAAAAAAACGAGAATTTCATTCTCTTTGATATGACATCCATCTTGATATAGTTTTTCTCTATTTTTAACCGGAGTTTTTTTCCCCTAAAATGATATATATATATATATATATATATATAAACTAATTTATGTTCATTGATCAAATTTATAAACTAATGATCTAATGGTCTAAATTTGCAATGTGGCAATTTTGTAATTATTGAGAAGTTTCGTGGCGTTTATAAATGTTCAGATCTGACGATTGTAAATCTAATCCAAGGGTTGAGAATTGGTCTGACGGGTCTCACGAAAAATCATTGGTCTCACATGATCCCAAGTCTATATATATATATATATATATATATATATAGGTGGAGGTTCAAACGAGAATCCCTGTAATTTACGAAAACGCGAAAACAATCTAATAACCTCAAACTTTTTTAATTAATAAATTAAATTATATTAAATATAAATAAATTAATAAGGGCAGTAATCTAATTAAGTAATTTTTATTTTATTTTAATTAGTCATAATTATCCTTTTTTTTTCCCTGCACGTTCGTTTCCACTCTCTTCTCTCCCCTTATGATAATTGTGTCATTGTGTAACCATAACCTATCAAAACCATGATCAATCAAGTGTAACCATAACTTATCGAAACCATGAGTAATCGTTGTGATAAATGTGTGATTGTCTAACCCTAACCATTGAAACCATGATCAAATTGAGTGCACTACCACTACCAAAAAACCCACTTTTTCCGCCGGCCAAATCCGCCGGAAAAAGGAATTTCCGGCGGATTTGGCCGCCGGAAAAAGGGGTGCCGGTGATTTTTTTTCGGCGGTGTTTCCGGCGGATTACGGCCGCCGGAAAATCTCCGCCCGGTTTTTAAAAAAATCTTGATTAACTTAAAAATTAATTAATTTTTTTTTGAAAAAAATTCCGGCGGAATTTCCCGCCGGAAACATGTCTCGCCGGAAATATTTTTTGAAAAGAAAATAATATTTTAAAAAAGAATTAATTTTTTTAAAAAATACCGCCGGAAATCCGCCGGAATAATATATATTAAATATTTTCTTTAAAAATTAATATTTTAAAAATAATTATTTTTTTTTTAAAATACCGGCGGATTTGGTCCGCCGGAAATATATATATAATAATATTTTAGATTTATTTTAAAATTAATATTTAAAACCTGTATTTAAAAACTGCAAATTTGTACAATATTAAAACTGAAAATAAAAAG
>NC_037529.1:13636100-13704167 GCF_001531365.2 Cynara cardunculus var. scolymus | reverse complement strand
GCACTCATGTTATCGTTATACGGCTTGGCCGACTTTSTCTCCCATATCTCCAACATTTGGGCATCCAAAGCCGAATCCCAAATATAATAGCCTTGTACGTAAAAGTTTAGGCGATTATTAGGTTCAATACATAAATTATAATTAGTTGAATATATAACACAAACCTGAAACCGCTCCCACATACGGCGTCTCACGTCCTTTGGGATTTTCTCCCAAGTGGTCCATGGGCCGTCAAGCAGCTCCCGGTTGATCTTGGTGATCCGCCGGATCACTTTGGTGTCATTTAAACTATATAATGACGAATTGAATTAGCATCAATACAAATAATATATTTTTATCAATTATTTAAGGTGTAAATGTATTTACTCTTGGCCGCGGATGCCAATAAACGTCCGCTGTTGTGGAAGCGGCTCCGGAGCAGCACTACCACGTCCAGATTCAATCTCCTCCGGGTGTGCCGAAGCGGTGCTAGAGCCTCTACCCGTACCGTGGGTAGGCGTACTGCCACTAGCTCTTCCGGTGATCCGAGTACGCGGCATTATTGATTTTCTACAAAACAACGTTAGAAAACATACAACAATAATTCAAGAGGGGGTGAATATTCCACACAATTGAAAGATTTAAAAATATTTCCACACACGGTTCATTAGAGCCCAATACGGTTCAGCCCAATACGGTTCATTAGAGCCCAATACGGTTCATTAAAAGATTTAAAAGATTTTAAAATTTTTTTAAAATTTTTATTTTCTAAAAGGTTTTTTTTATTTTATAAAAATTATTTTTCTAAAAATATTTCCGGCGGATTTATTTTTTAATTTTTTTACATTTTAAAAAAAAAATTCTAAAAATATTTCCGGCGGATTTGTTTTTAAATTTTTTTAAATTTATTTTTCTCTAAAAGGTTTTTTTTATTTTATAAAAATTGTTTTTTCTAAAACTATTTCCGGCGGATTTATTTTTAAATTTTTTTTGAATTTTTTTTAAAAATTTACGACGGAATAAGTCCGCCGGAAATATTTAAAAGATTTTTAATTTTTTTTCCTAAAAATATTTCCTGCGGATTTATTTTAAAAAAAAATTTAAAATTTATTTTTCTAAAAGGTTTTTTTTTTAATTTTTAAAAATTATTTTTCTAAAACTATTTCCGGCGGATTTATTTTTTAAATTTTTTTGAATTTTTTTTTAAATCTCCGGCAGAATAAGTCCGCCGAAAATATTTAAAAGATTTTAATTTTTTTTTCTAAATATATTTCCGGCGGATTTATTTTTTTGAATTTTTAAACTTTTCCGGCGGATAATTCCGCCTGTAATCCGCCGGTAATATCTTTTCCCATTTTTTTTCAAATATTAATTAATTTTTAAAGATTAATTAACCCTTAATTAATAAATCCACCGGAAATCCGCCGGAAATCTAACCTGTTTAAATTTTCCGGCGGATTTCCGGCGGAAGTCAACAAAAGTTGACTTTTTAAAATGCCGCCGGAAAATTTCCGGCGGAATATGTCCGCCGGAAATGCCCAGTTTTCTAGTAGTGTACTAATGTTATAATAGTGATATCACATGGTTATCACGCCCATATCACACCAAATCGTTTAGTGGATTTCGCTCGTAATCGTTGTGATAAATGTGTGATTGTTTAATCCTAACCTATCGAAACCATGAGTAATCGTTGTTGTTATAATTAATCGACGATAATAAAGGAAATAAAACGAGAACACCAAGATTTTACATGGAAAAACCCTTGCGGGAAAAAACCACAGGCACAACCGATGATATCACTATATGAGAAAAATGAGGAAGCTACAAGAGTTTATAAGTATCTCAATCTCTCTATCGTCTCTTCTCTGGCTCTCCTTCAATTACTTCTTATGAATGAATGGAGAATATATATTTGAAAGTAAAACAACTATTCTCCATGAATTGAGATAATAACCGAAATATTAGAAGACTTTTGTCTTCCACTATTAATTGCTTCCGATTAGTCTTCCATAATTTATGCCAAAATGCAGTTGCTTTCCAATTCCTCCTCATGTGCATGGCCAACAAGATATATTAAATAAATCATGGAAAAAATTATTTTCCATTCAGGAGAAAATACGTATCATTCTCAACAGTTGTGATAAATGTGTGATTGTCTAACCCTAACCGATCGAAACCATGATCAAATCAAGTGCGATGTTATGATAGTGATATCACATGATTATCACACTCATATCACACCAAATAGGTAGTTGATTTTCTAAGTTAACCCTAGCTGAGCGAAATCCTTGTGATAATTGTGTGACAATCACACCCAAATCATACCAAATCGTGTTGATATAAGCGATAATGTGATAATTGTGTGATTATCACACCCATATCACACTCATATCACACCCAAATCACACCAAATCGTGTTGATATAAGCGATAATGTGATAATTGTGTGATAATCACATGATTATCACACCCATATCACATGATAATCACACCCATATCACATGATAATCACATGATTAACCGTTTATTAGATAATGATAATCATGATCGTGTAATCGTGTTAAAAGATTTTATGATATCATTTCCATTATTACCCTTTCAATTTTAATATTTTTTGAATCTTTTTAAATTTCAATTTTAATTTTAAAAATCTTTTAATTTTATTTTTTTTATCACAATATGAGGTTATTGGGTTGTTCTCGCATTCTCGTAAATCACATGGGTTCTCGTTTGAACCTTCCCTATATATATATATATATATATATATGTTATATTCATTATGAATATTTATGTCCGTAAGTCCGGAACTCGACATCACCTTCTTCAACATTTTCTTCAACGTCGCAACGCATCGCGTCCTTCATCACTGTAACCCAACGCCCATTGAGACCGATCTAGAACCCATCAAGATCGAGCAAGAATCTATTGAGAACCCATCAAGACCGATCAATTGATATGTTTTTATGTGTATTAAACCATAACCTACTACCTTCATTTTCGACCGATAACATATTAATTGATTTGTTATTTGTTTGTGAGTGTAAAGTCATAGGCTACCATTTTCAGCTTTTATCGAGAATTATCAGGAACACATCTAGATCGATGGAAAATCGATTGAGACCGATTGACATCAATTGAGACTAATCAAGAAGTCATCGATTGACTTGGTGTGTGGTTGTGTGTTAAAGTTATAAAACAACATCTTCATTTTTCATCGATACTGATTGAGAACCTATTGATTAATTTATTGTGCGTTTGTTTGTGTAAAACCATAACCTACCACTTTTAACTTTTATCGAGATGGGTCGGGAAATCTATCGAGACAAATGGAACCCATCCAGATCAATCGAGAACCCAATAAAGAAAAATAAATTACATAGAGTTGAAACTGTGGTATATTCATGATTGATAATATATATATATATATATATATATATATATAGGGTTGGGTTCACGTAAGATCAAGGGTTTTTCGTGAGACCCATAAGACCAATTTATGTTTATTGATCAACTTTATAAGCTAATGATCTAATGGTCTAAAGTTGCACGGTGGCAATTTTGTGATTATGAATGTTCAAATTGTAGATCTAATCCAATTGTTGAGAATTGGTCTTACGGGTCTTACGAAAAACCTTTGGTCTCACATAATTCCAAGTCTATATATATATATATATATAGTATGTATACGCATGATGAATTGTATCTATACTCATGATGAATAATATGTATCATATTGATGTATGAATATTGAAGAGTTACACACATATATATATATATATATATATATATATGATGAATGTCATTAAAAATATATATTTATGATGAATGTTACAATGAAAATGTATATTATGATGAATGTCATAGTGATGTATGAATATTGAAGATTTGTTGAATATATGTGAAAATACATAACTATTCATGACGGGTCTCATCCTAAGTTGTATATTAATGATGAGTATTAAATAATTGTTATAAACATATGAACGTTCATAAATATGCATAATAAATATTATATATATATATATATATATATATATATATATTAGTCGACGTAAAAAAATGTTAAAAACAAAAAACTATATACTCACCCCTATATATGTATATTGGGTAATTTGGATTTAAAAAATATAAAAAAGTGATTTATTTTTATTAAAATTTAAAGAAGAAATGTTCATTGTCCCATCAATTAGTTATACAAATTCAAATATAGATTAATTAAATCTTATATATTTTAAATTTGAAGATAATATGATAATAAATATAATCAAATAAGTGAAATATTTATCTTGTATGAAATTATGTTTATCAGTTAGTTGTCTAGATATAGATGTCGAATTAACTGATAAACATAAATATAAAGCTTTAGAATTTGTACCAATACAATATTAATTTGTAATCTTGAATTTTAAGTGATGTGCATCTATTAATTATATTTTGTGGATAAAAATTGGTTTTTAAAAGTTTGACCCAAACGTTTTATAAGACAATATAGATAACCATTAAATCACATTAATACCACAAAATATATCTTTAAAATTAAATAAATTATAATTTTGTTTATGAACCTAAAACATTTAAATTATAATAAAATTCTTAATTAAATAACTTTTTTTAATATAACAACAATAGTAACATATTTTGTTTCAGGTTCTTTTTACCTGCTTTTTAAATTTAACAATACACGTTAAGTTACCACCTATAATTTTTATTTTATTCAAACATAAATTTTAAATTTTCTTTTTTAATGAAAAATTGCATTTCATCCTTGATTTATAATATAATCTTAAATGTTTTCGTATCGTACAAATTAGGGGTACTCATGGGTTGGGTTGATCGGGTTGAAGACATTTGAACAACTCAACCCAATGCTTACGGTTTGAAAAAATCTTAACCCAACTCAACCCGTACGGGTTGGTCAGGTTAGTCGGGTTAATACTTTGGTATATTAAAATATTCTTCTAATCTTGAATATATTATTTCTCTACTCATAATTTCTTTTTCATCATCAACTATTTGATACTACTTATATCATATTTCTTACGTATATCACATTCAGATAATTTTCTTAATTTACATATATATGTTCACAGTTATTGAATATATATATGAATGAGTTATATAGAGATATGAATAGATTGAAAATATGTGTATATGAAAAACATACATGATAGTGTATTTGTCTAATTTATATATTAATAGAAATTCAACAATCATATAAAATCCAAGAAATAAAAGGATATCAGGTTCATCGGGTTGGGTTGAGTTCAAATAATAGTAACCCAGTATCAACCCAATACATACAGTTTGACAATTTTACAACTTGATTAGACATCGGGTTGCTTCGGGTTGGGTTATTTCGCGTTGGGTTGAGTTGATCGGGTTGGTCGGGTTTTTGAGCACCCCTAGTACAAATACACAACTAGTTATTCTAAACGAAATCATTCTATTACTACAAACTTCATTTCGTTTTCGTAATAACACATCACATCAACCATCATTTATTCTCAATGCATGAAATAATCACGACGTAACATTAAAAAGAGGTTCATTTATCAATGTTCTTCAGCTTTTTTATATCAATTGTGTTTATTTTTTTCTTTCTGAAAGGTTAATAATTTTCATTAGTGCAAAAAAGAACGAGAGACAATAAGGAAACAATTCTACAAGACGTAGAAACATAAAAAGAAACAGAACAACGTCTAAACACAAGCCAACGAGTCAAAAAAAAAAGATAGCAAAAAGAACCAAAAAAAGACTAAGAGGCCGTTTACCAAATACCTACCCGGTAAGTGTTTACCAGTCAAAGACCTTCCAGTCTAGTGGTAAAAGCTTGGGCATGACATAGTCATGAACCCGAGTTCGAGCCTTGGGAGGGGAGTGTTGGCGACATTTAAGTGGGGCCATGTTTAGCCTCCAAATTTGCCGGGGATTAGTCGGGGTTTGGCCCGGACACCCTTACAAAAAAAAGTGTTTACCAATAAAATTTAATACTATTATATACTTACCGGGTAAGATTTTAGTCCACCAAAACGACATCACATACAACAATTTATCCGGTAAGTGCTTACCATGGTAAGAGTCGTCGTCCTCACTTACCGCGTAAGACTCTTGGTCCTTGTCTCGCTCTTACCGGGTAAGATTCTTGGTCCTTACACAATTGTTTTTTTTTTCTGAAAGTTGGTCTTTTGTCGTGTCTTGAGTAAGCGTTTGATAAACGGTCCCTAAGACACGACAAGAGACCAACTAACTTTCAGAAAAAAACAATTGTGTTTATTCTTAATATTTGGTTTGCATTTATTTGTTTTTTATCGTATATTTTGTCTTGTTCTTTAGCATTTATTGTGTGTGTGTATGTATGTATATGCATATATGTGTGTACAGATCAATTTCCTTCATCAATCGACTTATTTTTAGATGAAGTTTTATCAGTTGTTCGTGCAAATTTGAAATTGCACAAAAAAACCTTAGAAAATTTTGTTTTATATTCGATGAGTTTTGAGGATTTATATCAAATCGACCTCTATCACTTTCAATGAGCATATTTTGAAAGTGTTGTGACTCTATTAAATGTTATTGACGATAATAAAAAGTCTGCAACATTTATTCGAAATTCATTATCAATAAATATGTTCAAAGTTTCTGATTGAGTTAAAATTATTTTTTTCTTTTTGTATTTTTAAATTTTATTAAATAAGTTTAAGTAATTAAAATAAGTTAATTTATAGCAGATAAACTTTTCACTGATAATAATTTAATTTTAAAATATTATAATTAAAATAAGTTAATTCATGAAACCGACCATGAACAATACAAAAAAAAATAAGCATCCAAAAGCGATCTGCTGAACAATCCTTTAACATCAAGAAAACCCTAAATAAAAATATGAGAAATAAACATAACATTATAACACTGGTTAGGTTGGGATAATTATAGTTCCACTATAGACATTCGTGAAATGACACAACATACATCAAATGGACCACCGTACAGGACAATTGACAGGTAACATCTATGCCTAATGGTGAACCACATACAATTGAGAGGTACCTCTGCGATCGTTATAACATATCCTTTTTTTTTTAATTGAAGTTTACTTTCTAAGCACATGACTTTAACTCTTAACACCTGTAAAAAATTTTATTACACTCTTAAGTAGTGATGGCCAAAAACCGGTCTCGGGCCGAGATGGGCCTAATCGGTCCCAAGCTTTCCCGTAACCGGTCATAATCGGTTCCGGTCGAAAATGGTAGGGCCGGTCAAGGTTTTTCATAATCATTCATGAGCCGTTGGTCCCGACATTAAAAAATAATTTTTTTATTTTTTTTAATAATATATATTTTTAATACATTATAAAATTATTAAAAAGTACATTTATTTATAAAATTATTTGAATTTTCGGGTCGGGTCGGGCCGGGCCATAACCAGTCCCGATCCCACAAAACTGCCAAAAACCCCAACCGGTCCTGATTTTCAATCCCATAACCGGTCCCGAACCGGATTCCAATCTTCCGACGATCCCGGGGTGATTTAGCCATCACTGTCTCAAGTATCATGAATTTATTTAAAAAAGAAATGTTGAAATTGTAGCTAATAATTATAATCCATGGTTTTAATTTGGAGGGTTGTCACCGTCATGATGGTTTTCCTTTTGAAATCAAAGGCCCATGTTTGCCTTTTACTCGGAGCAATACTCATTTTACCAACTTTTAGTTTGACTTTCTCAATATCATTATTAATAAATAAATCATTGCATCATATGATCAAAGCTTTAAATAACACTTCTTTTAATTTTTATTATATACAGAATTTACTAAAATTATTATTATTTTGATTATTTTATAACAAATACTAAAATAATATTGTAAAAAAAGTCAAAATTTGTAATTTTTGATTTTTTTTGGATCATAACTCAATTTCTTTTTAAATATATAAAGATTATATAAATAAAACTAGAAGAGAATTCACATAATACAGCGGAATACATCTCGATTCAAATGTTTCGTTCTTTTTTTATTTTTGTCGATGTTATAATACAGTTTTATGTGATTTTGAGAAACAATAATGTTTTTAGTTTTGAATAAAATATAAATATAAAGATTCATAACAAATTGAAAAAAAAATATTGATATTAGTACCAAACTAACTATTTAAAATTTTTCTTTTCTTTGTGTGTATTTCTTTAACTCATTTTTTAGTTTTAGTCTAATAATATAATTTTTTTATAAAGATAATAATTAAATATTTTGTTGGAACTTAATGATCATCATAATTACATTTTAATTTTTTTATATTTAAAATGAGATGTTTATCTTCTATTTGATTATGTTTATCTGCAGTTAGTTACACAAATTCAAACACGAAACTTTAATAATTTGTACCTAATCACAATTTACTTCTAATCTTAAATTTTAAATAATATGAATCAATAAACAGTACTTCATATGAAAAAAATGGTTTTTAAGAATTCTTGTCAAACGCTTTATAATATAGTATAGATAATATAATAATATGCCATGTATAAACATCTTTTTTTAAGTATATAATATTTATATATGACAAATATAACAAATAAACTCATACACTCTTTAATTCAATGAGTTTTAAATCTCCAACCTTCTAAAAAGTCCAAGCTAAATAAAATATAAAGTTGAAATAAACATTGTTTATTTCTGATTTTTTATCCTTATACTCTTACAAGCTGGGAATTTTTTAAGCATAATGGCATGTCATTCATTTGTTTATCCATAAAAAATAATTTAGATACAGGGAAAAAGTTAAAACAAATCTAATAAACTTTTTTATTTTAAATGATTTAGTCGTTAAACTATTTTTTATTAAAAAATCATTAGCATGTCTTATTTTGAATTAGAAAAGTATTTGTGCAATGCAACGAGATGTATTTTGATTTTAATGTTCTATTTTATTCTTTGTCTTTGTCGATGTTATAATACGATTTTATGTGTTTTAAGAAAGCAATAATAAATTTATTTTTGAATAAAATATAAATTTGAATATATTATAAAAATTTTAAAAAAATATATATTGATGTTAATATTAAATCAACTATTTAAAAGTTTTCATTTTTATGTAATTTCTTTAATTTATTTTTTTATTATAATTTAATTTAAGTTTAATCATAAAATACTTTATTTTTGGTTTAATAATATAACATTTTATAAAGATAATAATTAAGTATTTTGTTAGAACTAAATGATTATCTTAATTATATTTTAGATTTTTTATATTTAAAATGATATGTTTATCCGTAGTTAGTTACACAAATTCAGATATGAAACTTTAATAAGTTGTACTTATGCACTATCTATTTGTAATATTGAGTTTTAAGTAACATGCATTAATAAACAGTACTTTATGCATAAAAAGTGATTTTTAAGAGTTTTTGTCAAATGTTTTATAATATAGTATAGATGATTAAGTCTCAGGACTATTTTTTTTTAAACGAAAAAACCATTAAAATTTTACATTTTGAACGATTAAGACCCTGATTTTTTTATAAATAAAATGAAATAGACTAGTCGGTTAGTGTAACATTTTTTGGATAAAAAGAATATAGGTAACCAAAATTTAAAAGTGCTATAATTTATTTAAAAAAAATATATTTAAAGACTTAATCAATCAAAATAAAAAAGTTTAATAATTTTTTCATTAAAAAAATAGTTCAAAAACTTAGTCATTTAAAATGAGATGGTCTATAAGGCGTTTTTAAACTATTATCTTAGATATATGATTTAACATATAATAAAAATAGTGAGCATGTAATTATGACGTAATAAATCTTCAATTCCCAACAACAAAAATCAAAATGGTATGTTTATAACCATAGAGTAAATCAATGATTGTATGAATAATGTCTGTATTATTCATACCAAAACATACTAAATTAAAATGGTGTCTTTTTGGATGGTTCATCTTTGTCTTATTTAAGAAAATCCACATACTCGATAACTTAGATTGCTTTTTTTTAGATATCGACGAATCATCTAAAAAAACACAGCGAATATTAAATATATGTATGTTTTTTAAATTGACTACCACATTTGTTTATTCCTTTTCATTATACGTTTATTCCTTTTTTTTACTAGCTTATTTATGGGAAAAGCCAAATAAATAAATATATTTTTATTTGTATATATTTAATCAATTTTAAAGAGAAATTTTAATTTAAAATTTAAAAATAATTATTTTAATTAATTTCCTTAATAAAAAGGATATTTTGGGAAGAGAATAAATAAGTGGGGGGTGGAAAAGACAAAAGAACATCCGTGGCCCCTCCGTGTAGGCCCCACCCTTTTTTTATTTGTTACAACCTGTTTCCCGTATGCACTTGAATCAGATAATTCTCTTAAAACACAACCCATTCCACACAGAAAATATCGCCGGAAATTAACAAATCTACGGGGGCTTTTTCTACATTTTCATTTTTTCCGGTGAACGCGGACTCAAAGACTTCAAAAAGGAAAATTGAATATGTCTTCTCCACCGCCGGGAACTTCGCCGGCACCCACCGCGCCAGCAACACCGCCGCCCACTACCACCACTACACCACCACCCGCTGCTTCTGCCCCACCTCCGTCCACCCCCGCTTCTCCCCCACCTGCGTCCACCCCACCTCCATCCACTCCGGCTTCTCCACCGCCAGTAGTTCCAACCCCGCCAACCCCTGTCTCTTCTCCTCCGCCCCCTAATACTCCAGCTCCTTCCACTTCCCCTCCCGCGCCACCCACAACCACCTCTCCGCCCCCTTCCACTCCTACCGGACCATCGCCTCCGTCACCATCCGGTTCTACGCCAACTAACCCGCCGCCTCCAACTCCTAGAAACAGTCCACCTTCTCCTCCGGGACGAACTACACCCTCTCCACCGCCTCCGAGGAGTGTGTCTTCTAGTCCTCCGGCCGCCCCCTCGTCCAATAGTTCATCCGGAATTTCGACGGGGGCTGTGGTCGGAATCGCTATCGGTGGAGTTCTGATACTCGCGGTGTTGAGTATTTTCTTTATTTGTTGTAAAAAGAAGAAAAGAAGAAGCTATGGCCCTGCTGATTTCTATGTTCCTCCACCCCCTCCTCCTAAAGGTCTGATTATTCAATTCTCACCAAAATCTTATTAGTTTCTCTATTCTGGTGTTCATTTTATTGTGTTTGGTGGTGCAGTTGATCCTTATGGCGGTCAACCTCAACAATGGCAGCATAATGCACCTCCTCCCGGTGATCATGTCGTTATGATGCCACCGCTGAAACCGCCGCCACCAATGGCAGCACGACCACCACAGTCACCAGTTAGATCACCACCACCACGGCCGCCATTTATGAGTAGCAGCGGTGGTTCAGGATCCAATTACTCTGGTGGTTCAGATCTACATCCACCACCTGCTCCCGTTTTATCGTTAGGTTTCTCCAAAAGTACATTCACCTACGAAGAGTTAGCAATGGCGACCGATGGATTTTCCGATGCCAACCTCCTTGGTCAAGGTGGGTTCGGATATGTGCATAAAGGGGTGCTTCCCAATGGAAAAGAGGTCGCCGTGAAATCGTTGAAAGCCGGCAGTGGACAGGGAGAACGTGAGTTTCAGGCGGAGGTTGAGATCATTAGCAGAGTTCATCACAAACATCTGGTTTCGTTGGTCGGATATTGCATCTCAGGCGCTCAAAGAATGCTTGTTTATGAGTTTGTTCCAAATAACACCATGGAGTTCCACTTGCATGGTATGTTCTTCATCTTAAACATCCTCAATTTATCAAATTATATCAAGATTTCACCTTTATTTTGTCAATATTTCAGGGAAGAATCGACCCGTGATGGAGTTCTCAACACGATTGCGAATTGCGCTTGGATCGGCCAAAGGACTAGCTTATCTCCATGAGGACTGTAAGTTCTCTTTTCATAGCCTTAAATATTTTGAAAACTTGATAACCAACTATTCACGATGAAAATGCATGATATTCATAATGAATTTGAAACATATTCATTATTATTCAAGGATGTTCATCATGAATAGAGTTTGGAATGTCGGTTTTTGGGTTCTCAAAATATATTTGGTTCTCATTTAACCTCTCTCTACCGTGTTATATATTGAAAGAACACAAGACCAGTATTCTTAAACATCTTTGTCTGTTTGCAGGCCATCCCAAGATCATTCATCGCGATATTAAGGCTGCTAACATTCTTCTTGAGTTCAATTTTGAAGCAAAGGTAAGATCTTTGCAGTCTTAACCGGCTTTATAGTGATGCCCATGAGCTTGCGTTTATGGGTTTGGCTTAATTTCTCAGGTTGCTGATTTTGGGCTTGCCAAGATTACTTCGGATGTTGCTACCCATGTCTCAACCAGAGTCATGGGAACTTTCGGGTATGTCTGTTACCTTGAATTTCAAGCTTAGAATAAGTTGGGAATTTTGAATTTTATCGAATTAATTCTAGTGTTTTTTGTATGAATTTGTGTTTATAGTTACCTAGCACCAGAGTATGCGGCTTCAGGCAAACTATCGGAGAAATCTGATGTTTTTTCGTATGGTGTCATGCTCTTAGAACTGATTACCGGGCGCAGACCTGTTGATTCCGCTAATACTTTTATGGATGATAGCTTAGTTGATTGGGTAAGTAAAAAAACTCATTTAAAGGCAGGTTCTATTAATGTTTTATTCATGAGGAATGTCGTGGTGGATATTATGATAAAAATTATTCATAATAAAAATACATGATATTAATCGTGATTATACATTAAATAGTTTAGTTCGTTTATGGTTCTCATTTGAAGTTTCCCTTTAAACGACAATCCTCCCATCCGCAAATCCTGAAAGCTTAATTCTATGGCATATATGAAATTACAGGCAAGGCCATTGCTAACCCGAGCCCTGGAAGACGGAAACTTTGACGCCATTGTTGATTCACGTTTACAAAAAGACTACAACCCGAGTGAGATGGCTAGGATGGTGTCGTGTGCCGCTGTTTGTGTCCGCCACTCTGCTCGCCGCCGGCCCAAGATGAGCCAGGTGGTTCGAGCCTTAGAAGGCGACGTTTCTCTGTCTGATCTTGATGAGGGGATCAGGCCAGGACACAGCTCAGTCTACACCTCCCATGGGAGCTCAGACTACGATACAACCGAATATAACAAAGATATGATCAAGTTCAGGAAAATGGCTCTCGGCACGCAAGAGTATGCGAGCAGCGAGTACAGCCGGCCCACGAGTGAATACGGGCTGAACCCATCTGGGTCAAGTAGTGAAGGGCAGAATACAAGGGAAATGGAGATGAGCAAATTGAAGAAAGATAGTCGAGGTTTCAGTGATGGATTTTGATCAGAATTGTACAGAAAGTTTAATGCTGATTCTTGATTAATTTGAATTTGTATTAAATTTGATTTGGGTTTTTTTTTTTTAAACGATATAATGATATACGATTCTTTAATTTGAAAGATTCAAAGGGGTTGGTTGAATTAGGGAGACTTTTGTGGTGTCGTTCTTGTTTGAATATGAATCTTGACAGTTGTTTGAAGGTTTTGTTAATGGCGGATTGAAGGGTTGACAAAATACTCGTAGCTGTCATTTGTCATTTTCTACGTTGTCGTTTATGGCAGGCTACCACGTTTTGCAATTGGATATTCAATTCAAACAAAAACAAACCATAACGTTAAATCTATTTTTAATAAAAAACAATTCAAAGGAAAAGTATTTTTAAAAGTAAGGGTTGAAATGGTAATTAAAAACTCTAGAGGGGCTTAAAAGTTAAATATCACCGGTCGTTTTTCCGTTTCTATTCCGTCAGAAAAGGGATATTTCGCATATTCGATATATTTACAAGGGGATAAATTGAAAATAGAGAAAGAGGAAGAAAAGGGCGATTTGAATTATATTCTTGGTTTTGAGTTGGTGATTCAAACCCTAGATTTCTTTTTTAGAAAGTGAATCGGAGAGCTTGAAGCTCGAAATCCATGGCGTCCCGTCGTCGAATGCTGCTCAAGGTCATAATTCTTGGCGATAGCGGGTCTCTATCTCTCTTAATCTTTTATTGTACTTATTTGTGATTGATAATTGTTTGGATAGAGTGATTTGAGGTGCATTAAACTGTTTTTGGTGTTCAATGACTGATTGCAGGGTTGGGAAGACATCTCTTATGAATCAGTATCCTTCAGTTCGAGATGTTTTTAGATATTATCAATTATGCAGTTTATAATTCGTTTAGTATGAGTTAGTGGAGTGTTATATCTGATTCGTGTGGTTGGACCTAATTTTAGTCCCTCTTTTCTCAAATGAAAATTTACACCTGGATTTTTTTATGTCAAACCGTAGTTTAACTTCAAAATTGGTTATATGGATTTAAAGTTCTTGGAGAAAATGATTGCTGATTAGATTAAATCCTTAGAATGCTGACGGTTCTCAAATGTATCCATATCAATTCTGCATTTTATCAGAACTTGGTTTGCTGTCAAAAACGGAAATGTGGGGGTGTTATTGATGTTGCCCTTAAATTGTGCTAATTTAGATACGTGAATCGAAAGTTTAGTAATCAGTACAAAGCTACTATTGGAGCTGACTTCTTAACTAAAGAAGTGCAATTTGAGGATAGACTTTTCACATTGCAGGTCTAATTCATTCCCAGCATCTTTTGAATTTTTCTGTTTATGTTTATCTCATTAACGTTACTTTGTTTTCCTTTTGAGACATGTTCATTGTGTATTTGTGTTTCAGGACCAGATTTTACTATATTTCTTTGGAAGTTGCATGTGTAGAGTACATATTCTTCCTGTTGTATGCTATGCACTATCTTTATCTCCCTTGTGTTCTTTTCTTGTGATGGTGCACATGCTTATTAGATCTAAGAAGGTACCACAATGATCCCACAAGCATGGTAGTTTACTTGTAAAACACATTATGGTTTGAGAAACCCTAAATAGTGAATTATGTCCTAAGATAATAGATACACTGGAACATATGGCTCATGATAAAAAGGTGAATGTGTTCCACCAAGGCTTCCTGCCTTTTCAAGGGTTTGATAGGAAGTCTTTGTGCAGAGTGTTCCTTTGGATGTTCAGAAAGATATTGTTTTTTTGACTCAATTCTGTTACCTTCCACTGAGAAAGGAGTAACCTTCTCTGTTTCTCCAATCCTTGTCCCTAACATATGATATGTCATATGTGAAATAAATCAACAATGAAAAAAGTAAAACAGGACAAGCTCGTATTATAGTGCATAATAGCTTCATTATAATGTTAAGATTACAATATGATTGTGCCCTTCAAATTTATCATGAGATAAGACATAGGATTTTAAAAAAAAAATTACTAGTTCCATGTTTTTATGTATCTCATTTACAGATTTTTGACATCCCCAATTATCCCTTGATAACAAATCCATAATCACTAAATGAATTAAGAAAGCTTTTCGCTCTTGCGCATGATTTCTCTAGGTCCCTACCATAACAATTTTTCTTGTTAGCTTATCCAATTTCCATGTGTGCAGATGAACAAGTGATCATCCTTATTATTATTTCATCAATTCTTTGACAACTTCCCATTTTAAGATCTTTACAAAATATTGGCCTCTTTTAGAAGTAACAATTTTCTTTGTAAGTATACTACCATTTAGAAGGAAATCACCTCACAAAAAGTTACCTTCATGAGTGCGTTTGTGAGTACGGTAGATTCTCTCATTACAGGACAATGATTGGAGGATGGAGTAGGCATAACCTAAAATCAGTGGCATATGGCAAAGCTACCCCCTGCTGGTGGATAAGCTAACACTTATTTTGCATATAGTTCTTCAAGGTTTTGCTCCGTTTCAATTTTATATAGACGGAAGGCGTTGCCCGACATTGTGCAGGTGAATTTGTGAGATATAAACTTGTTTCACTCCTCTATTGTGAATCATGACAAGGTTGAACCAGATTCTTGATACAAGCAGTTTATTCGTAATAAAATATAACCATTTTCCGTTTATGAATTTTCATGGATATATGTGCGTATATGCCCTTGTTTAATGATTCATTCTCAGATTGAGCTACAATAAAGATACAAACCATTGTAAGATATAATCTGTTTTGATTTCCATAATGAAAATCACATGGCTGATGTGAAGTTTTTCATTCCTCAGTTCCAGCTGAAATTTTGTATGAGTGGAACAAAATCATGGACATGGACTGAAGGGATTTAGGGTACAAATATTGAACTAAACATTTGCTGAATAATCAATGTCCCGGTAATACTGTTTCTCCATGGCCTTAATTTGCTTGCTTTATGAGGTATGGCAAGTAGGGTTCACAAAATGTGGACCACGGGGCCATGAGGTCCCCGCCATTAAACCTAATTTGCTTGCTTTAGACCCTAGAATGGATCGACTCTCTTGCACCAACTGTTTTCCTTTTACCTTGTTTCCTAATAATTTGCTACCATCTTTATTTGTATGATACAATATTTGTATGACATTGTCATCCTCTTCTAAAAGCTGGAGACATTTATTCTGTTATCTAATGCCCTTTTTGTCTTTTAGTAGTTTTTTGGTCGATTTCATAGGAAATTTAATTTGCAATCTTTTTATTTTAAGTTTGTCACTTGATATGTGAATTAGCTTGCATGAATTGAAATTTGAAGGCAGCATATGTATTCCAGTTGTTTGCTCTCTCTGTACTTTTCATGAATCTTTCTATTGAAGGCCAAGATTCATTACTTGCCTTGGATTTGATCAAAAAATGGTATAAGGAGCATTCATCTGTATTTACTACATTCTATGGAGCTTATATGTGCTGTACTTTTAGATATGGGATACAGCAGGACAGGAAAGATTTCAAAGCCTTGGTGTGGCATTTTACCGTGGTGCAGATTGTTGTGTCCTTGTGTACGATGTGAATGTCAAGAAGTCATTTGATAACCTTGACAATTGGAGGGAGGAGTTTTTAATTCAGGTGACAGTCCTCATCTGCTGGCTCATGAGCACACAATCTAACTCCCCGATATATATGTTGTTAACCAAACATGTTTTCATAATTCAGGCCAGCCCTTCTGACCCTGAAAACTTCCCCTTTGTTGTATTGGGGAACAAGGTAGATGTGGATGGAGGCAATAGTCGAGTGGTAAGATGATCTTTGTTCTTTGTCCTCCATCTTCTTAATTCTAAGTCCGTATACAGTAATCGTTAACTTGTATCGATCAATGCTGGTTCAAGATTTGAACTGGGTAGGACCTTAGAATCTTGTATAAGAAAGGAAAGATTTGAAAAAGCATATTAGGTTTGACACCCAAAAATTCCAATTTGTAATAAATCGATATGAAGTTTAATGACTTGTCAACTTGACAAGTGTTCTTTGGAAAGTCTAGAATCCACAACAATTGGGAACTTGAAAGTAACCGTATTGTTTATCACAAGTGAAGCTCTCTCTGGTTCCTGCTTTCAAATATAAAGGAACTTGTATGCATGTCGATTTGAAGATCTTTGTCTAATTGTTTCAACTGGCATTTCTACTAGGCTGTCAAGCTGCTTCTTTTAGTTCTTTCAGTTTTTCCTGTATGCATCAAGGTCTGTGATCTCATTCCTAAATTCCAGGTATCGGAGAAGAAAGCAAGAGCATGGTGTGCTTCAAAAGGAAACATCCCATACTTTGAAACTTCTGCAAAGGAGGGTTTTAATGTTGATGCTGCTTTTGAGTGCATTGCCAAAAATGCTCTAAAAAATGAGCCCGAGGAAGAAATGTAAGCTTTTATTCATTTTGGTCATTTAATATATCCATTCCATGAGTAGTTTCTCGCAAAATGAAGATATGATCATGGGTCTCATTACTTAATAGAATGGAAAAAAATGGTGTAAAGAAATGAAATTTAAGTGGCCTTACAAAGTTCTTTAGTCATGTCGGATTGTGTAAACGAGAAGGCTAAACACTTCTTTTCACTTTTTGTTGTGAATGAAGCTACCTTCCTGACACGATCGATGTGGCAAATGGGCAACAACAAAGATCTTCAGGGTGCGAGTGTTGAGCACAAGTTCAGTTTGCTTGACATTCCATGGGACTCGAGACAAATAGACACATCTCCTCCATTCGAGTTGCAACCAAGCATTTCTAGGCATGCTGATGGGAGTCGTATGTACATTTGAATTTTACATCATAAGTTAGCTTTTTGTCAACATGTTCATTTGTTGTTTTGATTTGTGAAGGTAGAAACATATACATAACGTACAATTCCATTATGGAAACAAAAGATCGATTACAATTACCACCAAAAATGCAATCTAACTAGCATAGATCACAATTCACACAAGCGGTAGGTAGATAATGTGTGCATGTGTTAGAAAGTATTAAAACCTAAGAAAATCTTGAAACCGTAACACAATTCATCCTTCCCTTTTGATCATGTAGAGAAGAAGGGAGAATGGTTCTAGTGAATGCTATTTACATTCACTACATTATAATCATCTCTCTCTTAGTCCTAGTCTTTTTCCCTTTCGTGGTTTTTTACCATGCTGTTCCTTGTACTAACAGTTAGCAAGCCGTTAATGTCGGGCTGTTGGGCTTCGTAATCCATAAGCCTCAAGCTTCTCAAGGTATGACATCTTTGCTTTTGTCAAAATTTTAGCAGGTTTGATTCTAATCTCCATCAAGTCAGCATTAGAGTTGCCATTTGTCTCCATTTCTCCTTGATCCAGACCCCGCCCCATAGAACCTGATAGTGTCATTGACCTAGGTATTCCTCTAGGAGTGTGGCCTGGGGTTTGATCAAGGGCCCTTATGGCCCGTGGTGATGCTACTACAGAATCCATTGATTGGTTCTTCTTGGTCATCCCGGATGATGGATTCTGTGCCACTTCATCTGCATAGAGTACATCTTCTATGAGATTCATCACTCTGTTTGCCAAACTCTTTAACACTCTTGAATAACTCTCAAGTATAGAGTGACCGACATCCTACATAGTTCACAAAACCATGAGTTATAGTTGATAAAGACAAGTGTTATTTGTCAAGAAAAAGAGAAGGAAAGAAGGGATTTTCTTGATCATACTCTGTTGTACTCAATTTTGCTAATTTCTAGAGACGATCGAGGAAGTCCGGGGAATCTCTGTTCCAGGAGTACTAAAATAGTTTCCACCCTCTCTTCAAAGAGTTCTCTCCTTTCCACACTTATCCAAGAAGACTTTGCCTCCTTTTGATTCATCTTTCTCTTCCATATGACGATTGAAGCTTCCATTCTGTTCTTGAGGTCGAGCACATTTTCATCTGATGACATGTCCATGGTCGCTAGGATTTCTCCAGGATCGAAAAACTCATCCGTAATGGTCTTGTAGATTGAATCTCCCAGGCTAGTTTTACCATTCTGTCAAGGAGATAGATAAATTAGGTAGCAAATCATGAAGCCGACACAACTGCTTAAATAGAAAGAAAATTTGAAGATGAGTATACCTTGGGGAGGTTATCTATGTAGGTCTCTGGGATCTCCATTTCCGATAGAATTTGAGCGTTGATGGCCATGGAAGCTTTAAGAACTTGGGTACAGCAGTCCTTTTGATGTTGCATCCATTTTCTTGATTCATCTGAGAGCCCTCCTGGAAGAACCTTGACAATAGGTAGCCACCATTTTTCAGATTCATCTGCATCCTTGTAAACATACCAGAATTCCTTGTGATCCTTGAAGCTTTCTAGACAACCCTGAAACATGCAGCTTTATCATTACTAGAATCAATTTGAGTTTAGAAGTTTAAGTTTATTATATAGGAAGCAATTGTTACAATGAGCATTGCATCAAGCTTCTTTAAAGCAGGGATATTGATGAGCAGATCTGTTCGTTGTTGTGTCACCATAATCTGCAAAATCAGAAATAGAAACGTGAGAATATGTGGAATCCCATTAGATTACTATCGAAAAGAGCCAACATATATTGACCTCTATATTTGATCCATCGTTGGCTTTCTGTTGAGATGGAAGGAACTCAACGATGTAATCAGTGGCGGAGAGGAGCCAATCGACTTGTTTTCGCCATCTGTTTTTTGCATCTGGTGGAATTGGAGCCAGTTTACTTTGTTTTCCAAAGACAGAAGCTGCAAAATGGGCAGAGAAATTAATAGTAAAAGAAGGTCCAGTTGGATTTGGGGTTGAAAAAGAAGTAATGAATTACCAGCAAGATTTGTAATTGCATTCGATAAAGCCAAAGCGGATGAAATCCCTCTGCCACGACCCGACATATCTTCTCCGAGAAGCAGCGTCGTGAATCTTTCTTTCATCTGTTCCATGTCTAGAAACAGAAGAGAAAATAGAATCAATTATAAGATCGGGGTCTGGATATTCAATGAAAAAACATACCAGAAATAGAAGACATGGTAAAGAAGGAAGTTGAGCGGCTGGTATGAGGTTTTAAGCTAATAGCATTATTTGCAGGTATGGCTGATGGATGTGATGGAATGTTGCTTGTTTTCTCTTGACAGCATCAGAGCTTATAAGTTGTTATAAATAAAAAGAAAGAAAAAATGGGAATTTATGAGAAAAAGGGGGTTTTGGTGCATCTTCTCTTGTTGAACGTGGGTGCATGTTGTTTTTCTTATATTCTAAAGAATGTAAAAAATAGAGAGAGATAATAATAGGAGAGTCGGGGGTATTTACTAAACATTTATCCAGATAAGTGCTTACAGGATGAATATGACAAGGACCAAGAACCTTACACGGTAAGAGCGAAGGCAAGGACCGATGAGTCTTAGCCAGTAAGTGATGGCGACGACTCTTACCATGGTTAGCGCTTACCGGATAAATTGTTGCATATAATGCCAATTTGATGGAATAAAATCTTACCCGGTAAGTAAATGATAGTGTTAAATTTTACCGATAAATACTTACCGGGTAAGTGTTTAGTAAACGGTCCCTTGTTTTATGGTCTTAGGAGAAAGCGTGGAAATGGCATTTCAGTTTACATCTCTCTTCTGGTTTCTGTTTTGAAAAACCAGATATTGACTTGAGACGTGTTTTTAAACAACCATACAAATATATTTCTTTACCAAATGCTTTATAAAAAACTAGAAGGGTACTCGTATAATATAACGAGATATATTTTAATTTTAATGTTTTCTTTTGTTGTTTATCTATGTCGATATAATACAGTTTTTAGTGGTTTTGAGAAAACGATAATGTTTTTATTTTAAATAAATTATAAATTTAAATATATCATAAAAATTTGGAGAAAAATATATATTGGTATCAGTATCAAATTTACTATTTAAAGTTTTGGTTTTTTTGTGTAATTTCTGTAATGTTATATTTTGTTTATAATTTAATTTAAACTTAATAACAAAGTAATTTATTTATCGTTTAATAAAATAATTTTATAAAGATAATAATTAAGTATTTTGTTATAACTAATAATTATCTTAATTATATTTTAGATTTTTATATTCAAAATGAGATGTCTATATCGTATTTGATTATGTTTATCTATAGCTGGTTACACAAATTCAGAAATGAATCTTTAATAAGTTGTACTTACGCACAAGTTATTGTCATCTTGAGTTTTAAGTAATATGTCATCTTGGACCTGAAACCTCCTGGTACTTTTGACTTTTGGAGTCAAGCTCAAACCAATCAGGCACCACCCTTGTGGTTATTTTGCCCATGGTCATTGCGATGCCAGCCATGGGCTTGGGCCGGCCTTTTGCAACTAATGATGGGCATGGAGGCCTTTTGCACTTTTGAAGACATGACATCTCATAAGAGCTCTTGACGACATAAGATCAATGTGGTAGACTACGGTGGAGACGTGTACTTAGCATAGACGGGAGGAAGGGAGCTCAAAAACTTTTGTGGCCAGGGGCATACCATAGACATTTAATTAACACAAGACAAGATAAAATAAAAGTTTTATAACAATGTATAATGTCATTAATAATTAGTAAGACACGTAGACATACGTTGTAACGTTAAAATCATGTGTTTATAGAAAATTATGTTTCATCCTTAGTTACAACCATTATTAAAATTAACAAAAAGATAAGCATATTAAGAAACATATTAACAAGATAATCTAGTCTGTAACAAATATAACAATATATATATATATATATATATATGTGTGTGTGTGTGTGTGTGTGTGTGACTCATTTGATTTAGTGTAGGTTATCACATTTTAATCATCTTCATTCTCACTTATTAAGTAAACGGGGATATATGAAAAAGTCTCATCTACCTCGAGTTTAAATCTAGACGCTATCAAAAACGCTGTGTTGGAGGTTTACCTGTGATGACTTCAGGTCGTTCGTGATCGTCTGGAGGATTAGTCGGTGTGCATAATCTGACTTGATGACTCACGATTACCCAATATATATAGTGTGTCTTAGATTAGGCCTATCATTGTTACAACCGATACAAATCAATCTTGTCCATCTGTATTTTCATATTTTTCTGTTTTGTTTTAATACAGTAAGGGTAATTTCGTCTTTCTAAAGAAGAGGATAATTGATGTTTTTATTTATTTATTTTCAACATGATAATTAATATCCCGATTTCTAGGGATTTTATTTTGCTTATTTTAGTCGTAACCATTTTGGTAATTATTGGATGAATACCCATTTCTTCAACACAATCATTTTATATTTTGTTTTAGGGTTTTTCATTCATCATTTTCTGTATATGCAAGAACAATGGACAATGACGAAGCCATATTTGGTAATCAGATACATCATATTCACCAGTTTTTAACAATGATGAAACCATAATCAAATGTTTTAGCAGGTCCAATAATGAGATGTGGTGCATTAGGTCCATGAAACCAGATCCAGAAATCCATCAGGTCCATAAAACCAGATTAACAATGATGAAACCATATTCAGTAATCAAATGTTTCATATTCATCAGTTTTTAACTAGATTCAAAAATCAAATGCACTAGTGAAATGTGTTGCACATGGATTAGTTGTCATCATTTGAATTATCTTTCCATGTTTCTTCGCATAATAGTAAGCGATTTGTACGGAAAGTTTATGATCATGGAGAGGATATACCGCTGAATATCTCAAAAATAGTAATTAATTGGAGGGTTGGGTTCCGATGAGAAGAGAAGTTATGATAAGAAGCGTAAGAACAGATCTTCATCCTTGGATCAATCCTAATTGTATATAGAATATAGACAATAAAGATACTTAAGAAGCAATAATATAATATCAGTTATACGATAACAAGTTACAAGCCAATAAACCGTTTGATAAGATCTTACAACTAATTTAATCGAACAGCTTTGGCTTTAATTAATTATTTATTTTAAACACATGTTTGAAAGAATTGGTTCACAATTTGAATAAATAGTAAAGATGGAATGAAAAATTTTGTTAGATCAAATAAATACCAGCAATAAAGACGAAATAGGATAAACGTTATCATATCGATATCTACATTTGTTTGTATTGATTGCAAACACATACTTATTTGTCATGCCAGATGTGGTAGTTGATATTTGATGAAAGATATATTATCAGTAGTCGACTAGTCGTATAAAAAATTTACGATATAAAATTAATGTATGAACTTTAATACAGTTTCATACCCAATTTATAAACTGCTTATTTAACTTCTATATCACACACTACCAAACTGGTCACCTCTCCGACGGTCATATCTGTTGGAAATATGGAGCCGATAATTCTTTTTCCGACAGATTTTTGGTTTTCAGGTGGAAATTAGCCAACTTTTTTTTAGTTTATTTAAACAAATATTAATTAAATTAAAAAATTATTAACAAGATTTAAAAAAATTGAATTAAATTACCGGCGGATTATCCGTCGGAAATTTAATTTAATTTTTAAAATTTTTATTTTTACTCTTTAAATATTTCCTCCGACAATTTATAATAATATATTTTAATCTTTAATTAATTTTCGACGGATTACGACGAATGTTAATCTTAAAAAATTAATCAAAAATCTGTCGGAAATCCACTAGTAACTTATTGTAATTAGAGTTAATAATTTCGTAAATATTTAATTTGTATAATCCATCGGAAAAATTGCCGGAATATAAATAGTGGCGTTTTTCCCGATGGATTTTCAACGAAAGTCAACTAAGGTTGACTCTTTTTGTTGTCCGCCAGAAATCCGCTGCTATTTCTCCGACGGATTTTTTCGCCGAAAATAGCCAGTTTTCTAGTAGTGACAACTAAGATTACCCGTTTTATAGCATCATCACCTTCCCTCCCATTTTCAATCTTTCAGTTTCATTTGCCTCACATGGTTTCACCATCGTTCTTTGTGTTCATCGGTTTCTTTCGCTTTTCTGTTTTTGACAGATACAATGAATATATAGAAGTAGGTTCACATCAAAACTTCAAGATTCAACTTGGAGCTTCAATTTTTGAAACCATTAATGGAGGTTTTCGTACTTCAATTTCACCTTTTTCGATCCCGGTGTTCATCTTTTTGTTTCTTTTTTTCACTTTTCTCTTATCAAAGAAACAAACCTAAATGTAACACCCTAAAATATGAAAGAGCGATTACTTTAATTTTTTTTTGTTTTGAAATACCTGAATTAAAAGATAAATCTCTTTCTATAAATCAATATTCAATTACCTCAAATAGCAAATCTAGATTTTACATCAACAAATAATAAACCAAGTCTTACATAAAGTCTAGGTTAAGGTCGATTGTTATTAAAAAGCCAATAATAGTCGTTATCTCTAAAATACGGAAGATGTTCCCGAATAGCTAAATTCTTCTCGGGTATTTAACTAGCATTCAACTCTTCATGGTGTTGTTAGTACTATTCCCCAACAAGGACATGGTACACATGCCGACAAATAAAAAGGGTTAGGCTTAACGCCTAGTGAGTTCAAACAGTTTTTTCTTTAATATAAAACGGTAAATTGAAAAAGATGCTATTTAAATCATAATTTCCAAAATAAAATGTATTAACTATAAAAACATCTTTCCTAAAATCCACCATTTTCGTGATAAAAACCCATGAATCAAAACATTGTTTTAACATAAAACAATGTGAAGAAGGCTTAATATCCAAATACTAAAAATATAGATAAAATTTCATTATCCAAAACACCCAAATACGGATAAGTATAAGATACCATAATCATAAATTATGGATACATTCCATGCCCAACACAACACCGAAAACATGAATACCACACTATCCAAAACATCCTTCGGTGAAAGGGAAGACCCACATTCATCAAATGTGGCGGAATACAAAAGTAGGCCACGTAGCAATGTTATCGAACTGCACCTCAAATCTATTAACTTCAGTATACATTATATCAAGTGTCACCTCAAGTCTTAATACCTTTAGTGTCCAACCCTTATCGGGTATCACCTTAAAGGCACAATACCTTTAGTGCACACCCCCTACCGAGCGTCACCTCAAGGATACCGGGTCTTAGTGCTCATTCATTCTCTAGCTGAGTTCAACCTCAAGGTTCCCATTTGACCTTTAGTGTCTACTCACTAGCATTCAAGATAGTAACATCATATTCCCTACTTGATAACACATGACATTTAACCCTCATGCATAAGGGTTAAAGCATCAAAACCACAATACCCACAGTCCCGAAGTCTGACTCATAAGATTTCACCTTCGCAATACTGGGATGACTATAATGCTTGCACGAGCATTGGTGCACACGGTGAGGACATCAAGACTCCCCATTTATCAAACACGTCTGACTCACATGCCTATGGATCCAATGCATTACAGTCTAAATTACATGATTCCAAATGAATGACCAACTCACTCAAACATGTAATTCTCAAATAAAATGAAATAAACACATTTCATGTCTAAAGCTCAATATTGAGTAAATTAAACTGGACAAATTTCTCAAATGAGCTAGAGTCAACCCAATATACTCACACTTATTTGACTACTCAATAAAAGTCAACGTAAATAATAAAAACACATTTAGCCAACGTTTATGCAAAAACATGCTTCAAAATATGATCATCATTATTTGAGACAATTCATTTTCCAAATGAAATCATACTATTTATATCCCCAAAATGCTTTCTAACATAATAGTGTGCATTTTCCAAACGATTTATAAGACAAATATATTAATAGTGCATTAACATCAAATAATATCCATTTATGCAATAGACCATGAAAATGACACACTCTTAAAATTTATTTATCAAAATGTCCAAAAAAATCCCAAATATGGCCATTTCACAAGATTTATAAATCAAATATACCCAATACACAGATCTCATCAAATAAACAACATGTTTGATAAATATCAAAAAAACGTCTTAAAGACTCCAAAATGGACATTTTTAGCATGTACAAAGTTTTCATAAAACAACTGAAACTCATCTTGTTAGATTAGGTTAAACCAAGATTCCAAACCCAAATTTTTAGCTTTCAAAGATGAAGACTTGAGATCCATAAGCTAGAATTCCAGAATATGGTGTAAAGCTTTCAAGAAAACTCTTTCAGATCCCCAAGATCTATCAAAACACCACAAATAGGAGAAAAAAAGTTGAGGATGCAAAAATACCAAACCCTAGGTTAAGCAACAAGGATTTAGATCTTATCTTTCAACTTCTAAGAACTCCAAATCATCAAGATAACTTTAATTCTTCTTGTTCTCCCTTTAAAAATCTTCAAAAGACGAAACTCTAGCCTCAAGAATCGCCAAAATTGGAAAAGAAACAAGAAAGTTATGACCAAATGAAGAAAACCTTAAAAATCACATTTTTAACCCATGGGTGCTGCAGAGCGGCTTGAACTTAAGTCGCTTGGGAAGTCATCCGAGCCAAAAATCATCCTTCCAGAGTCCTAACCGACTTGTGAAGCGATTTAAGTCGCTTGGCAACCAGCTTGGCACTTTGTGTTTTTAAGTTGTTTTGCGACTTCTCGTGCAATCAAACTTGCATAGGAGATCCCTTAATACCCCAGATGACTTTCAACACAACTTTTCTTCACCCCAAATCAACTATAAATGCCACAAACATTCAATAATGGTTGGACACCAAATGACTTTCTAAAACAAATCCACACCCCTAAACAGTTAACCGCAAAACACGAGTGTTACATTAAAAACCCAAAAAGGTAACTTATGTTGTTATGTTTGTTCAAAAGCAACAAACGGAAGCCCCTGATTATTCATCTTTAAACAAAATATACCTCAAGACAATTTAAGAGCAACTGTGTACAGAACCTTTGTTACCTTTTAGAGTCGTGATTGATAAAAAAAAATATCAAAATTTCCCAAGATTAATTCTACAAAAAACAAAGAACGTAAAATTTGATACAAAAAGTGCACCTAATGAGGAAGAAACTAAAATTCTAAAGTTGTGATAAGAGGTAAAAATACATACAATAATTCTAAGGCTACTAGCTGGGTTTAGGAAACTGATTATCAAATTAACCCTTTTTTGTGGCTTCATCTTGGCTTTGTTTCAGGAATCATTTACGGTATCCATAATTCTATGTGAAGCTACTCGATCCACCACCTACAACAGAAGTGGCAATGAAGCTCTTGAATACTGTAACTTTTACCCTAAAGATGCTACACCAAAGCTCAATCACATTAAAAACTAGACAAATCATGAATAATAATATGTTTCTCAATTCTGATATATGTGAATGCAAAGCCAAAATTATTTAAAAAAGACAGTATCTTCCAAGACTCTGAATCAGATACTTCCCAACTTGTTTTGGAATCCCTAGACTAGTTAGAAGGTAGATATTGCACCAAAGATTCTACAACCCTAAGGCCTAAACAATCACAAAGAAAAGGTTGCTTTTACAAAGCTAGAATCTTGAAAAAAGCTAGTATCTTTCAAGATTCTAAACCAACCGTTTACAAGCTTCTTTACATATCCAAGTTAGAAGGTGCCCTCTTACACAAAAGAATTGAAACCAAAAACAATCATGAAGAGAATTTTGCTTATCTTACCAATGAATGTATAGCTATAGCTAGAATCTTGAAAACAACTGTTAATTTTCAAATTTTTGAACCAGATACTTTCAAGTTTTATAGACTCTAAATCAGATACCAGGCTTCAGGACCTAAAATCTTGTAGCTATTTACTAATTTACATGTGGTTTTTCATATACCCATGAATGTATTTTCCAAGGTCTAGATTTGAGATAATTGTTAAAAGTTAGGGACTAGATCTGACATGAAACAATAGTGAAGAGATGATTCTTGTAAATGTTGGAGGTAAGAGCTGGCATCATATGATTAGACACAGCTCATTCACAACCGCCCCCCTTTATAAAACATTACCCATCAAACATTGTGCCTAAATTGCAGAATCTATATATACATTTAGGGTTTAAAAATCGATTTTTAATCGAACCCTGATCATGACATACAACAATATCCTCGAACTCTTCGCAGCTACCTTGGATTTGCAGTTTTAGTTTGATTTCAATTCAGATTCCAGTGTATAAGTAGAGCAATCACGTACTAAGTTCACAGTTTGTGATTTCAAGCAAGGGTTTTGAAGGATTGAGTAATGGGGGATGAAAAATCACCGATTAGCAGAGAAAGAGATCGGGAGCTTCTTATACCCGTTGCCAACTCCGTTGATGATGACGCCGCTTCTTCAAAACCCTCTTGTTCTTCAACTTCATCTTCTAATCACGCTGGTCGTGAGGTTTCTCTCTCTCTCTCTCTGTGATTCTATAATTTCTTATGTATTTACCTTGATTTCGTTGCTTAAATGGGTTTTCAAATTGAAACTCTCGCTTCTTGATTAGGATTTTAGATGATTGTGGTGGGGTTTTGCTTTTTGGATTATATGATGTATGATTCTCATTTTGTTTTAATTTGATAACTTGGTTATTGGTTTTTGCAAATTAAAAATAGTGTTGATTGGGGTTTGAAATTTCTGCATTCTTTGATAGAAATATTGATATGATCTCTGCTAGGATTCATTTATGGACTGAACTAGGGATGTTCACACCGAATCTGGTAGGTATGAAATAAGAAACAATTGGTTAACAAAGATATCTTATTTGTAGGGAAAATGGTACATCAAAGTCATATTCCTGCAAACATTCGATAATATAGTATTTAAAAAAGAACAGGAACCCATAACCTGTGGTGTTCTATTTCATCATGATATAATATAATCAAGTCTGATTAGGGTTTTAGATGGGGTTGTTTAGAGATTAAGTTGAAAACTTGAGGTGTATGAAGTTGATTTCGAGTATTTACCTGGGTTTTCTTTTAGAGCTTTGTTTATAGCGAATCCAATGCTTCGAGGGAAGAGCTATAAATGAGCAGCAAGTGGGTTCCACTGGCTGCTTGGTTTGGTTTTAATCGGTTCACTTCGTTGGATTGTAGAGCCAATGATATCTCTTAAAAATTTCGGCAGTATGCAATGGACATCTTAACAATTTTGGATCGATATTCACACAAACAAGCAGTGTCTCTCCTAGGACGTAACGCAGTTGGTTCCGGAATGGTATACTTGATTACTTGCACAAACAGTTCCAGACTCACACTGCGGTTGTCAGATGAAACCCTCATCGGACAACCGCAATGTGGGAGTCATAGTTCCTTGTGGGCACTGAGCTTTTAAGCCAGCCACCTAACGGGCTGCTGTGTACTTAATTTGCCTCTCACATGATGCAATTGGGCTGGGCTGTTCAGGGGTTGCTGGTTAAAAATCCTTTTGGACAACACAATTTCGGTAAGAAATGAAGAAAAAGAACATGGTATCTATGTAGTTCAGCAAGCTTACATCCACAGGTGTTATGTATGAGACATAAAAAAAACACTCCTTTCTCAAGAAGAAAAACATATAGAAAATAGGATAAGACTATATAATTGTCATTCGCACGTGCCATCAGCTATAACCTAATCAACCGAATTCCTTCAAAGTTGGATTTGTAAAGTCGTGGACTGGTTGCAACTTGAATTAGGATCTCAATCCTACATTTGAAAGTTTTAGGTATTCATCTCTTTTACCAGAACTATCATACATTAAATTGAAATCAATTTAATCATTTGTCTTATCTAGGTTATTTGCTAATAATGATTTCCACTTATCAGCATCTAAAATTTACAACTCCATAAATGCTTAACTTACATTCATCTCTGAGAGATGGTAACATGTTAGAATGTAATTCTGTTCACTAACAACCTACACGTATGCTATTATTTTCATGTAGACATTCGTCAAAGTTGTCAGGAGCTGGGCTTCTAAAAAGTTTATGACGGGATGGTTAGCAAGCATTTCTGTTTAATCTTCAGGCTGTTTTTAATTCGATTTTGTTTTTTCTTTTGCTCATTTTTTGTTTGCTCTATCCCTTTTTGCAGTGTCATCTTATTACCGATGGCTATTACCTTCTACATTACATGGTGGTTTATACATTTTGTTGACGGATTCTTCTCTCCAATCTATGATCAACTGGGTATAGATATATTTGGTAAGCATACGACATATATTCTTTTCTGGATGATTTTGTGCACCCGTTCCCTATTTTAAACTTGTAGCTACCTATCTTCCTCTTTTGAGTGCAGAAATTTGTTATTTGTAAATATATGCAAGCACTATTGCATTCAAAATTTACTCCTTTCTTTTGATGAAAATTGAAATACTTTCTTATTTTGGAAAGATTCTAAGTTAAAATCATTTGTATACTTCTTATCATGTTTAAATATATTTTTTAATGGCGTTGATTTGAAAACCAAACAGGCCCATCATATCCCGCCCGGAGGTGGGTTCTTGGGGAGGCGGGGTTGGGATGTACCTAGACTTGACCTCTACCCCAGAAAGTAAAGCGGTTGTTTTTCTTAAGACCCCGGCTTGTGCAAAATGTGCGGAAAAAAGGATAAAGCTTTCTAAAAAAAATATCAGCAATAGAACATAAGATGACCATTAAAAAAAGAAGTTGAAAACAAGAAAGGCAATGCTAAAATTTGAAAGACGGTGCCAACAAAACATATAAACAGAAGCAGGTCCAAGAACCAAGGTAGGAAGAGTCTGTCCTAGGACTCACCGACTCTACCCCAATCCTATACCTCTCCTCCCGTCTAGGCGTTATTAGTCTGCTACCTTAGTCTTGCATCTCCAGGGATCCTCATGTCCAAAGAAATGCCTAAAGCCGTCGTATCTAACCTCAGTTGCTCATCCCAAGTCCTCCTCAGCGTACTAATCTTCCTCCCTCCCTCGACCCTCCTCATTGGAGCTGCCATCCGTCTCCAACAAACATGAACAACTTAGCTGTGATGTGCGGAACTCCCAACACCATCTGGTAGACCTGGTTTGGTATATTGTCAAACATTGATTTGGGTTCACAATGTTCCACTACTTGTCTTTGTTGAAGGGTACTTTTAAATATCTTACAAATAGTAATATTTTACTTGGTCCGTGCATAAGTCGACACAATTGTGGTTCTTGTAAAGTAAATTTTTGCAACATTCTTCTTTTGGAAAGAGAGCGGAACCTCTGCAAATATATTATAAAGAGGAGAACAATATGCACCAGATACTGGGACAAGCCACAGACCCAGGCTAACATTCTTTCTGTCAACTTATTAGCCCATTATCCATCAAAAGTACAACGCTCAGAGCTTCTTCTTTTTGAGAAGTATATGTCCAAATTACTTATTTGTACACGTGGTTATCCTAACTGTTTATAACCGTCTTTTTTACAAATTTGGATCTGCGATGTTTTGTTCCTATGTAGAGTCTAGAATCACACTCCATATCTAACAATTGTCACACCCTCCAACTTATTTTTATAGGTCTGGGGTTTATAACCTCGATAACTTTCATATTCTTGATCGGGGTATTCATGTCGTCATGGTTGGGTGCGTCGGTTCTGAGCCTCGGAGAATGGTGCATCAAACGTATGCCATTTGTTCGTCATATTTACAATGCCTCCAAGCAGATCAGTGCGGCCATTAATCCAGGTAAATCGTGGTCACTTTCCTCAAAATTTTAATCAACTGATCATCTGAAAAATTGTTATTCCTTCGCAATGCAGATCAAAACACACAAGCCTTCAAGGAAGTCGCGATAATTAGACATCCTCGTATTGGCGAATACGCATTTGGGTTTATTACTTCATCAGTCATTCTCCAGGTACACATCCTTTAATTTGATTTATAATATCCCAAAATAGATGCAACTTTCACTTTTTTAGTGAAATACCTAAAGTACCCTTCCACAATGACAATTTAGCGGAATCTGCTATTAGTATTTTGTAATGATTACTCTCAGTAAAGAGAGAATTTTGGATTGAAACCATGCCAAAAATATGACCATGCAACAAAGTTTTTCTTATCTTTTATCTATGCAACAAAATCTCAAGTGTTCTTTTTCGTACCCATTTTGGCCGATAATCTACTGAACTTGTAACATCTGATGGTCAGAATGTCAAGTTGTCAATTAATATATTTTTGACTGATAACTATAACTTGACACCGGCCCCATACGGTATAAAGTAGGTTAAGGAGTATCTAACTCGTATGCTTAAAATGTAGACTTTTTATATTGCCCTAACTTGACATCCACATCATCAAATGTTACATGATCAGTAGATTTCTTATGAAAGAGAAAATTTTGAAACTCTGTTCCATTGACGAAAATACAAATATTTTTGTTGAGAATTTTGGTGGGTAACGTTTGGCACATAGAATTATACGGGAGATGAGGAGCTATACACGGTGTATGTCCCAACGAACCATCTTTACATCGGCGACATATTCTTGGTGAATTCAAAAGACGTTATGAGGCCGAATTTATCCGTTCGTGAAGGAATCGGTAAGTTCACTGATAACATTATATAAGTTTATGTTTTGGTCAATTTCCATTTGTTTTGAATGCAATTTTCTTGTGCAGAAATAGTGGTATCTGGGGGGATGTCGATGCCACAGATACTCTCCACACTGGATTCAAACAACAAAACAAGCTCCTCAGAGGAAATGTCAAGATACTAATCAAGATTGAAAATGCTACTACCATTCTTTTTTTCCCATTTATAGTGTTTGTTATAGAGGAAGAACAAAGCACTTGGTAAATAGATTTGTACCTGAGGGGCCGTTTACTCAAATATTTATCCGATAAGCACTTATCGATAGGAGTCTAACACTATAATTTATTTTATTAGGTAACATTGTAGTGCATCAAAATGATATATTATACAACAATTTACCCGGTAAATACTTACCCGGGTAAGAGTCGTCATTCTCACTTACCGAGTAAGACTCTCCATTCTTTCACCGCTCTTACCGGGTAAGACTCTCCATTCTTTCACCGCTCTTACCGGGTAAGACTCTCCATCCTTTCACCGCTCTTACTGGGTAAGATAGTCAACCCTTACCATGTTCATCCGGTAAAGAAAATTACCCGCCAAACACTTACCGGATAAGCTTTTAGTAAACGGCCTCTAACTTTTTATAAACCAATTTTCTGTCTTTCTCTGGAAAACACAAATTATATCGAACTCCAAACTTGCATTGTTGTTACATTTTCAAGTTCTTTTTTCAACATAAACATTAATAATTGTGGAGATTAAAGATGAATAAAATCCCGTAATTTGTAGTTAGTTTGATTGTTATACTTTACATCTGGTTCTCGAGCAATCCGAGTCACTAAAGTGGAACTCTTTACGATACGGTATAAATCGAATACAAGTGAATGTGTCAATTCATTTGTTTGTCCTCATTTAGTCTTGCACAAACATAATTACTCGTTTGTGTCAAAAATCTTGTTTAATGGAACAAAAAATAACCAAGTATTGAAAAGGATCCATCAGGGTCGGGTTTGCTTCTATGATATGGTACTATGGTCGTCGAGTGTGGGTTGAGTGTCGAAATTTGTAATACAAAACCACCATGTCGTTGCTGCCCATGTACGGCTTGCATGGGGGAGCTAGAGCTCGCGTATGAAGTTGCATATTCTATACACCTTCCCTAGTGACTTGCACCAAGGCGTGTAGACGGGGGCGAAGCCAAGAATTTTGTCAAGGGTGGTCATCTTTAATAAAACAAGAAATACATATACAATGATATTATATTCATGGCAAAGTTCGATCAAAAAGTGAATATACATTTCAAAAGCCAAAACAGTAACCTTTACAGATTCAATAATAAATTCAACGCGTCTTCGTTTTCGAAACGTATCGATGTTATCTTTCATTAGCAATGTCTACAAACACATCTTTTTCAATATAAGCAACCAAGTGATTACAAATTTAAAACTTAAAAGGGTGTGGCTCTAATGCGATTACAAATTTAAAAAAAATAGGCTTATTATTATTATTATTTTTTTGAATGTGAGGGTAGATTGGTGAATTCCCTGGGCCAAAACCAGCTCCGCTCATGCGCGCGTAGATGTTTAGATCAACTATCCATATGGGTTAGGTGATTTTGTTTATTAGTGTGTTTGATCAAGGTATTGAGTGATATTAAGAATTACTTACATGACGTATTTCTTTAAGTTGCCTATGGTCAATAGTGAAACTAAGTGAGATGATATAGACATTCCAAATCGGCAGTGAAGTAGCATACATGCATAGATATGATAAATTAGGCTTGACGTTTGTTTTTTTTATGTGGTTTGGATTTTCGTGGCTTTATCCATATGATTTGTACAGGGAGAAAACATATTTGAAAGCATATTGTGTGTTTCATTTGTGACTTTAGGGTGCATTTGGTGTCCAGACAAGATAAGACATAACTGAACAAGACATAACAGAACATGAGGTTTCCAATTCATGATTGCCTCAATTTTAGCTGGATCTACTTTGATCCCCTTCGCATTCACTACATGGCCCAGAAAACTGAACTTCTTGTATCTAGAATTCGCATTTAGAGAACTTTCCATAAAGTTGCTCCTTTATCAACAATTCCATAATTGTTCTCAGATGTTGTTTGTGCTCCTTTTTGCTCCTTGAGTAGATAAGAATGTCGTTTATAAAGACTATAACAAACTTATCTAGGTAAGGCCTGCATACTCAATTCATTAAATCCATGAATGTCACATGTGCGTTCATTAAGCCGAATGACATTACTATGAATTCATGGTGTCTATATAGAGTCATGAACGCGGTTTTTGGTATATCTTATGTTCTTACCCTCAGCTGATGATACCTTGATCTCAAGTCGATCTTTGAGAAGTGTCTAGCCCCTTGCAGTAGATCGAATAGATCGTCAATCCTTGGCAAAGGTTATCTATTCTTTATCGTGATCTTGTTAAGCTCATGATAATCGATGCACATTCTCATTGTGTCATCCTTTTTTTTTCACGAACATGATCGGTGCTCTCCAAGGTGATGAGTTTGGCCTGATAAAACCATTATCCAAGAGCTCCCACAGTTGCTTCATCAACACTTGCATCCCCATTAGGGCCAACCGACAAGGTGCCCTAGCGATTGGTGTCGCTCCTGGCACCAAATCGATTTTAAATTTTACATGGCGTTCTGGTGGAATTCCTAGGAAACACCTCTGGGTACTCTCTCACCACTGGTACATCATGTATCTTCTTCTTCTTTAGCTTTGTGTCGATTGCGTAATCCAAGTATGTTGCACAACCTTTTCGTAGATATTTGTTTGCCTTAATCGCCGTGATCCTTCCCATGTCAGTCTTCATTCGATCCCTATAAACATAGACTGTTTCTCCTTCTAGGGTCTGAATCTTAATCATTTTCTTGTTGCAAACAATTTGGGCATGACTGTTAGACAACCAGTCCATTTCTAATACTATGTCGAAACCACCCAATCCATGGGCATAAGTCTTACAGGCAACTCCTTACTGTCAATAATTGTGCATCCATTAATCACTTCATCTGCCTTAACTTGGCCACCATATGCAGTTTTTACTTTATAACTCTTTTCTAGCCTATTGGCATCTCTATTCAAGGAAGTAAAGACAAAACTACCATTCGCACCCGAATCAAATAATTGAAGACAACCCAACCAAGTATAGAGCAACGACTGAATAGAAAGTTAGAAATCTTGATTTGTACTCAACAAGTCGCGTTTAATGCCCCCAAATTGAACCATTTGATTTACACAATATGCAATTGAGATTTCACCTTATCGAGCTTATTACAATGCACTTACAGATGATAAAAGTGACAAAACAACACAACAGAAAATGACAAGACAACAATCCACTAAGAAAAGGTAAACACGGATGCTTCTCAGTAAACAAAGTCAACAATAAAATCCAAGATAAAGAGATCCAATTGACCAAAGCAAACTGTTGACTAGAGCTAATTATAGAATGATTATGAATTGAATTATTCAATCTTCTCCACCCATTTCTTGCTGTACATTCCGTAGATAGAGGCTAGCCATTTAAGGAGTTTATAATTTCCATATTGTCTGCATTGTACTCTTGTATATATTCTTGTAATCAGTTCATGAAATATACACTAAATTGTTCCTGCATCTTGAACTAGTTCTTGATGGTATCAGAGCAGGACCATACGAAAACACCACAAACATATTAATCGAATCGAATTGGTTCTGTTTCATGGCGGAAAAAGATCCTCGTGTCATTGTCCAGAACGTACAGGATGCTCCATTTCCCACTGGAATCATCCTTGATGATTCGAATTACCCTCTGTGGTCACAGTTGATGGAGATGCGCATCGGAGCAAGAAATAAATCCGGATTTCTTACTGGAAAAAGTCAGAAACCCATGGATGAAAAACTACTAGAAAACTGGCTTATCGATAACAACCGTGTCAAGAGTTGGCTTATCGATTCGATGAGCCCCTCCTTGATTCAACGATTCATTCGGCTCCAGACGGAAAAAGAAATTTGGGAAGCAGTCGCGAAAACCTTCTATGATGGTTCTGATGAAACTCAACTTTTCGAGCTAAACCGAAGATCGTTCACTACTCGCCAAAACGGTAGACCTTTGCCCACCTACTACAATGAACTGGTCAGCATATTTCAAGAAATTGACACTCGCATTACAACTCAGGAAGAAAGTGTGGCACAAATTGTATCAKGTAATAAGATMYTTGCCCGCCTTCGTGTTCACATCTTTCTCGCTGGGCTCGATCCCGAATTCAATCATGTCAGAAGTGAAATCCTGCGAAAAGACCCTCCTCTCGATCTTGAATCATGCTATGCCTATGTTCGAAAGGAACAAAACCAAAGAAATACAATGGAAGAACCGAAAGTTGAAACTGATGGAATGGTACACTTGGCTGCCAAGAACCGATTTCAGAAAGGTAAGAATCCAAGCAATAAGGGAAGCTCTTTTACATGCGCCCACTGTGGAGAAGAAGGACACTCAAAGCAACGATGCTATGAGATCCTCGGATATCCGGAATGGTGGGATTTCTCGAAGAAGCCCCGAAAAAAAATAGGCCAAGCAACAGTTGCTACCTCAACCAAAGACGAACCAGCGGGCTCCGATTGCTGCACATACTGAGCATGTGAACAAATATGGTATGTCTAAATCTAATTCTACTAGTGATGGTAGTTGGATCATTGACACAGGAGCGACCGATCATATGACAAATGATCCATGTAAGCTTGTATCCATGTGCTCTCCAAAACAATCTAAGATTCTCACGGCAAATGGAGGAACTGCACATGTGACCGGTGAAGGACCAATACAAGTATCTGGATCTATGAATCTAGAAAATGTTCTTGTGGTTCCCTCATTATCTTCTAATCTCTTGTCCATATCCCAAATTACAAAAAAAATTGAATTGTTTTGTAACATTCGGGCCTGATGAATACATCTTCCAGGACATCAAGACACAGAGGATTCTTGGCTATGGTACTAGGCGGGGGAAGTTGTACTACCTTGAAGATCAGAAGTATGGTGAAGCTCTTAATACTGGAATAACTCAAGGAAATAAAACGTTGGCATGGCTATGGTATCGTAGACTAGGGCATTTATCATTTAGTTATCTTCGAAAATTGAAACCAAGTTTGTTTATTGGAAAAGATGATGATTTTAAATGTGGTATTTGTGAAATGGCGAAAAGCCATAAAACTTCATATGTTCTGAGCGCTAATAAGAATTCGATTCCTTTTATGACTATTCACTCAGATGTATGGGGCCCCGCTCGAATACCCACACCTAACGGTGCTCGTTACTTTGTGACTTTTATTGATGAATGTACACGCATGATTTGGATTTCTCTGCTTAAACATAAGGGAGAAGTATGTACAGTCTTTAAGGAATTGGTCTGAACCGTCAAGTCACAATACAAATGTGACGTCCAGGTCCTACAATCAGATAACGGAACCGAGTATATCAACCAAGAGATGGAAGAATTTTGTAAAGAAAAATTCATAAGACATCAAACCTCATGTGTTGGAACCCCGCAACAAAACGGATTAGCAGAAAGAAGAAATCGACAACTTCTAGAGATTGTTCGAGCATCCTTGTTTGACATGAATGTTCCACGTCAATACTGGGGTGAGGCTGTTCGATCTGCAACTTATCTCATGAACAGAACTCCATCTAGAGTCATCGAATTTAAAACTCCTCTTCAAAAACTTCAGGAACTCTTGGAAATTCCAGCAAGCGTCGATCTTGAACCAAGGGTTTTTGGTTGCACGTCTTATGTGCATCAAAATCTAGGTAAGCTGGAACCTCGAGCTGTTCGATGCATCTTCCTAGGGTACGCTGATTTCAAGAAGGGTTACCGTTGTTATGACCCTACGGAAAAAAAATGTACATCACCAGAGATGTGGTATTTCATGAGAATATTCAATTCTTTGGAGGTGAGTGTTCTCTTCAGGGGGAGAAAACATCTAAAATGCAGGAAGAGAACCCATATGAATGCAATGAAGAACCAAATCTGTAGGATGAAACACCCGATACTCCGAACAACGAAAATGAAGAAGAAGATAATGGGACATATATGGAGGAAGCTAGTGGAGAGCAAGATGATGTGGTGATTGAAGATCAAGATAATATAACTTCCCCGCCTGTCCACCAGCCACATGAACCGCCGTCGCCTTCGGTTCCCTCGCCAACCACTAACCTTAATGATTCTGTTTTGCAGGATAACCTGAACAATGACACCCCGCAAGAACCTGAACCAAGATATCCTGTAAGACAGAACCGTGGAGTTCCAGTAAAGCGATATCAACCAGATCTCAAGGCTAAGGCAAAATACCCCATCAACAACTATGTTTCCTTGCACCGGCTTGTAAAATCTCAAGCGCTACTCGTAGACCAGTTGTCATCTGTGTCTATACCAAACGATGTTCATGAAGCACTGAAAGACAAGAAGTGGAAGAGAGCAATGAACGATGAAATGGAAGCCCTAAAAAAGAATCATACTTGGGAGATGGTAAATCTCCCTCCAGGAAAGAAACCGGTAGGATGTAGATGGATATTTACTGTCAAACTCGATTTGGAAGGGAATATTGACAGGTACAAAGTGAGACTCGTTGCTAAAGGGTACACTCAAAAGTATGGTATCGATTATGGAGATACATTTGCTCCTGTAGCAAAGATAAATACCATTCGTATCCTTTTATCTATAGCAGCAAACCAAGACTGGCCTCTACGACAATTTGATGTGAAAAATGCGTTCCWAAATGGTCAYCTTGAAGAAGAAGTTTATATGGAACCTCCTCCCGGGATAAACTGCAAAGGCAAAGTATGTAAGCTAMACAGAGCATTATACGGGCTAAAGCAATCTCCACGTGCGTGGTTTGGGAGATTTTCTAGCTTCATGAAGAAAATCGGGTACAAACAGAGTGATGCGGATCACACTCTATTCGTGAAGAGACAAAAGAAGAACATAACAACATTGATTGTATACGTAGATGATATGGTTGTCACTGGAAATGACTCAAAGGAGATATTAAATCTTCAAAAGGTTCTGGCGACAGAATTTGAACTAAAAGATCTTGGAAATTTAAAGTATTTTTTGGGTATAGAAGTAGCAAGATCAAAGCAGGGCATATCTATGTGTCAATGAAAGTATGTGTTGGATCTTCTCGCAGAAACTGGGATGCTTGACTGTCGACCGACAGACACACCTATGGAAGTAAACCACGGATTAATGATTCATCCGGATCAGGTCCCAACGAACAAAGAAAGGTACCAGCGGCTGGTCGGGAAGTTAATCTATTTGTCTCATACTCGCCCTGACATAGCATATGCTGTAAGTGTTGTTAGCCGATTTATGCATGCTCCGAGTGAAGATCACATGGAAACTATATACAGAATTCTGAGATACTTGAAGTCGTCTCCAGGAAAAGGACTTTTTTTTCGCAAAGAATCAAAGTAAAGAGATAAGTGGATACACGGATGCCGACTGGGCAGGAAACGAGACTGATGGAAAGTCAACATCCGGATATCTTACGTTCGTTGGAGGTAATCTGGTCACATGGAGAAGCAAGAAACAAAAGGTTGTTGCTAGATCAAGTGCGGAGTCTGAACTACGAGGAATGGTTCATGGTGTATGTGAACTTTTGTGGATAAAACGAATATTGAGAGACCTCGGCATCGGTCTCACAAATCCGATGAAGTTAAGTTATGACAATCAAGCGGCTGTTAAGATAGCAAATAATCTTGTTCATCATGATAGGACCAAACATGTGGAGGTTGATCGACACTTTATTAAGGATCACTTAGAAAAAGGTACAATCGAACTTCCGTTGGTTCCCTCAAAAGACCAACTCGCAGATATTCTGACGAAAGCAGTGTGTGGAAGGATTTTTCATAGCTCTCTTAACAAGCTGGGAATGATAGACATCCATTCTCCACCTTGAGGGGGAGTGTTGACTAGAGCTAATTATAGAATGATTATGAATTGAATTATTCAATCTTCTCCACCCATTTCGTGTTGTACATTCCGTAGATAGAGGCTAGCCATTTAAGGAGTTTATAATTCCATATTGTCTGCATTGTACTCTTGTATATATTCTTGTAATCAGTTCATAAATATACACGAAATTATTCCAGCATCTTGAACCAGTTCTTGACAAACCATTATGATGTCCTTGACGAACCTCAGTAGACATAGTTGTTTATCGAAAGGGGCAATGAGGTGTCCCGATAGGTTAATGACATCGATGATAAAAGACCTAACATAAACCACGAAGTAGAAGAGTAGAAGGTTTGCAACCCTTTAATGAGAACATGTTTAATGATGCAGATTTAACTATTATTATTATTTATTGGCTTTCAATATTCGGTGTTATCTCCCTCATATTTTCCTCCTTCTTTATTGCCTTAATTATTGGTTTCCTTTTTTGTTTTCTTCTATTTATCGGAGGTGATCTCCTCCCTTGTATGTGTGTGTTTCTTTAAACAATTAATAAAGAAGGATACCTTGAAATTATAATGGTATCAGAGCAGTGATCCTATTGCTTGGCATAATCCCAATCGTTCTCCACAAGCATGGCTGGAGGCGAAGAACCAGAGGCAAAGGATGGCGGCAACGTCGTCGATCACAACTCACCCTATTATCTTCACCCATCTGATTACCCTAGACAAATGCAAGTTAACGATGCATTGTCAGACAAAAATTATGCCGATTGGGTACAAGAGATGGAGAAATTTCTGTTTGCAAAGAATAAAATCGGATTCGTCGATGGCTCTATTAAAAGACCGGACAAGTCATCCAGGGATTACATGGCTTGGATGAGGGTGGATGCAATGATCAAATGATGGCTTACCACCGCCATGGAGAAGGAAATACGAAGCAGCGTGAAATACGCAAGCACGACATCGGAGATGTGGTCAGATCTTTGTGAAAGATTCGGAAAAGAAAGCGCGCCAAGAGCGTACGAATTAAAGAATAAAATTGTTGTTTCACATCAAGATGGTACTACCGTCTCAGCCTACTACACAAAGCTTCGTTTCCTGTGGGATGAGATTCAATCAGTTTTTCCTATCCCACGGTGCACATGTAACGGGTGCACGTGTGACATCGGTAAAAGACTCGTTGAGCATCAAGAGAAAGAGAAGCTGTATGAGTTTCTCATGGGCCTCGACAATGAGTTCGGGGTTATTAAAACCCAGATCCTTGCCACCAAACCAACACCAGGTCTCGGTACCGCCTACCATCTCGTTGCGGAAGATGAACGACAGAGAATGATAACGGAGGAGAAGAAACCCACCATGGAAGCCGCTSCATTTAAGACCTTTGTCCCACCAAACGTGAGAACTCCTCCTCGAACCAGCAGAAAGCGAAGACACATTCGAAAACCGTGAAGCGAGAGGAAGAGGTGCAACACTGCACTTTTTGTGATAGGGATGGACACAATCGGGATGGTTGTTTCAAACTGGTTGGTTATCCTGAGTGGTGGCCAGGAAAAGCAAAGGTGGATAAAGGCAAGCCGAGAGCTTCATGCGTTGAAGGTGGGTTGAGTCCCATTTTGGGTCTCACCGTGGAACAATACAACACGTTCTTGAAGCACTTCGAGCATGGTGTCACTACAGGTGATGAAGAGAGCAAACGTGTCGYTAACATGACAGGTAGTTTTAATGACAAAGATGACTGGGTTGTGGATTCGGGAGCHACCGAACACACAACTTATCGTGTCGATATTCTTGTGAACAAAAGGAAAAGTCCTTATGAACCGCCTGTTGTCATCCCTAATGGTGACGCTATCCCGGTCGAAGGAAGGGGTGATTATACCTTGCCAGGAGGAACCAAGATAGAAGGGATATTGGACGTTCCAAAGTTTAATTGCAACCTTTTATCTGTTAGCAGATTAACTAAAAACCTTCAATGCGCCATAACATTTTTTTCGGATTTCTGTGTTATGCAGAGGCTTCGTTCGAGGACCTTGATTGGTGCGGGTGAATGCAGAAGGGGTCTGTACCGAATGGGGGTCYTTGCAGAAGGAAGGAAGGCTATGGCAGTTACTATTGGCAGATGGCACAAGAGGTTGGGTCATACATCTCAAGAGAAACTTACTAAAGTTGACTTTCTCAAAGGTGTTTCTTTTAATATTAGAGATATTGTTTGTGATTCTTGTTCAAAGGCAAAACATACAAGGTCACCTTTTCCTTTGAGTGACATTAAAACAAAAGGATATTTTGAATTATTACATTGCGATGTGTGGGGCAAATATCGCTTTCCTTCTTTTTTTGGAGCAAATTATTTTTTGACCATTGTGGATGATTTTAGTAGAACTGTTTGGGTTTTTCTCRTTAAACACAAAAGTGATGCTAGTACTTGTCTRGTCAATTTTTGCAAAATGATAGAAAATCAATTTAGTAAAACCGTCAAGAGAATAAGATGTGACAACGGTGGAGAGTTTACCTCCAACTTCATGATTGATTYTTACACCAAGCAAGGCATTTTGTTGGMAAMCACGTGTCCACACACGCCCCAACAAAATGGAGTTGTTGAACGTAAGCATAGGCACTTGCTTGACACGGCTCGAGCCTTACGGTTTGAAGCCAACCTACCTAAGAAGTTTTGGGGGGAATGTGTTCTAACGGCCGCTTACATCATCGATCGATTGCCTTCTAAAATCCTCGGTCATAAAACTCCATACGAATTGTTATACAATCAAAAACCCGAATATGACCACATGAGGGTTTTCGGTTGTTTAACTTATTTTTGGAGTATCGAAACAAAAGGTGACAAATTYRAAGTGAKGGGGAGACCCRGGGTCTTCTTGGGTTACCCTCAAGGGACAAAGGGTTACAAAATATTGGACATCGAAGGCAAAAGGATCGTTGTGTCACGGGATGTCAAATTCCATGAAAACACTTTTCCTTTCTCGGGTTCACCACAAGCTCAAATTGATCATGACAATTTTAGCCTCATTCCAACCCAAAGTGTCGAAAACCCTCATCATGAAGTCCATGATATTTTGGATGAAACAACAAACAGTGGGACTAATTCTAGTCCATAAAATTTTGACAATGAAGATGGGCATGGATCACAAGAGAGCAACAATGAAGATGGCCAAGCAATAAACAGTGAAGAGTTATTTCATCAAAATGAAGACAACCTCCAACAAAACAKTGAGTCTCASAACTCACGGCCAAAGAGGGACCGATGTCAACCCAAGCGTTTAGATGATTTCATTGGATTTCATTGTCAATCTTCCCCCTTCGGTCGACCATGCACGCACCACATCAACTCAAGACGCCTCAACGGTACACCCTATTACAAATTATCTTTCTTATGATAATTTTTCTAACACTCATAAAGCCTTTTTGGCAGCTATCACCACAAACGATGAGCCGAAAAATTTCAAGCAAGCCATGCARGACCCAAAATGGATTGAAGCCATGAAGAAGGAGATCCAAGCTCTTGAACAAAACRACACGTGGACTCTTGAGTCGTTGCCGGAGGGAAAACGAGCCATAGACTCCAAATGGGTCTATAAAATCAAATACAAGCCAAATGGAGATRTCGAGAGATACAAAGCGAGACTCGTGGCTAAGGGATTTACTCAAATTGAAGGAGAAGATTTTCATGACACGTTTGCTCCGGTGGCAAAACTGGTCACTGTTCGAACGTTACTAGCCGTGGCCACYAAAAACAACTGGCTCATCCACCAACTTGACGTTAACAACGTTTTTTACATGGCGACCTAGACGAAGAAGTGTACATGAAGATACCGCAAGGTTTTTCTAAAGAGAACGAGACTCGGGTATGTCGATTGCGAAAATCTMTCTACGGTCTCAAACAAGCTTCACGAAACTGGTATTAAAAATTCACCACGGCTTTTCTTGGTCTCAGATTTTATTCATCTAAATCAGACCATTCTCTTTTCATCTACCAAAMGGATGACACCTTCATTGCCAGCCTCATCTACGTTGATGATGTCATCATTGTGGGGAATGATTCAGAAAAGATACAAGAAATCAAACAAAGCTTGCATGACAAGTTTAGCATAAAAGATCTCGGTGAGTTAAAGTATTTTATTGGCATTGAAGTGGCYAAGACTTCAAGTGGACTTGTTTTGAGTCAACGAAAGTACACGCTCAACATTTTGGAAGATTGTGGCATGGAAGTGTGTCACCCGAGTTCTTTCCCCATTGAACAAAACATAAAACTTGTCATGGATGACAAAGAGCCCAAGGTCGATCCCAGTCATTATCGGCGGCTCATTGGTCGGTTACTTTATCTTCAGGCCACTCGTCCAGACATTGCTTACTCTGTTAGCACCCTCAGTCATTTTGTTTCAGATCAGGCATACTTTTACCAAAAGAAGGTGGCATGAGTTTAGTTGCATACTCTGACTCAGATTGGCTTGGTTGTCCCCTCACAAGGCGTTCTTGAACTGGTTACTTGCTACTTCTCGGTGGTGCCCCTATCTCGTGGAAAACCAAAAGGCAGTCAGTCGTTTCATGCTCTTCCGCTGAGGCCGAATATCGGGCTATGGCCACCACTGTTAGCGAACTTGTTTGGATGCGATGGCTTTTAAAGGAACTGGGTTCTCCCCAACTCGCATCTACCACACTTTTTTGTGACAATCAAGCTGCTCGACACATTGTCAATAACACCGTCTTTCACGAACGCACTAAACATGTTAAAATGGACTGCTACTTCGTTCGTGAACGTGTTGAATCGAACGAAATTTGTCCTATGCCGATCGACTCAAAGCTCCAACTTGCTGATCTTCTTACGAAGGGCCTTGGGGCTGCTCATCTTCGTTTCCTTCTTGACAAGCCGGGCATTGTTAATTTACACGCTCCAGCTTGAGGGGGAGTATTGGCTTTCAATATTCGGTGTTATCTCCCTCATATTTTCCTCCTTCTTTATTGCCTTAATTATTGGTTTCCTTTTTTGTTTTCTTCTATTTATCGGAGGTGATCTCCTCCCTTGTATGTGTGTGTTTTTTAAACAATTAACAAAGAATGATACCTTGAAATTATTATTATTATTATTATTATTATTATTATTATGTATTCAACAATAAATATATAATTCTATTTATTTGAATCAGACTGACAAATTAAAATAACCCAATTACATATTCAAACAAGGATCGGAACCGAAACCGACCATGACTTGGAAGCCTCGATTCCGATCCTTGAAAAAAACGTGATTTATCAACCATTAATAATTAATTAGCAATTATATTTGCCGTGATATGGTTCTTCCTTTGCGCACAGGAAACAAAACATGCACCTTGTTACACCATGGTAAACCCTCGGAGTAACCCTAAACCCCTCTCTCTATAAGTAGACACGCACAATGCCTTCATCTTCATCGCCTCTTTCTCTGTTTCTACATCTAGGGTTTACCAATTAATCCCCATTTGGGTTCTCCAATGGAGATCTGTTCTCTTATCTCTCTCTTCTGTCTATTTTGTTATTGTTTCTGATGAGTTTACATTTCAATTCGATTTGGGTTTCATCCAATTCGATCGATTCGTTCTTATTCGATTTTTAAATTTTCAGAAAAAAGGGCTATGACGATCACATGTGATAAGGTCTCGTTCGTCGTAATGGTGATGAATAATCCCCTTGCCGACCACACTGTTATATCACCACCCATAAACCGAGTCCTGTCAATTTGTGTTTTTTTTTCTTTAAAACAATTGGTATTTATTTCCATCTCAAGCTATATGTTTTTCAGTGATTTTGAGTATTCTTTTTGGATCTGGCCGATGATTAAATTCTAAATCAAAGACAAGCATATGTCTGAATCAAACCGTGTTGTTTAATCTAATCTTCTCAATGAGGCCGTGAGTTTTGATTTCCAAAATCTTGCTATTATTTTGAATGTTTTACTTTAAGGTTAACCTGCAAGCCAATGATGATTACAATTGTATTTATTCGATGAATCATGATTACAACAATACTGCCTTCCTTCTGAGGCTTTCTGTTAATCGTTTCCATTTTGAACTTGTACCATTTTATGCTTATTTATTGGGAGGTTCAAATGATGACCATTTGCATAGTTCACATGATATTCTGTGATTATACATATCTTTTAGTCTTTCGCTCCTATCTGATGAACTCTCTCAAAACAAATTAGTTGCTGGTTTTAGATTAATTGTTTCCTTTTTTAAAAGTAAATGAAATCATGAATTGGGATAATGACGACTCCATGTGATAAGGTCTCGTTCGTCGTAATGGTGATGAATAATTACCTTGCCGACCATCCTGTTATATCACCACCCATAAACTGAATCCCATTTCCATTCATATACTTGGTTTTATTTTGAAGGGTTTTGTAATTTTTATTTTGTTGGTAATTTCAAGATTTTACCTTTTTGGGCAGATGATTTGAGAAATCTTACACAATGACAAGCATATGTCTGAATCAACATGTGTTGTAAATCTTTATCTATGATGCCTTGTACGATTGATCTATCTTTAGTTTTCTTTCATGTTTTTTTATTAATCTGGTTATCCAATCCGTTATGCTAGCTGACTAATCCCAGGTCAACCACCTGCTTTACTGCATTTGAACATCTGTGGTCACAATGAGATTTTCATGTTCTTTTCAATCTTGATTTTTGTTGCATGTTTTGAAGACAGCTTGGTGTTAAAGATCTCGTTGGTGTTTGTAGCAAGCAGTTGTTGAGAAAGGGCGCATATGCACAAAGCTTGGATCATCTATAGCTTGATATGTGTAATCTCTTGTTTTTCTTATGTTTATTTGTATCAAATCCTGATTAATAAATAAAACTTGGTGTTGAAGATCTCGTTCTTGGTGTTGTTTCAGTATTTTGGTCTTTGATATCGTGTTTTTTGAATTTTATACACCTAGTTCTTACCTAGAAAGTATTGTTAAAAAGAACAACAAATCGAAGTTATTTCTTATTCAGAAGATCTGAAGGGAATAAGTTACATCTAATAATCAAATTTACTATTTTGTTTGATTTGGGTTTTGTTGAAAAGAATATATATAATTAAGAACATGTACAGATTTTTTGGGTTGAGGTCGAAATGTAATGTTTGTGCCTGCCTGTGAATCTAGATGCATGTTTTTGAACAGAAATTACACAGTATTTTGATTACAAACTCTTGGTAACCCCATAAATCAGCTTCTGAAATTTGTATGCAATCTTTTTGTAACTTCAAAAGGTTTTTGCTTCATATCCACAGTTTGCTGTCCTGTAATCCTCAAAACACCAGTTTGCAAGTGTTCATGTGCCCATAAAATGCAACCTGCATCTTAACTTGCACCTGCTTTTGAAACACTGACATGGGTTTCACCCCAAATCGACAAGTATGGGCTAACAATATGGACTTTCTTGTGCCACTACTGAAGCTTTCTGGTGAAAATTTTGACCTTTCTACAACGATTCTGCTTCTTGACTTTATACCTGAATCAGCAATTTCATCATCATCATTCTCGTCATCTTCTTCAATAGGATCTGTAATCCTCTTAACTTCGTTATCAACACCAATGGCACGCCATGCCTCTGCAACAAGTTCGACAGTGTTCTTCTGTGGAATGATCCCCTTCTCTTCCATGATCTGTAGCAACTCTTCAGCTTTCCATGGCTGTCTTGCTTCTCCATAACCCCAAATCAGAGTTTCAAATGTTTTCAAATTAGGTGAAATACCCATTTTGCCCATTTCATCAAAAACCTCCATGGCATGATCCATCTTCCCTGCACTGCACCATCCACTAATGATTGTAGTATAGATGACTACATTTGGGCTTACGTTTGATGCCTTCATAACTTGCAAAATTCCTTTGGTTTTCTCGGGTTCACCGGATCGGACATAGCCCTTGGCCAAGATACTGAATACATGAATATCTGGTTCAATCCCAGCCTTGATCATGTCATCAAAGATATCTTGACATTTGTCCATTAATCCTACTGAACTCCATGCATTCATAATGGTGCTGAATGTAATCACATCTGGTTTCACCCCAAATTCCTCCATCAACTCTAGTGCCTGCCCAGATTCATACAAACATCCGTCAGTTTGATATTCAAAACCCCTTTTTGGATTGCTTAAATTCAAGCATTCTTGAAAGCTCAAAAGTAAGGAATGGCCATGTAGCAAACTAGCTAATATGCTAACATTTGGCTGAAAAATTATCTAATAAACTAGTCGTGTTTTAGTAAAAACTAGTAAAAACTAGTCAACAAGTTATATGACAATGTAAAATAAACTAAAAGCTCATGTTGAAGAAAACCCTAGAACTTATTGAATTGCTGAAGCGAAAAGCTAGCTTATAGCTAACCAAAAGGAGCTTCTTCGATAAGCTCGAAACATAAACTAGTTTATGGTCAAAGTGTAAACATGAATATACACATACATGCATACCTCATCAACTCCATCTGAATCCGCATCATCAAGGAACCCTTTGATAAGCGAATTGAAGACGACATCATTTGGGAGCACTCCAAGATCCTTCATTCGGTATATAAATCTCACAGCGTCCATCATATTACCTTCTCTACAATACCCATTTACTATAATCCCACAAGTTCGTTTATTTGGAGCCACTTTGTTATTCTGCATCTGAAATATCATCTCTTCGGCTCTATATGTTTCTCCATTCAAAGCATAAGCTTTTGCTATCGTGTTATAGGTCACGACATCGGGCTTTATACCAAATGCAACCATTTTCTGAGCAACATTCCAAGCTTCTGTGATGTTCTTCTGACTGCACCAAGCTTGAGCAATGATATTAAAAGTTCTGTCATTGGGTTTCACTTTCTCTTCTACTGTCATCATCTCCAACAGTTTCATACATTCCTCAGGTTTACCTATGATCCCGAGTCCTTTAACTAAGGTGTTTAAAGTGCTTGTTGTAGGTTTACATCCACTATCCTTCATTTTCTTGTACATTTTCATGGCTTCCTTGATGTTTCCAGATTCGGAGAAGGCGTTGATCATGGCGTTGAAGAAAATGGAATCGGGTTTTAAGCCATTTGCTTCCACTTTGGAGAGGAGGGAAGGAATGGAATTGAAACGCTTCTGAAGTGTTAAAGCGGCTAAGAGAGTTGTGTACGTGACAAGAGTGGGTATGTGGCCGTCTTCGATTAAATCTTTCATAATTGATTGGACTTCTTGTGGCTTTTTTCTCTCGATCAAGATCTTCATCAGTTTGGTTCTTGAACGAACTGTTTGGCAACTGTTGTTTTTGTTTTCTAGACAGGTATTGCAGCGCGAATGAGTTCGTGAACTCACAACAGCTGAAACCTTGCCAAAATGGGCTTTTTCATGAAGATGTGTTTCCTGCAACATATGCAAATCATCAAACACTTTGTTTTGAAGATCAAACTTTTTGCTAGGTTCTTTAGGTTTATTGATGATAAACTCAAAAAGTTGTGATGTACCATGGTAGAAGATGCTTGAACCTTTGACTTGCTGGTGACTGGTCCATTTCGGTGCTTGTTGATGATGACAGAATGTAATCTTTCTTTACCAAATTCTCCCATTTTGCATGCAAACGATTCTCAATATTCCTCAAAGAACTTATTGCATCAAATTTGGTGTGTTCAGATTTTAATCATGATCTTAGAAGATCCATGATGGTACTCATCTGAGCCATCCTAAAGAGAATCATGGAGAAAGTAAGCAGAACAGGACAGAAAGTCGAATTTATGAAGAACATAGAAGTTGAACATGATGATGAAAAGGGAATATTCACATAATGGTCAAGAAAACCACAATAAACATCATCTTGAAACATCTACAATCAAAGCCATAATCCCATTCCTTTATTCTTTAGATAGAACACAAGTCAACAAAAGCCAATGGGTATCAACAAACACTTCAAAAGACCAAACTGGAGAAGGGGGGGAGGGGGGTTCATATAATCACATTCATCACCACAAGAACATTAATAACTACTTTAGGAAAATATGACCAGATAGCTTAATCCAATTAGATCAAGATCCTTGATCTAATTGTCATAAATCAGATAATACCTGCATCCCTTGATTAGATTCCACCCTGCAAAAACTTCCCAAACTTAAAGACTCTTAGCTCTAGGGTCTGTTATTCTTCATTTTCAAAAATGACCCAGTTTCTCAACTCTAGGGTCTGTTATTCTTCATCAAAACTGTGATCATTTGGATACATGAAATGAAACAAAGTAAACCCTAAAAGATCAAAACTGTGATCATCCACAATATGAAGCAAAATGTGCCAATTGAGAGTAAGTGTAGAGGGAGAAAGAATACCTGTTGGAGTGAAGCAGGATGCAAGAGAGAATGCATGATGGGAGATGAAGCTCTCCTTTTGCATGTAAGAAATTGTTGTCTTGTGACATCTTGGTGAAATCTTATCCACAAATATTATCAAGAAATCAAAATGGGTTTTGAATTTTCTCAGTTTTCTTCTTTTCTTGAGGCTGAAAGTTGAAAGAAAGAAATGAGCAAATACCCTGTTTTTTTTCTAATATTTTCTGGAGCTTATTTGGCCACGTCTTGCTTTTTACCCTTCAGAAAATGTTGAAAATGGTCCTTGGACTATTTAGAAAGTGAAACTTGTTATTAAGAGACTGAAAATGAAAATAAAACAATAGTTCAGGACCATTTATGTAATTCACTCATTTCTTCTTGAAATAAATTCAAAACATACCCCTGTAGTTTCTAGAAATTACATTTAACACCCTGCATCTGAATGTAAGTGGATAGAATTGTTAATGGAGATTTATCCCTCTTAAACCTCCGTAGAAAGGCAGTTGCGGGCGGTGGTGGTTGTGGCCGGTGGCTTTGTACTTCTCTCTTTTTAGTTGCGTTGATTTGGAAGAAAACTTCAAGATATGGCAGCGATTTGCACCTCCGTGCATTCCTTCACACCTACTTTGACTTCGATATCACCGCCTTCTCCGGCAGTACTGGTAGGAACCTCAAGACTATCTTCATCATCATGCATAGCACTTTCATCAGTTTCCAGATTTCCTCGATGCGCTCCTGCTTATCGGAGGGCGTCAGCCTCCATGGTTGTTTGTATGGCACCGGACGAAGAGAGATTGACTCGCCGGAACCCTCTTGATTTCCCTGTCGTATGTGCCATCTCCTCTTTTTCTATCTGTATTTGAGTAGAAATATCAATTGTGTGGCTAGAGTACTAATTATTTGATGCCATTCATTCATCTGCTTTTCAATCAATCAATTTATGACATCTGAAAGCTTCGATTGTTTAACCATAGTAGCTCGAGAACTATAAAATGAAAAGTATCCAATTCAACATTATTATGATTTTAAAAGCTGAATTGCTTATATTCGAGCTTAATTAGCTCAACCCTAAGAACTAGTTGTTGAATTTAGAATTAATCTTATTCAACTATTGTTACTTTTCCTTTGTCTTGCCTAATGCAGCTGACTTAGATGTTAGAATAACATATGGTGTGATGTTGTTAGAAACTTGATTGATTGATAGCGCTCATTTCAGTTTAATTGAAATAGTGAAGTGTTTTGAGTTCAAACCACTTCCATGAGGCCTGTTAAATAACTAATGTGTTAACAACACCTCATGAAGCCTTTACAATAAAGAGTGAACTACAAAAATTGTGCCTGCACTACTGCCCAACCTACAAGTTTTATCCCGTTGCTATCTTGCAACTCTGAGAATCCCCAAGCGAAGAATAGTAGCACACAGCTTACATGGATGTAACTTGTAAGATTCAATTTGGGACTCTTTTGTAGTTTTTCGTTCTCACTTGTTCTTTACCCACCAAATGGTGTTGATGAGGACCCCAATCTATTGCAACACCCCCCCCCCCCCTTTCTGCTCGTCTTATGGTAGCATTTAATTCTTTTACTTCTTTTTGAAAGTAGAAACGTCTTCCCAATCACATATAAAACTACTTTTAGAATAATAAACAAAAGGGGGTTTGGGATGGTTGCTAGGATGGATTTACAAAACATATGAATAAAATATATTATATATGGTAAAAGAACATTGTGATTGACCTGTGTGTACCATTTTGTATATTTTTCTAATTGAACATTGTGATGTGTTTGTTGATTATTTCAAGTACAAAAATCGTAGTGTTTTAGTTGTTGATATTTGTATCCTCTTGTTCCTTATGAGGTTACTTCTTAAAACTAGTTATAAAGCGAACTACATCTTGTATGTGAAGTTTCAAGTGTTTTAAATCTACATAGTTTCGCATGAAATTTTCATCATGGTGTGAAGCTTAAATAATTTCTTGGTAAGATTTACAATGGTAGGTGGTCTGGTTTGTGTTTATTTGTAGAGGGTGAGTTTAGTGTCCATACACTAGATAAGACATTACTCATTAGATAGTTGAAAAGTGTTTTTATGATGACAAAAAACCAACGTATTTAGACACATGATGTGTTGATCTAGGCAATCACCATGAAACTGTTCATATGATTAGTAAATTGGTGACGGTAAAGAAATTTAGCTCGACATTGATCATCGTGTGAGGAATATTTCTCGGAAGACATAGGCCTTCGTCAAGGATCGCCTCTAAGCCCATTCTTTTTTGCTGTGATTTTGGACAAGATTTCTCAAGGGATTCAGGATAATGTCCCATAATGCATGTTTTTCACTGATGACATTGTGTTGGTAGCAGAGTCGAGCCTCTAAGCCTATTTCTTTTTGTGTGATTTTGGACGAGATTTCTCAAGGGATTCAGGGTAGTGTCCCATTGTGTATGTTATTCGCTGATGACATTGAGTTGGTAGCAGAGTCGAGGGCAGAGGTGAACTAGAGGCTAGAAGTATTGAGGGAAACTTTGGAAGCACAAGGCTTCCCCACTGGATGCTCCAAATGTCTATAATGCAACTACAACAGGGAACACATTGAGGATGAAGTTGAAGTCAGAATCTGAAATCAAATGATACCTTAAATATAGCTTCAAGTATCTAGGCTCTATGATTCAGAAAGAGGGAGAAGTCGAGGATTATTGTGTCCGTTTGGTTTGGTTTTATTCGTGTCGCAAAACCTAAAAGCATTCGCCACTTAAAGAAATAGTAATGATTGAGGAAACTTGTTAGTGGTATACTTGTGGTATATCTTATTCTTAAACAAGTGGGTCCAATAGTACAAGGAGGGTAACTATCTAATGAACAAGATGAGCCATAATAACAATGAAATAGTGTATCTAGAAATAGGAAAAACGTGATGTACACAAGGAAGTCTTCGTTAAAGCAGGTTATCAAACTTCTATCAGGATATGAGTGGAGAGTATTAATCATCAATGTGATAACCGTAGTTAATTGTGATGGTTTGCATATAGGTGACCAAGTTCATAGTAAAACCGTAGCTTATGAGAGGAGGAGAGTGTAGATGGTCAATTGATGTTCTAGGCATGATACTTTGCACATGCCTGAATCAGAAGATGGTACAAAAGAGCGCTAGCCAAAAAACTAAGGCACACCAAAATCTAAAACACAATGCTATATGTAGGATAAAAATTAATGGTCATAAAATAGATGAAATGGAATTGAAGCAACATTCAACCAATACGAGAAACAATATTGTGTTTTTAAGCATGATGAGATGAAAGGGAGGACATGCTACAATTGAAGTATCCTAGTTTCAACTTTTTAGTGAAGGTAATAGTGAAATTGAGAAGCAACTGAACTCTGATGTACGCCAATGTTTCAAATGCATGAAATCTAATAAAAATCAGATGATTACAAGATGTTCTCAGCTTTCGAGAGGCTGGGATCTCTCTCTAGGCTCTCGCCAAACTACAAAGCCCCTTATTTATACAGTCAATGGTTAACCACCTATGGATTACTGCACGCCACTTGTACATGTGCACCTGTACCCCAAAGTACTATATTGACTATTTAACTACCATAATGCTCAGGGTAGAACATCATCCAACATGCCTAATTTGTAGGCGTGCACTCCAGGGAAGATCAGTACTTGCAGTAAATTGGACCTATTTTGTGTACCTTGAACCTATTCCCTTCATCATTTCCTTCACATTCTACATGTAGACCAAACCAAACAAGCACAGTGTATCCCACCCGGAGGTGGGGTCTCGGAGGTTGCATGTAATAGAGTGGTTGTTTCCGTGAAGACCCCAGCTTGTGTACAGTGTGCCAAAAAAGGATAAAAGTTGCTCAAAATGTTTGTGGTAAAATAACATGAGAACATTTGAAAGAGAACTCCTCGAAAACATGAAAGGTAATGCTAAAATTTGAAAAACGAGTTAGAGGTAAGCGATACAATCCAAACAGACAAACAATCAAAACATGCAGAGGGAAGCAAGTACATTCTACATTTGTACTCTGTACTATGAACCTCAATGTTCCTCGACTCATTGTAGGCACCACGTGTCGTAATCACTGTCAATATCATCTTAGTTGTATTCTTAAGTGTCGTTTTTTAATCATAGAACCCTCGCCCTCATCCCTGGTTAGGATTTACTTGTAAGCATGTTCACCTACAGATGTATACTCGTATTGGATACAGTTCCATTATCACCTTGAAAAGTAACACACTTTTTGGTCACCTAAATATTGATCTCAGGTTTCAACAATACAAAAAGCTTTCTTATATGCATCAACCTTTTCCATATCTAAATCCATTAAGTTACTATCATTACGGCTGATGTTATTATCTCATATTCCTCCTAAAATAAATGTAGCCAGTTCGATTAACTTATTTATCTCTCAGCAGTAGGAGTATTGCATCTAGACCGTGTGGAACTTCCTTAAACATTACCCTTTGTTTGTGCGGTGACTATGTTTTTTTTTCTCCACCACCATGCTGGATGTAGGCTTCAGTATCCTACTGATTATATCATCATATGGAACTGTATCAATATCAAATATCTGCTATTATGCCATAGGTCATGACCATATGGTGAATCATCATTTTCATCAATGTGTTGTAATAATTGGTAGCAGGCAAATGGTAAATCTGGAATAGGTATAGGATCTTCCAGAAAGAAAATGTTGCATTTTTGTTTGGGATAGCGTTGATTCTTTTGTAGTTTAGGATTGAAAAGGAAAGATGATTGATTTAGTGAATGTTGTTGGATGCAGGAATGGGAGAGGCCAAAGCCGGGAAGAAGGCCTGATATATTTCCGCAGTTCAGTCCGATGAAAACACCATTGCCGCCACCATTACCATACGACCCTCCGGCGGAAGACGAGGAAGAGGAGGAGGAAGAGAACAAAGAAGAAGAAGAAGAGGATCCTGACAAGGAACAAGCAGACTGACTGAATAGTGGTAATCTCTCCATTTTTGTTTCAAATCATTCAGATGTAAGATGATAATAATTCTTCATGCTTTTGCCTTCTACTTTGATTTCTAGAATCTTATATAATGATCCATGATAAAATAAAACAGTTAACTTTTTAGAACTAAAATCAAACAAATATAATAATTTCGTTTAAATTTAAAAACCCTAAACACTTACCCGGTAAGCACTTACCGGTCAAAAAAATTCAACATTATCGTTTACTTACCAGGAAAGATTTTATTCACTTAAACGCATACAACAATTTATCCCGGTAAGCGCTAACCATGGTAAGAGTCCTCGTCCTCACTTACCGAGTAAGACTCTCGATTATTGCCTTCACTCTTATCGGGTAAGATTTTTAGTCCTTGCCATATTCATTCGGTAAAATAAAATGACGTGATAAGCGCGAGTAAGCGTTTGGTAAACGGCACCAAAGTCCCATCATATAGAATTTTGTTGCTAAAATTTGTAATTTAAGGATTTGAAAAAACCAAAAGACTGTTGCTATTAGAATTAGAAACATAGTATTCATGATTGAAGACCATGAAATTAAGAAACCAGAGAGAGTCATCAAATATCTTGACAACCAGCAACATCAGCATGACCATCACCATCACCAAATTAAACCCTTCACCAACCTGGGTTTTTACTTATTGGAATAGCTTTTTAGCATTGCAATAAAAAAGTAGCTGTTTTCTTTTTTCTCAAAAATATGTATTCTTAGGGTCTCTTTATCCAAATGCTTACTCGGTAAACGCTACCAGTAGAAATCAACATTATAATTTATCTGATAAAATTGTAGTATATCAAAACGATATTCTATGCAACAATTTACCCGGTAAGTACTTATCCGGGTAAGAGTTGTCACCCTCAGCGGGTAAAACTCAATCCTTATCATTGCTCTTACCAGGTAAGATTCTTAGCCCTTGCTATGTTTATCCGGTGAGGGAAAATGCCCGATAAGCATTTACCGGATAAGAGTTTAGTAAACGACCCCTGCTCAAGGTCTTATTTATTCAGGAAAAATCCATCCATTTTCACAAGACTTCACTCCTTATATGATGCTACAATCATTTGAAACGACGATATATATGTTTATTTGGTTGGTCGGTATCTTAAAAGAGGAGGACCTTCTTGGTAATTTTTGAGATCCAATTTATGTCATAAAAAAATTAGTTGAATTTGTTTAAATATCTATACTATCTTTTAAAGCATTTGGCTAAAACTCTTAAAAATCTCTTAAACCTGTTTATCCCTAGACGATTTCATCTCTATCCGATTTTATCCTATATCTGAATTCGTGTAACTAAATGCAGATAAACACAATCAAATACATGATAAACATCTCATTTGAAATATAAAAAATCTAAAATATAATTAGGATAATCATTGAGTTCTAACAGAATACTTAATTATTATCTTTATAAAATGTTATATTATTAAACCAAAAATAAATTATTTAATTATTAAACTTAAATTATATTATAATAAAAAAAATAAATTAAAAAATTACATAAAAAGTGAAAAATTTTAAATAGTGGATTTGACATTAACATTGATATATATATATATATATATATATATATATATATATTTTTATGATATCTTCAAATTTATATTTTATTCAAAAATAAAATCATTATTGCTTTTTTTAAAAACACATAATCTATACTATCTATATTATATTATAAAACATTTGACAAAAACTCTTAAAAACAATTTTTTATGCATGAAATATTGTTTATTGATGCATAAGACTTCAAATTTAAGATTACAAGTAAATTATGCATAAGTACAATTTATTAAAGCTCAATACTTGAATTCGTATAACTAACTGCAGATAAACATAATCAAATATTGGATAAATATCTCATTTTAAATATAAAAAATCTAAAATATAATTATGATAATCATTGATAACTAACAAATAAATATGATTTTTTTTTTAAATGTAATAATTTTTATTCAACAAATAACTATAATTAGTAGCTTAGGATGGATCTTACAAGATATTCATAAAGCCATCTAAATTATTTTTTACTATAAAACATACTAAACATAATCAAAATTAAAGTTAAATAAATGAGTCAAAAACAAGTATTTTTTTAAATGTTAATAGACTAATTTTCAATATATCTTTTTTGATCATGTTATATTTTTTTATTTAACTTATCAGTTAATTTTTATCAAACATAATTTATTCATCAGTTAGTTTGTTTAACGTAACTTTGATTTATTTAAAAGAAATTATAATCATTTTCAAATTCTAGATTTTAGAAATACTAGAAGGATACCCGTGCAATGCATCGAGACATATCTTGATTTCAGTGTTTTGTTTTTTTTTTTATGTTGATATAATACAATTTTATGTGGTTTGAGAAAGTGATAATGTCTTATTTTTGAATAAAATATAAATTTGAAAATATCATAAAATTTTGAAAAAAAAATATATCGATATCAATATCAAATTAATCTTTTTAAAAGTTCTGGTGTAGTTTCCTTACTTCAATTTTTTAATTATAATTTAATTTAGGTTTAGTAACAAAGAAATTTAATTTAGGTTTAATAATATAATTTTTTATAAAGATAATAATTAAGTATTCTGTTAGAATTCAATTCTTATCTTAATTATATTTTAGATTTTTTATATTTAAAATGAGATATTTATCCAATATTTGATTATGTTTATCTGCAGTTAGTTACATGAATTCAAATATAGAGCTTTAATAAGTTGTATTTATGCACAATTTACTTGTAATCTTAATTATTAAGTAAAGTAATCAATAAACAATACTTTGTGTAAAAAAAATACTTTTTAAGAGTTTTTGTCAAATGTTTTATATTATAACTAGAAGGGTATTCATGCAATGCAGCGAGATACATCACGATTTTAATGTTTTATTTTATTCTTTGTCTCTGTCGATATTTTTTAAAAATATAATTTTGAAAATATCATAAAAATTTGAAAAAAAATATATCAATGTTAATATCAAATCAATTTTTTAAAAGTTATCATTTTTATGTAATGTCTTTAATTTATTTCTTTTATTATAAGTTAGTTTAATTAAGTCTTTTGTTAGAACTCAATGATTATTCTAATTATATTTTAGATTTTTTATATTTAAAATGAGATGTTATTCATATATTTGATTATGTTTATCTACAGTTAGTTACACAAATTCAGATATGGAGCTTTAATAAATTGTATTTACACACAATCTACTTGTAATCTTGAGTTTTAAGTAATATACATTAATAAATAATACTTTATACATAAAAAATGATTTTTAAGAGTTTTTGTCAAATACTTTATAGATAAGTTTTATCTTTAAATATATAAAATCAAAACTAAGTCAGAAAATAAAATAAATAAATAGTGAATTAATTAATTGGTAAAGGGATAAAAATTGGGGAAATAAAAAGAAACGTCCTGCTGACATAACGCCTTTTTCCACCTCCAAACGGTCAGTTTTTTTTAAATTCGTCTCGTGATTTACGGCCCACCTTATTTATTTGGTGTGACGCACCATCACCACCATCCATCTCCTTCTCCAACATCCAACGGTCACCATCAAACCCATTCAACACGACAAAAAGGGTCATTTTCGTCAACCCAAAAAAAAGCGTTGGTGGTCTGGTGGAAAAGTGTTTGACGCCATAGGAGAAGGAGAAACCCCATGTGCCAAACTTTCTCACACCCCCTTATTCTATGTTGTTACGCATTTTCATCCCCTCTCACTTTTTCTTTTTACATAACACCCCCTTCCAAAGTTTTTTTTTATTAACCTGGATATCCAGCCCGCTATGCGAGCCGACTGATCCCAGGGCGACCACCTGCTTTGCAGATAGCCCGGAGTCACCGCATTTGAACCTTCGTAGCCACAAAGAGATTTTTATTCATACTAGTATCTGAACTTGGGACCTCCTGATATTTTTGACATTTGAAGCCAAGCTCAAACCAATCAAACACCACCCTTGTGGTTCCCTTTCAAAGTTATAACTAATTAAATCAAACTCAATCCATGTGACAACAATCATACTTAATGCCAACATAAAACACATTTTTGTGTTTCAATGTTCAAACCATATGACCTTTACCATATAATATGCCATATTTTCTCTACTTTATACGTATTTTTTTTTCCTTTGTACTCACATGTTTGGACAAACTCAAGGAATTTTTATGAAAATAGTCATTTTATCCTTCGAAATACTGGTCAGATTTATGTTGTTCCACCCCTAACCCCTCATTCATGTGAGGTATATTGGGTTGGTTTGGTTTATATTTTTTTAAGCTACACCTCCGACTAATATAATGTAATTATCCTCTCAAATAGGGATGATACTGAGCTTTAGTGATACAATGCTGCCAAATGAAAGGTTTTTATATGCCACAATTTCACAAAAACAACCTCTCAATCGTTTAAGGTAGAAGAAATATCTTCATACATTACATCATTCTTAGACCCTACTTTGAATAAAATACAATGCATACATGTTGTTGAGTTAGGGTCCGTTTTCAAATGCTTACCTGAGTAAGCACTTACTAAGTAACATTACTTCACTGGATGAATATGGTAATGATCAAGAATCTTACCCGGTTAGAGCAAGACAAGAGTCAAAGACCTTCCAGCCTAGTGGTAAAGACTTGGGCATGACATAGTCATGAACCCGAGTTCGAGCCCTGGGAGTGGAGTGTTGGCGACATTTAAGTGGGGCCATGTTTAGTCTCCAAATTTGCCGGGGATTAGTCGGGCTTTGACCCGAACACCCTTACAAAACAATAGAGCAAGACAAAAACCAAGAGTCTGAGGGCGATGACTCTTACCAAGGTAAGCGTTTATCAGGTAAATTATTGCATATGATGTCATTTTGGTGGATTAAAATCTTACCCGATAAGTAAATAATAGTGTTAAATTTTACCAGTAAGCACTTACCGGGTAAGTATTTGGTAAACGACCCCTTAGATATACAACAACAGATATAATATTAGAAAGTAAAACACTATAATGATTCTTGATTTTAATGGTAAATTTTCACATAAAAAAGCCTTTTTCACTCCAAGATGAATAAAATTATTTGAAATGAAAAAGGAAAAGAAAAGGGAATGAAGCATAGAAAAGGGAGAAAAAGAATTGACACAAAAGGAGTAGAAAGTTATAAGCTTAAAATACAAGGATCTCATAAGAAAGTCTAGAAAACTTGAGGGACTAAAAAGAAACATACGTGTAAATAGCACTAATACAGCCATTGACAACAGTAATCGCAGCTTCAGCTTCCGCTTCCTTATCTTTTTACTTGCAGCAAAAAACCTCACGCACTTACTCTACGTGTGTGTGAGAGACAGATAATTTATAGATCCAAAAATTTCACTGATTTCTTGAGGACTTTGTATAAAGAAATCACAGATAACGACGGAAAAACCATCCTAAGTTCAGAAGAATCAGTCGTTCTGTCTCTCGGATCTACAACAATGTTGGACGGATTGTTAGGTCGCGGTGGTTTCAGCTCCAAATGGTTAGATTTCTATCAGTATAATCTGTATTTATATACTGTGTTTCTGAAGTTGAACCCGCCTATTTGCTTCAAATCACTAAGGATAGAATGATGTAGTAGCAAAACCGATGATGATGTTTTTTGTGTTTTGAAGTAAATCGTTGATTAAGCCGACGAGGACACGAATAGAGGTGTTGAGGAGAAGGGCGGAGGCGAAGCAGAGGTTTTTGAAGGAAGATCTTGCGAAATTACTCGCCAATGGCCTCGATGTTAACGCATACGGAAGGGTACTGGTTTTGGATTTTAATTTATTTGTTCGTTACACCTGGATGATTGTAAAGTTTTGTGCTTTTGATCTTGCTTTTGTGTTATTATCGTCGTCCTTTGAATTGATTCTGTGACTGGTGATTGAGCTTGATGATTATGATTTCCTTCCAGATGATAAATCGAAGCTTTGTGTTTTGAGGTTGTAGGTAGATAAAGTAATGTGTTTATTTAATTTTTTTCTTAATATTATATTGAGAAAAATGCTACAACATGATGTGGAAACTCTTATTTCACAGTGCCTCATCCTTGGCCAAACGTGTAACTCTCTAAGATTTCTGATATACAGTACATAACATAGAAAATAATGTGGACTATACTGGACTTTCATATCATGCAGTTCAATGTGTTGCTATTCTTTCTAGAGCTTAATTTTAGACAAGCTTGTTAAGTTACTTATTGTTGCATAGGCATGTGCACTAAATTCTCCATTCAAGTTCTTTGCGAACATACCACTGATTTTGTTAAGTTCCGGTGGGCGTCATCACTATTTTCTTTTTCGCTTACAAGTTGTTTTCTTTGTAAATCTTCATAGTAAGAGCCCTATTTCAAATACTAACCTTTGAAATTCTGTTAATGTTATAATGTCATACATCCTACCTGTGAAGAGGAACTAGAAGTGCCAACTGCCAAGTTTCATTTAGGCTTTTACAATTGAATACGATTATGCATTTTGCTTTGCATGGTATATTTGGTAGATAGGTCAACTTAAGAAACAGTGACAAACAATCAACTGGATTTGCATTACTACGAAAAGGTGAATTTGCTTCACCTTTGTATATTTACCATAAGCACAATAAGTTTGCTCTAGGTGTCCTCAACTCCTGATTAGGCCAATAATACTCATGGACACTCCATTCCCTTGTGCCTTCCAAAAATTGCACCTTGTGCTCTCATTTGTAAAGGATGCTGGCTTGAAGTCTCCAAAGTAGCGCATTTGTAACTTATAGAGAAGGAACACGAAAGGTAGATACTTGGTCCACACATGAAAGTAAAATAGATACAACTGTAAGTTTTAATTTGATTTTCACATTAAATTTGGAAGTTCTTACTTGTATATTTTTGTTCCTGATGCTTTGTTGTAATAAGCTCTAACTGAAGCTTTGTTTCATGCGAGGTGGTGATACAGACTGAAGAATTTATTGCTGGCTTGAATCTCTTATCTTGTTATACTTTTATTGACCAGTCATGTGAATATATATTGAAGCAGCTGTCAGTCATGCAGAAACTAGGGTATGAAGAAAGAGTAATCGCTGTATTCCTTTCCTACTTTATGCAATTATGTGTACTTTTATTTTGTTGTGCCGTAAAATTGGTTTACTTAGTGTATATGCATGTCAGATTTCCACAAGTTGCTCCAAACATCAACTGTTCCAATTCATTTGGTTGTTGCTGGGGGAGACTATTAAAGGATTTTTACCATGATAGAACAAAGAACAATTGAAAGAAGTGGTAGTTCATGTTGTAGACTGTGGCTTAAATCATTGATGCTAAAATATGAAGGCAGAAGCTATAGCAGTACCAGTGAAAACATAGAATAAGATCCTTAAAAAGGAGAAATATGTACAATGTTAAACCACTTATACTTAACATTCTGTACTTGATTGCTTCAGACAATGCCCAGAAGAATGCAGAGAGACTGTGGCATCCCTTATGTTTGCTGCTGCAAGATTTTCTGATCTTCCTGAACTGCGTGATCTCAGGGATGTTTTTCAGGAGAGATATGGGACTGGTTTAGAATGTTTTGTTAATCAAGTGGTAGGTCTTCACATGTTATCTGAATGAATTCATATTATCCTAGCTCCCTATATACATCTAACCAGCTTATTGATTGTTGCTAGTTTGTTGAGAAGTTAGCCTCTAAACCTCCGGCAGTGGAGAAGAGAATAAAGCTACTGCAAGATATAGCAACTGAATTTTCAATACAGTGGGATTCTAAAGGATTTAAAGAAAGAATGAATAAGTCCTCCACACTTGCTCAGGTATGGCTCTTGCTTCAAAATTTCTACCAACCCCTACTCCCCAGACCCAGAGCCAGACCCAAAAAGGGTGTGGAATGCAGGTACCTCTGAAAGAGGCATTTGAAATCATTTCCACCAACCCAAACCTTCTCTAACTTTCTTCAAAATAAACTGCAGGACCAAGCAAAGAAACTTGGATCTCTGAGTGTCGCTGACGATAAATACAAATTACCAAATGGAAATATTGTTTTCCGGAAAAATGATCAGGGATCTAAAGAAAGAATAGAGCATGCTCACAAGGAGCCCAAATTGCACAATGTTGGCGATGTAAATGTTAGGAACATTCCTTTTGTGGGAAGAGAAGAAAAACGTCCTAAAGAAAGAATAGAGCATGCTCACCAGGGGGCGATGTTGCACAGTGATGGGAATGTACATGCTAGGAGAAAAGAGGTGGACATTCCAATTGTGGAAAGAGACGAAAAACGTGGCTACAAACGTGAGGTACTCATCAGTAAGGCAGAGAATGATGGCTATTTTTCTAAAGCAAAGCAAGAATATGCTTCTGAAGAGAATGACATCCCCTCGTTGAAAAGTTCAGGCAGTTCTTATCGTGACAGAAAACCAGAAGTTTTCGATGATGCTAAGGTGAACAAAGGAAGTAAGGAAAGACACGGTTACAAACAGGAGTCAGTTACCAACAGGGCAGAAACTATTGAGACCGAAAATAATTATGGCTATTTTTCTAAAGCAAAGCAAGAATCTGCTTCTGAAAGGAATGGATTTGGAAATAATGATACCCCCTCGTTGAAAAGTTCTGGCAGTTCTTATCATGACAGAAAAGCAGAAGTTTTCGATGATGCTAGGATGAGCAAAGGAAGAAAGGAAAGACATGGTTACAGACAGGAGCCAGTTACCGACAGGGCAGAAACTGTTGAGACCGAAAATAATGATGATCGTTTATTTAGAGGGAGGCAGGAATTTGCTGCCAAGAAGCATGGATCATCAATTGGAGCCGACCATACTCCCTTCATGATCAAAAGTCCAAGAAGCTCCCGTGACAGAAGGCCAGAAATTCCTGATAACAATCGTGTTAATGGGGATGGAGAAGTTGGTATTAAGTCAACAAGAAAAGTGCAAGAGGAGGAAGTTCTTAAGTTAAAATCTTGCTACAATGGTTCTCTTCCACCACCACCACCACCATATGTTAAGTCAAACATCCCACCACCATACAGTAAGCCTATTAATGCAGACAAGATCCATAAGAAACAAGATAGTCCATACCACAAACATGGAGGCCGTGAAGACCTGCCACCTCACATTGTAACGAATTCAGATCATGGGGTTGCGAATGATGTACTTTTGCCTAAACCAAGATCCATTCGTAGGAAACACTCCAAGTCATCATCTAGTCATGATGACGTTGGGAGCTCTGAAGATGCTCGAATTGTGAAGAGAATTTCAAGTAGCAGAAGAAAAGAAAGAAAGGGGTTACAGATCTTATTCGACGATGAGCACTACCACAAGGATGAAGAGGAGAAAATGATGGACAAATTGTTGTTACATTATAGCAAGAAACCATCAGCTTATGATGTTGGGAAGTTAAGAAAGAAGAAATCTAGCAAATCTCCACATCATAGAAGCATGGATGAAGCAGAAATGATTGCTCCTCCCACCAGATCAATTTCTCTTCCACATGAACAAAGTGGCGAATCTGAATCCAAGAAAGTGTATGCTCGTGCAAACTCTTTTCAGCCCGATAATCAGGCTGCACACGTACATCCCAAGTTACCGGATTATGACGATTTGGCAGCCCGCTTTGCAGCACTGCGAGGGGGGTAAAATGTTTTATTTGGGATATAACTGATTTGTTTGCATAGGTGTTTCTGTTTGTTTTTATAAAAGCAGGAAAAAGAAAAAGGATTTAGAGTTGATTGAGGGTTGTGTTTATGATATCTAATCGTGTTAAAAACATTCACACATTTAATAGACCAAGGTTTGGTTCAAACATGCAGGATATAACTACTTTTACCAAGGAAAGGGAGGGAAATAATATCCATATTGTTAAGTTTAATATGTATGATTACTATGCAGTAATTGGTCATGAGTAAAAAGGTAATTGATGACAATATTGACATTTTTTTGAACTCTTTAGATGCATTTATTCGGGCAATGTTTAGGCTGCATTTGGTATATGGGACAGGATGAGACAAAACTCGATGTTCCACGTTTGGCACAACATAGGACACGACAAGAACTCACTGTCCCATGTTTGGTGCAACATGGGATAAGGATAAGAAGTGCGACAAAGTGGGATAGCGTGGGACAAAAAAACTTTTTTTTTGTTCCACCTATTTGGAGTAAGAATACGATAAAAACTAAAATATTATTAACCAACCCTCGTTTGATATGTAACCTTAACATGATACTTGTTTTAGCGATCACCATCACTAGTTGCGACCGTGGCGGCGGCAACCTACCCCTCCTCCGCCACCTTTACAGCCACCATCGACTACCACCTTCTATCACCACCTCCATAACCACCATCGGCCACCTACCACCACCGTCCATTGCCACTACCGCTGTCAGCCACCTCCACCTTCTCTTCTACTACAACCTCCTCCACCACCTCCACAACCATCGTCGGCCACTGACCAACACAATTCATCGGCCACCACCACGTACACCATAACCACCACCACTGCCCACCATCACACCTACCTCCACCACATAGGCCACAACTACCTCCTCAACCACTGTCGACCGCCATCACCACCACTATCCACCATCTTCACGTCCTACACAATCACTATCGTTGATCAATTACCAATGCTTCTACCTCCACAACCATTGTTGTTGCAACAATATTTACTATGCCTTCACCGATTAATAAGAATCTTCCAAACTAGATAAAACATAATTTCTCCTTTGTATGAATCAAGTTTTATCAAAATACCATCAATTATATAAAAAAATTCATTCAAACTTGGTACTATTTTATATTTACGTATATGAAAAAATGTTTATAAATTAAATTATTTACTTTAGTTATGTTAATTATAACTATTATATGATATATAAAGTCATAAAAATAACTTTTGGGGGCAACTTATCTAGTTCTGTCATGTTCAGTCCTAGTCGTATCAAACACCACACAAACATTTGTTCTGTCCAGTTCTGTCATGTCTAATCATGTACGCGTACCAAACGCCACCTTAAAGAACAAGATAAAGGTAACAGGGTTGATGGAACATTCACGTACCAAGCATATACCGATATGGTGGATGAGTTAAGTAAAACTCTGCACAAAACTTTCAACAAAAATCACTTGAAGAATCGTTTAAAAACTCTAAAAGATCTATCCATCAATTGTTTCTCGTCGGTTGTCAAGAACTCAAGCGTCTCCAGTTGGTTGGTTCATCGGCATGCTTAACCTGTTTTGATTTTTTGCAAGGTCGGTCGCATACAAGATTTTCTGGATCTCCGGTTTCAAGTCAGAACCTTTCATGATCTCTCCGGTCATGAACCCTTTCAAACGGTCCGTTGTGTTGTCGCTAATGGCCGGGGAACGGACATGCATCTTTATATATTATGTTATTACCGTTGCTAAATGGTTAGGTAAATTAAGGTTATTTACTTCATATTTATGTTTAACTAGTGTTTGATACCGTGCGTTGCGTGATGACGTTATTTTTTTTTTAAATTATTGAAGTTAGCTAAATGAGTCGATGATCACATTCATATGTTAAATTAATAAGAATCAATATTACATTTGATATATGAATCTACCCACCTCATTTTGATTATCCATATATTTTATATGAATTTTACAAAAAAAAAAAAAAAAAATTAAACCCGAATACAGTGCAAACAACCCCGAAAACACATTGTTTCGAGCTAGTTAGAGTCATAACTGACTTTCGACCCTTCGTGAAAGTGGTTGCAAGATACGAGCTTATTCCGACTTACAGTTTGTGAGTTATACATTGTCAAAGTACGAGAGTTGCACTGTCGGTAAAATCCAATTTCACAATTTCTCAACGAACTTTTATGATCCCAACTTCGCGTATTCAATCAAACCGGTAATTTTCTTCCCAACTACAGGTCCCATAAACTGAAAATCCATAACCCTAAATGCTACGGTAATACCTTTTAGTTGCCTTATGCTTGTTTGAACAACCTCGGTTAATCTTGTCTTTTTTATTATGTTGTACTAAAAAATGATTGAAACTCGTGTTTTTGGTCATTTAGTAAATATACTATTATTATATTCAAGTATTATGTAAATAGAATTATACATATTAATCATAATTTCATTTATATAAGTGAGTTTTTAAATATAATGATTATATATATTCGTTAA
>NC_037529.1:13629880-13635866 GCF_001531365.2 Cynara cardunculus var. scolymus | reverse complement strand
TAATTTCATTTATATAAATAAGTTTATAGATATTTTGATTATATATATTGAATACATACGTGTTTATATATATATATATATATATATGTGTGTGTGTGTGTTTTTTTTTGAATTATTGTTATGTAAATGACAAATAGAGTTATATGGGATAAACGGAAAAAAAAAAAAATTGGGTGTAACCAACGAAAATGAATAGTCTAATTAATTTAATGTTTTGATAATAATTACATCAATAAAAAAAAAAAAGCAAAGTTCGAGAAAAAGAAAATTAGGATTGCGATGCCTAAAAATATCACTTTATTGTTAATGTTTTTTCTTACAAAATTACAAATTTAAAAACTATAAAAACAAAAACAAAAACAAAAACAATCAAAATTCTCACAAAATTCTAAAGCCTCAATGGAGACTTTTCCTTAATCCAAGTTCCAATGTCTTTTTACATATATTGATAAACTCGTGTATACTTTTCTGCCATAGATTAGAGATGGAAAAGAAGAGGGGAGAGCGTACCAGTATTTTAAAGCTCGTACATAGAGATGGAGAACACATAAATGAAAAAAACCCAGAGATTGAGGGATTTAAAGATTGAAGTTGAAACGTACCAAGTGAAGGGGAAGAGTTTATTTTTAGTTAAATGTGAACATTAATTTGCAAAATTGATCGAATGTAGTGATGAGATTAGTTTGGAGGATTTCAACAGTTTTGACGATATTCACGTTACATCCCCATGCCAGCATCACAAATGGACCTGCCAAACGCAACCACATCTAAAAGGAAGTGGAAAAAAAAGGTGGAAGAAGAAAATGTAGCGACATCTAATATAACGACGGCCATAGGTGATGTAGCTAATGCTATCAGAGAAAATACTAAGATATTGAGTTTGTTTAGATTGTATATCATTGTACATTTATATTTGTATTTGTTAGATTTATGATTGTCGTTATTAGCTTTTTGTAAAAAATATTCGAAAGATCTCACCAACTTGGTACTTAAAGAAATTAAGAGATATATAATGAACTTGAGCTGATGGGTATGAGACCTGAAAAGATTTAACGTGCATATCTTTTTCTAGTGGAAAAGCCAGAAAAAGCATGTGCGATATCTGCTTTTCCTCTTCCGATGTCTCTTTTGGAAGACATGATGAGTGCAGATTATTAGGGTATCAATATATTCTACATTTTCGATTCGGATGTTGTGTTTAGCTTGTCATCCTCTTTTTATCGAATTTGGGAATTTAATGACACGTTATCTATACTATATTATAAAGCATTTGACAAAAACTTTTAAAAACAGTTTTTATGCATGAAGTATTGTATATTGATGCATATTACTTAAAATTCAAGATTAAAAGTAAATTATGCATAAATACAAACTTATTAAAGCTCCATGTTTGAATTTGTGTAACTAACTGCGGATAAACATAATTAAATAGAGGATAAACATCTCATTTTAAAATATAAAAAATCTAAAATATAATTAGGATAATTATCGAGTTCTAACAAAATAATTAATTATTATCTTTATAAAAAATTATATTATTAAATNAAATAGTTAATTTGATGTTAATATCGATATATTTTTGTCAAATTTTTATGATATCTTCAAATTTATATTTTATTCAAAAAAAAACATCATCGCTTTTTCAAAATCACATAAGACCATATTATAACATCGACTAAGATAAAAAATAAAATAAAATATTAAAATTAAAATATATCACGCTGCATTACACGAATACCCTTCTAGTTATATATAAATATATTTGATCGATTTGATTCATCATCTTTGTTGTGCATCATTAATATTTTTTATGCTGCATAGGTTAGTGACATCATATGAAATGTGATGAATTTAAATAATGTGTAATTTTTTTCAAAAGACATAGGTGACGTTTGTTTTTTAATAGGTATTGAAGCAGGGGCGGAACACACAGAACCTAATATTATATATTTTCAAAAATGCCAAAAATACACTGGGGACGATGTGTTAGTAAGGTTTGGGGTTATCCAATCAGACACACTTATCTTTTACTCATGGGTTGAAGATGGAACAAGGAAAAGGGAATAACAAGGGATCAAATGCAGAGACAGGATAGAAAACGACCCAAGTAAGACAAGCACCTGCCAAAAAACGGGCTAGTTGTCCGAGCACGTGAGAAAAGAAAAGGGAAAATACACTAAAGTCCCTTCAGACTATGATACACTGATGATCCCTTGTTCCTCCTTAGCCATCAGTTCTTAAGTCATCCCCTATAGCCCCACTACAACCCATCAAAGACCTGGATGATCTTCTAGAAAACTTGACAACTGTAAACTTGTATTTTGTTAGTATTCCTTGTATTACTACTAGATTCCTTTCTGAGATTTCATTTAGGCCTTGTATTTTGTTAGTATTCCTTGTATTACTCCTTGTATGCCATGTATAACCTACACTTTCTATGCCAAGTTGCCAACACAGGTCTTGGAGAAAGAAACAACAATCTTTGAGTGACAAAAAAAGGTCTTTGGATCTGTGTGGATCAGTGTTCAGTCACAGATTCTTAAAAAATTGGATGGATTTCCACATATATATATGATTGCAAATACCAACCAAAGGCATCTCTAAATAACCAATTTCAGCCACATAACCATTAAATCACCACATAATCAGTAAATCACCATAGAAGTGAGATAACAGAGAAGGACGGACTTACCAGGAGGCGGGAGTTACCGTGGTCGGCTGGCCGTCGACCGCCGAGTGCCGCCTCTGCCTCCGCCTGCGTCTACGCTGGTCGCTGCGTCTCGGATGAGAGTTCATTTATTATGATTTGAATATTTATGGAAGATGAATATGATTCATTAATCAAAACTTTTATTAAATCACATATTAATCAAATGAAATGGACGGTTGAGATTGGGTTGTATTAGTTGCACAAATGTCAAAACTAGCATGCTTTCTTTTAAAAAACCCATGAATGGTAGATTGATTTTTCATCTTTATCTACATAGCATTTTAGTGTTAGTGTTAGATAGTATGATTTCAATTCATATTGGAATACACCTAAATCACCTAAATCAGCTAATTTCCACACATATATGATTGCAAATACCAACCAAAGGCATCTCTAAATAACCAATTTTTGTAAATTTAGCCCTAAATCCTAATAATCAGTAAATCACCATATAACCAATTTCAGTAAATTTAGCCCTAATAATCACCTAAATGCTAAATCAGTAAACTGTAAATCACCACTTTTGGGTTTTGATTTCAAAACAAAAGGTGCAACTGTGCAAGTGTGCAACAAGCAGCAATCAGCAGAGAAGCAAGCAGTAGAACTGAGAAGGACCGAGGACGGACTTACAGGGACCGGGAGTTACCGTGGCTGGCCGCCGCCTCCGCCTGCAGTGCCGCCTCCGCCTAACGTCGCCGCCTCCGCCTCCGTGGCTCCGTGCCTCCGTCTACGCTGGTCGCCCTCCTCGTCCTCACACAGGCTGCATTCGGCAGTGGGTTATGGCCTTATGGGTAGTCGCTCTCGCTCGCTTCTCGGGATTGGATTTGGAAGGGGGAGGCCGGTTGAAAATTTTTGAATCTAAAAGGTAATGGATTACACTGTTGTATGCTAAGTGGGAAAAAAATCACAGGGGCCAGGGCCCCTATAGGCCCCTTAGGCGGTCCGCCCCTATAGGCCCCTTAGGCGGTCCGCCCCTATATTGAAGTATAAAGTATTATTTCACTTCTGATTAATAAGAGGTGGAGCTAAAGTCTGAAATCTGAATCAATAAAACTGTTTGTTTTTATAAACTAACAAATGTCTGAAGTTTGAAATCTTAATCAATAGTTTGTTTTTTTTTAAATCGGGTGCAAACATTTTGCAAAATTCTCTTGAATTTCATAAAATTTCCATTGACGAAATTCATCTCAACAATTACTTAACAGATGGAACACAGTAAAAACCTTTCGGATACCTTTCAGACTTTCGATGCTATCGATATTTTTGATAGATGATAGACCGCCGATAAAAGTTCTTGTTTCACATTAATCTTCTAAGCTAACCTATACGTATAGAAATTACAAAAACACACACACACACACACACAYAYATATATATATATATATATATATATAKAKAGAGAGAGAGAGAGAGAGAGAGARAGAGAAGGTGGGGGTTCCATTTCATATGTGTTATGAAAGGACGGTGACGACCCTGGTGGAGAAAAAAACAATAGCCAAAGAGAATAAAAAAAATGAAATAAAAAGAATTAAAATATTAGTTTACCTTTTATTCATTCAGACCATATTAAGTGATAAGAGACTCTGAAAATAATAAAAAAACAGACAGTCTAAAGAATCACACATAAATGGTAATTAAAAGCTGAAAATGAAAAAAACAAACAAGGCTATAAGGTAGAAGTTGTCCACATATTGTGATATAAATCATAGATTGAAAAATAAATGTCGTAAATATTACCAAGTTTCCCATGATAAAGCGACGTTATGAATAGTATTCGACAACTTGAGCATTCCTATAATACAATCTTTATATATCTATATATATATATTAAAGGAAGAACCAAGAGTATTGAGTTGGCATCATGAGGATTAAGTATTGAAGTGTTGGTGAATTGTGGTTGATTTTGAGATATCCCACATTGATGAAGAGTTGAAAGATTTGAATAAGATGAAATGTATAAGAAAGGTGGATTAGATGCCTTTATGTCAAATAATGGGGTTGGCCTCATAAGGTTGTCTTTCTTTTGATGACCCTCTTTGAAATCTATAACCATGGTTGGAAACCAAATAAACCAAATGGTAGAAATTATAGTGCAAAATTAATTATATTATATTATTATATCTTTATATATATATATATATATGTGTGTGTGTGTGTGTATATATATCAAAGGAAGAACCAAGAGTATTGAAGTGGCATCATGAGGATTAAGTATTGAGGTGAGGTGTTGGTGAATTGTGGTTGATTTTGAGATATCCTACATTGGTGAAGAGTTGAAAAATTTGAATAAGATGAAGTGTATAAGAAATGTGGATTGGATGCCTTTGTGTCAAATAATGAGGTTTGCCTCAAAGGGTTGTCTTTCTTTTGATGACCCTTTTTGAAATCTATAACCATGGTTGGAAACCAAATGGTAGAAATTATCGTACAAAATTAATTATATTATATTATTATATCTTTATATTTATATAAAAGTAAAATCTCTCTCAATATATATATGTGTGTCTGTATTAAAATTTCACTAATTATATTTTATTTAACTTTTTCGAATTATTTGAATACTATTTGTTGATGATTTTATTAACAACTAATATTTATTTATATAAACAATCTTCAGATCATTAATCAAAATACTCATATTACCGCGCAACGCACGACTCCCATACTAGTATATATATTAAAAGAAGAACCAAGAGTATTGAGGTGACATTATGAGAATTGAGTATTGAAGTGTTGATGAATTGTGGTTGAGTTTGAAGTATCCCACATTGGTGAGAGATTGAAAGATTGAAATAAGGAGTGTATAAGAAAGAATGATGATAGTCATTGTTTTAACTCATGAGGCTTGACTCATAAGGCTATCTATTTGGATGACCCTATCTTTTTAAAACAAATCTTATATTGTTTCAACTCATGAGGTTTGAATCATAAAGTTATCTTATTTGGATGACCCTATTTTTTCAAAACAAATCTTTATATATATATATATATATTAAAAGAAGAACCAAGAGGTAATTAGGTGCATCATGAGAATTAAGTATTGAAGTGTTCGTGAATTGTAATTGAGTTTGAGATATCTCACTTTGATAAAAGATTGAAGATTGGAATAAAGAGAAGTGTATATGGAGAAGAAAAAAAGGATAAAATTCATTGCATCAACTCAAGAGACTTAACTCGTATAGTTAACTTATCTTGATGATTTCTCTTTTGCAAAACAAATTTTATTATATAAAAATAAATTGTGTTTACAATCATCAATATATATATATATATATA
>NC_037529.1:13601757-13629780 GCF_001531365.2 Cynara cardunculus var. scolymus | reverse complement strand
CAACCCCCCCTTCTACAATTACTTTCTGCTTATTGCCTTGCCCTTCGGGACTAACAATAACTTCAATATCAGTTAATTTGTAGTTTTAAACTGTTAAAACATATATAATTAAACGGTGGAAGAATTGCTAAACAGAGAAGAAAACATGGCTTTGTTAGATGGGTTGGATAAAGCTACACAGAGAGTTGAATTGGCCAAGAGATAACTTGCTCAGATCGAAAAACGAGAAATTGAAAGCAAAAAGATGAAACAATGTATCAATCAGCTAGAAACCAAAGCAGCCGATGTTTGTTTCTTCTTCATGAACCCTATAATTGTAAGAATTTTATTCCAATTAAATGCATTTTGGTATTCGGGAATTCTTCACAAGCTTTAATACGACTGAAATAGTTGTATTATCATCAATCATATGCCTTTTAACTGAATTAAGGAGAAACCTAAGTGGCATTAGAATGTTAGAAATGGATTACAAAGTGTAATAATACCTCCGTACCTATATGACGGTAGTGGTGGTCGGAAATGGAGACGATGGTGGTCGTCGGAAATGGAGACGGCGGTGACAGGAAGGCAGTGGTGGTCGGCAGAAACAGTCGGAAATGGAGACGGCGGTGATGAGGTCGGCATAAACAGTCGGCGGGTGTGGCTGTGGCGGTCGGCAACGGTGTTGGGCGCCGACGGTGGTGGTCGACAACGGGAAGGCGATGGTGGTTGACAACGGGGTCGGGCACCGGCGGTGGAACTGGCTCGATCTCTCGCTGTGCAGAAAATGGAGGAACCGGCTCGATCTCTCGCTCTCTCTCTCTCTCTCTCTCGATGTGCAGAAAATGGAGGCGTAACCTAGCTGTTTGATATTTAAGTGAAAATCAGCGACGGATTTCCGAGGGAAATTCCGTCGCTAAAAAGGTTTTTTTTTATAATTATTTAATTTATTTAATTACTATTTTTTGATTAATAACTATAAATTTAATTAAATATTAATTATTACATTATAAAATTTTGAAACCAAATAAATCCCATTAAGGCCCAACAAATCGAATAGAGCCCATTAAGGCTCAAAAAAACCGAATCAAGCCCATTGATGCCCAATAAAACCGAATAAAGTCCCTTAAGGCCCAATAAAACCGAATAAAGTCATTTAAGGCCCAATAAAACCTAATAAAGTCCAGTAAGGCCCATAAAACCGAATAAATCTCATTAAGGCCCAACAAATCGAATAGAGCCCATTAAGGCCCAAAAAAACCAAATCAAGCCCATTAATACCCAATAAAACCGAATAAAGTCCCTTAAGGCCCAATAAAACCGAATCAAGTCCTTTAAGGCCCAATAAAACGTAATAAAGTCTACTAAGGCCCATTAAACCAAATAAAGTCCCTTAAGGCCCAATAAAACCGAATAAAGTCCCTTAAGGGCCAATAAAACCGAATAAATCTCATTAAGACTCAATAAAACCGAATAAAGTCCTTTAAGGCCCAATAAAACCTAATAAATGCCACTAAGGCCCATAAAACCGAATAAATCCCATTAAGGCCCAACAAATCGAATATAGCCCATTAAGGCCCAAAAAAACCGAATCAAACCGAATATGTATACATATAACACATAAAAATGAGAAAATAGAAAAATCCATCGCTGATCCTTTGCTGATCAGCGAGGGATCAGCGAAGGAATTATTCTATTTTTCTTGATTTTCTTGATTTTTATGTGTTACATGTACACATTTATATATTTAGGTAGCATATGTATATATGTGCATGTGTTATAAGTATATATGTCCGTCAGCCCGTGTCAGATTTATTCGGCTTTATTGTGCCTTAACCCATTTAACTGGGCTTTGTTCGGTTTTATTGGGCGGGCTTCATTGAGTTTATCGGCTTTAATGAACTTTATTCAGTTTTATTTGACTTTATTCGGTTTAATGGGTCTCAATGGGCTTTATTCGGTTTAATGGGCCTTAATGGGCTTTATTCGGTTTAATGGGCCTTAATGGGTTTTATTCGGTTTTATTAATTAATTTTTGTAATATTCTAAAAAATAATAAATAATTGGAAATTTAATAATCAATAATTAAAAATTTATAAGTAATTAAATTTGTAGTTGTAAAATAAAAAAATGGCGAAAATCATATTCCTTCGCTAATCCCTCGCTGATCAATGAGGGATCATCGAGGGAATCTGATTTTTGTCATTTCCCTCGCTGATCCCTCGCTGATCAGCGAGAGAATCTGATTTTTGTCATTTCCCTCGCTGATCCTTCGCTGATCAGTGAGGGATCAGCGAGTGAATTGTCCGATTTTCTTGATTTTCTTGATTTTCATGTGTTACATGTACACATTTATATATTTAGATATTCGTATATTCATTCTCGGTATTATTGGGCCTTAACCCATTTAACTGGGTCTTAATCCATTTACCGGGCTTTTTTGAGTGTATCAGGTCTTAATGAACTTTATTCGGTTTAATGAGCCTCAATAGGCTTTATTCGGTTTAATAGGCCTTAATGGGCTTTATTCGGTTTAACTAATTAATTTTTGTAATATTTTAATAATAATAAATAATTGGAAATTTAATAATAAATAATTAAAAATTAATAAGTAATTTTATTTGTAGTTATAAAATAAAAAAAAAATTGTTGAAAATCAGTTTCTAGACAATCCCTCAGTTTCTAGACAATCTCTCGCTGATCCCTCGCAGATCAGCGAGGGATCAGCGTGAGAATAGCCAAAAACTGAATCCATCGCTGATCCCTCGCAGATCAGCGAAGGATCAGCGAGGGATTCACTTTCTGGACAATCCCTCGCTGATCTGCGAGGGATTTTTTCCCTCGCTGATCTGCGAGAGATTTTTTCCCTCGCTGATGGTCGTCGCTGATACATTGTTTTCTAGTAGTGTGAGATGAACTGATTGTCACCGAGAGAGATGGATGGAGATGGTTTTAGGCGGTGGAGATGTCTGATGATGGTTTGGGTTTGGATATGTGGTTGATGCCGATATGGTGGCGGATGGGGGAGAAAACAAAGGATGAAAGCAGACAGTGTTCCAAGATTAATCTCAAATTGCAAGTTCGTCCTGGAACTTTCAAATTAGATGTGAGATTAGAAATGACTTTTACAAATATTACAAAAGATGCCACCATATTTATATTTAATGGCCTTTGATTAAAACCCTTAGATGATTGAGATTGGTCCTTACGATCCTCAGCCTTTTTGAGAAGTTGTAAACATTTTAACCCTACATCTCGTTAACATTTAACCTTGATACACCGAATAATTCTTCACATAGTATGCAGAAGATAGAGAGGTAGTTTCATAACTTTTACATATAGGCGGCAAACGGGTTCATATGTGAACCTTCATGATACACATATGAATTATATATTCATATGTGATCACGTTAATCAGTTCACATATGAACTATTTAATTGATTCATATATGAACCCACAAGTTCATATATAAATTTTAGTTGGTTAGTTCATATGTGAATTACACGGGTTCATATGTGAATCACAAGGGTTTATATGTGAATCAGTTAATTAGTTCATATGTGAATCAGTTAAAATAGTTCATATGTGAATTACACTCATATATGAACATATAATTCATATATGAATCACATTGACTCATATATGAACATTTTGTCGCCTATTTGTAAAAGTTACGAAACTACCTTTACAATTTTTAGAATATTTTTTTTTCATAATTTAAATGAAACTATTCATTAGAACTATTTCACTACTCTATTTTTAAATGAAACTATTTTAGTAATCCATTTTAAAATGGTAAACCATTACATGAAACAATTTTACTAATCTATGACACAATTTCATCGAATTAAACAGCGTCATGGAAATAGTTACATGAAACAATTTCATCAGATTAAACAATTTTATGAAACAATTTCATCAAGATGAAAAATACATGAAACATATGCATTTTCACATGAAATAAAAATAAATTGCCATAATTAAATTATTGACGAAAAGAATAAAAAAAATACAAGAACACCTAAACAAAATAGAAAAAGAAAACCATAATTAAACGGTTACCAATAAGAATATCCCAACAAATTAGGAAGTTGATAGTTACCATAATTATCGGTTAACCAAATCATTTATTATCATTCAACATTTTATATCATAAATCAGTTGAGATATTCATTGAACCGTATACATTTTAGACTAGATGGATGGACGATTTATTAGCTTGCAAGGTTTGTACTAATGGTTGAGCTTATAAATTATCTACATTATATATATATATATATATATAGTTAGTTAGTTAGTTAGTTAGTTTAATATGATGACACTAACTAAATAAAAGAAACGAAAATAATCAAATCACATATGATTTTACACTAACGTCACATGTTAAACCAAATGTGATTTATGCGACTTTGACTGTGACTTGAGGCGTAGGACAGGTGGCCCGCTCACACTTACATTTACATGTTTTGTAATCATATGTAAAATCGCATATAATTTGATTACAGAAAAGTGTAGAAGACAAAGAGTGTTTGAATAACTCATCCACTTAAAAATGAAAGTTTTGTCTTATAGGCAAGAAATTAGAAATATGGCAATAAAAATGGAAATTATATTTATAATATAATTTTACATTTTGCATTACTAAGAAAATATCTTACGAAATAAAAATAACCAAATTTTAGAAAACAATATTTCTAAAAACATGTCGCATTTAAAAAATAAATTTTATTTTTTTAGACAAACATTGAAATAAAAAACAATTACTTTGAAACATTACTATAAAGTTGTATATATTTATGTTGTATACAATTTGAAACATAATATATTTTTCGGAATAAAAAATCCAAGAATATATTAAACAAAGTCGCTCCATAAAAAACGTTGTGGAATTAGCTCAACTGACAATAAGGTTCGGGCCTTTGAGATTCTTCTCAGAAGTCACTGATTCGAGCTCTTCAAGGCAACTGGAGATTTTTCTAGTCGTTCTCCAGAGCATTTGGAATTAGTCGACGTGTCTACAAGTTGGTCCTGACACCCACGATTAACAAAAGAATATCGCTTCATATATAATACTTATGGAAAAAATCATTTTGTAATCAATTGAAGGTTGTTTACGCAAAGTTATCTTTGTGTGGATACAAAGTTGCACATCTAAATGTCGATATCTGTTCTCGTGAACTCTGGTTTTTCTAGAGATGTGATAAAGTACCGATTAATAAGATGTCACAATTGACGTATGAAATCAAACTCTTAAATTTAAAGCGACACCCTGTTTTCAATTTTCTTTTCACATATGTAATTCGGAATAAATAGGGCAGAAGAGCTTTTGCTAATTATGATAACTATACATCTGTCTTTAATGGTAGCATCACAAGATAGGTGAGATCATTTAATAGATGGTTGGTGTTAGATTTGTTTATGTGATGAATATGTTATGGACATTTATTAGCCAACTATTTATGCATCAAAAGCTTGATATCAGATCTTTCTTTTCACATCATATTCATATACGATTATACGTATATTATGGATGTTGCAAAATCTTATACTTTTGTTTTGGTTCAAATTAATTCGTCATTTTGATTGATGTCCAGTTGGACTTGTGATTGATTGATTGATTGTGTTTTGTATCGTTAACGGGTCGTGGTGCAATAACGAGTTGCTTAATTTGTTATCTGAATCAGGAGTTGTGATCGAACTGTTTGGTATGTAATTTGTTATCGGCTTTCTTTTACTTCAAAAAGAATAATAATCGATTAAATATTATTATGATGACTTGTATTTGATGCAATTAAAGTTGTGTTATTTTGGAATGACTACAAGCTCCAAAATTGAAAGGCAAGTATCATGATGGATAGGAAAACGAAAGATGAGACGGGTGTGAGATTTTACAACATCGTTGGATAGGAATAGAGATAAATGTAAATATTATTAAGGGGGTTTTGATCTAAGGGTCAGGTTCATAGGGGAAATCCAAAATCCATAGGAACCATAAAATACCCCGTGACCGTCTGTCACGAAGATGCACCGGCACACACGTTGTTGAAAATGAAGAAGGGGTAGATCGGTCATTCAGCCACTGCATCAGCACTGTTCGTTAACACGTGTTAATGTGTGCTAAAGTGTGTTATGTTATGGTTATTTTGTGTTGCTATGGAGTTATGATGTATTAAAGTTTTCATGTTAATACTATAGCAATATGTTAACCTATATTCATGTTGTTATGATGTGTTTAAGTATATTAAGGTTCAATGTGTCCATGTTGACTTTTGTTAACATCGTCAGTGTAAGACACTACCAAAATTACCCTCTTTTCCGGCGGACAAATCCGCCGGAAATTGGGTTTTCCGGCGGATTTGTCCGCCGGAAAAAAGGGCGCCGCTGATTTTTTTTCCGTCGAGTTTTCCGGCGGATTTTTCCCTTTTCCGGCGGACTACGGCCGCCGGAAATCTTTCGCCGGAAAAAATTAAGAAACTTGGTTTAACTTAATTAAAAAAAATTAAAACTAAAATCCGCCGGAAATCCGCCGGAGTATTTTCTCGCCGGAAAAACTTAATTAAATAAGATTTCCAAAAAAAAAATTTAAAAATTTACCGGCGGCCAAATCCACCGGAAATCCGCCGGTAATTAAATCCCAATACGGTTCATTAAAGCCCAACGGTTCATAAAACCTCAATACGGTTAATGAAAGCCCAATACGGTTCATGAAAGCCCAATACGGTTCATGAAAGCCGAATACGGTTCATCAAAACCCAATACGGTTCATCAAATCCCAATACGGTCCATTAAATCCCAATACGGTTCATTAAAACCCAACGGTTCATAAAAGCCCAATACGGTTCATCAAATCCCAATACGGTCCATTAAAGCCCAATACGGTCCATTAAAGCCCAATACGGTCCATTATTTAATTATCCGCCGGAAAATTGTTTATATTTTTTTAGAAAAATTATTTATTTCTCTTTTAAATAAATTTTTTAATTATCCGCCGGAAAATTTGTTTATTTCTTTTTTAAATAATTTTTTTAATTTTCCGCCGGAAATCCGCCGGTAATATTAAAGTATTTTTAAAAAATTATTTATTTTTCTACCGGAAATCCGCCGAAAAAATGTTTACTCTTTTTTTAATAAAAAAAAATAAAAATCCGCCGGAAATGTTAAATTTTTTAAAAAAATTATTTATTTTTCCGCCGGAAATCCGCCGGAAAAATGTTTTCTCTTTTTTAATAAAAAATTTAAAAATAATTCAAAATGCCGCCGGAAATCCGTCGAAAATTTTAAATTTTTTTAAAAAAATATTTACTTTTCCGCCGGAAAAGATTAAAAGGGTTTTTGATTTTTCAAAAAAAAAATTTCTAAAATATTTTCCGGCGGATTTAATTTTAAAGAATTTTAATTTTTTTTTTTTTTTAAATAATCCGCCGGAATTTATCCATTTAAATTTTTTTTCAGTTATTAATTAATTTTTAAAGATTAATTAACAATTAATTAACAAATCCGACGGAAAAGCAACCAGTTTAATTTTTCCGGCGGATTTCTGGCGGAAGTCAATAAAAGTCAATTTTTTTGACTTCTGCCGGAAATCCGCCGGAAAAATTCCGGCGCCGGAAATTTCCGCCGGAAATGCCCAGTTTTCTAGTAGTGACTAGATATGTTAAAGTTTCTGAGAGAGGTTAAGCTACATTAAGCTTTGTGTCTGCCTACAACAATGTCATCGAAGTTCTGGATTATATGCCACTGCGTCCTTTTGGAGCGCCCGATCGATCAATTCGTACCAACTCATTAGTTTAGATGCAAACATCATTTAATATTGACGTAAGTGGAGGCTGTAGCAAGAGACTATGGTCTAAATATTTGAGACTTCACATCTAAAATACCAAAATAGAGGTTTTGAAAATACGTTAAAGAAATAGGAATAAAATCAAAATGCAATGCAAATGCAATTTGCACTTGTAATTGTCGGTCAGTCATACGGCGGTGAATCCGTTCCCGAGCCGTGTACACACCGCTCGTCACACTATGGGAGTTGGTCATGCCCGAAGTCATTACCTTAACTGCAAGGAGAGAGAAATTTAACAAGTATGGTCTTGGAATGTACTATTAAACCTATTGAAAAATAAATCCACCATGCTATACCAAGGGGATTGAATACATTTCGATTCAATATATAAGGCATTTTTACGCACATTGACGTATACATGAGACATGATGTAAACCGTATTGGCGTTCACATTCAAGGACAAAAGGAACCCCTTCTTGCAGCATTCGCTTCTATGTATGGCCTTTGCTTTAACATCGTTGTGTGATTCAAAGAATCCTCCAAGTCTGTAATAATATCTACGTGAATTTTTGACCTCATCTGCAACAAAGTTGACAAAAATGCGGTGTGTAGTAGGTTTCTTGTGTTATATATGTTAATGTTCAGTGTTGAGTCCTCACCTATGAAGGTATCGTCTGAGGCACATCAACTAACCGTTCCATTGTTTGTAGCTGATCGTATGGAGCAATCTGCATAGCACAAAATCAAGAAAAGAAACGTCGTTAAGGAAAAACCGACCACCATGACCAGAAATGCTCATGGATCGCTTACCTGGCTAAATCCATCTGGCCATGTAATTGAAACTGCATAGTTTCCCATGGGTCGAATTTCTTCAGGTTCTATCTCTTCTGGGACATCACCATACTGCAATTTTTGCTCACCTGTCCATTCATCCTGTCCCAGACAATAATAATATTTACCGGTTAAGAAAGAACAAATATGTCATCAACAACATGGGACATTATGAATTTACATTTATCACATAGTTGTTCTTGAAGCCATTCACAAGTAAGGTCATGCTTATGTTTTAAGGTTTATTTTAGAAAACGCTTTCTGGTAAGGAATAAACTAGCTTATAAGCTAGCATTTGGGAAAACTACTTGAGATAGCTTTTCAATAAGCTCCAAGACCTTCTTTCACCTTTTTCCAATTATGCCCCTTGTATGTTAGAATTGAGTAACTTTTCAACATGTCATTTTACATGGTCATCTGGCTTATCAATTAGGTATAATCAAATGTCTTAACATGCCATTTACATTGTCATCAAGCTTATCAATTAGGTTTAACCTAAAGTGACTAGCTTATCAATTAGGTTTTACCAAATATGACTAGTTTATCAGCTAGCTTATTAGCCAACAACTAGTTTTTCAACTAACTAGTTGCCAAACATAGCCTATGCTCATAAGTTGATCATATGTCAAAGATAAAATGAAAGAACATCAAACTAACTCCACTCCTACAAAATAGTTTAATCCGACATTAGTTTGGAAGATCTCAAAGGGGTTTGTTCTTAATGAGCCTCCACCGGCTGGAAAATGAGTTGGGCTTACATAAACCAATTGGTCGATCTTGTGCCATTTTTTAATTACAGTTACGAATTTCAAGATAATTATGCTCATCATGAATACATACCACACTTTGGGCAGAACGATCATTTCGTCGGACGGTGGCGGGATGTAGAAGAAACTCTTCATTTGAATCGGGCACTTTCACCTTGATTGCCTTAATAGACTTGTCATACATCACAGCGGTCRACACTGAAAAGGAAGATGGYTKTCCTTTTAATACAAGCACATGCTTTTAAAATACGCAAAATGTTTTGTGTTTTAGGCAAGCTTTGGTAAATATTAAGCTCTACCCTACACACCCCCATTTACAGATGATGAATGAACACAGAAAATAGGCAAATAGCTACTTAACAATTCCAAACCWTGACATGTATTTTATAGCATATCATAGAGCTTCCAACTTAAATTATGTCAAACTTGGTAATTCAAGCTAAGAAAAAACATTTTTAGTATATTTTCTGCACCATGTTCTGTTCAGACCCTAAATACATAGATGAAAGATATGTGAGTTAGTGTAATTGTTTTTTGCTCAGTTTTACATGGAAAATCTACCTTGTTGGCGGATCTTTGCACACTGTTGTACCACGCAAACTCCTAGGTTTTGGAATATCTCAGCCACCTCACCTTGAGGATCAGTCACCACTTCGGGTGTTCCACTATCCCCAGAAGCAGATAGCTGCCAAAATGGAAAATTTCAAGTTTCTAGACGGCTTTCACCTTGAAGAAATGGTTCAAGAAAAAGTAGGAACAAATGCATAAGAAGAACAGTAATGTGAGGCTGATTAAATTCGAGATGTTACTTACAGTTGGTCTGATTGGAAGGTCAAACAGATGAGGGATTCCAAACTGCTCTACAACCTGCAGCCACAATGGATCAAACTACTAAGAGGACAGGGTTAAATCTTGTTGACATAAATAGATATGACTATCTGGTGATATCAAGGTATTAGATTTATATGTATACACACACATATATATATATGTATGTATAGAGGGATATATAAAGAAACTCCCTCTATACATACATATATATGTATACATATAAAGAGAATAGTCGGGTTCAAATGAGAACAGTACCTATTTAAGTGAATAAAAGAACGGTCGAATAACATGTGATTTTACACAAACATCACGTACAAAATCACATGTGATTCAAGCGACTTTGCCCCGCGACCTGAAGACGCGGCTATAGGGTCTCCTGCACACTTTTTTGACCGTCAATGTAGAATCACATGTGATTTTGCACGTGATTTGGCCGTTCTCGTATTCTCTTAAATAGTTAGAATTCTCGTTTGATCCTCCCTATATGTGTGTGTATGTATGTATAGAGGGAGTTTCAAATGCAAACCCTCTAATTACTACAAACTATAACCAGTCAAATGAGATATTTATGGAAATGATGAGAGTTTATCTATTATGATGTTATGGAAGATGAACATAGTTCACTTATTACAATTAATGCTTTAGATCACGAAACAATCGATGTATTCATGAAACCAAATGTTTATTAGAGGGATGGACGGTTGAGATTGGTTTGTCTAGTTTGTATTAACTAGACGGTTTGCATTTGAAACTCCCTCTGTATGTATATAATTAGATGTCATAATCCCCTTTTTCAGGGGAGCAAGACCTACAGTTATATCATGAGCTTTTTTCAATCTAAATTCAGGTACCTCAAGTTTTTAGCATTGAGTTAGGGGTTTCTTACCTGTGAGCCTGATCCTTTACCAAATGGGTAAAACCGTTTTCCATCCGCATCAAAGTGGCACATGTTCTCAACAACGGCAACACATGGTACCTGATGGCATATACAGAGGTTGGCAGGATTACATACAGGAACGTATTTTGAATTATATTTTTGAGGGGAAACACACCTTCAGCTTCGAAAACATGCGGACTCCTTTTGCTACATCAATGAAGGCAAGCTTCTGAGGAGTAGTAACTATCACAGCAGCAGTTAGAGGGACCACCTATAAGTGCAATTTAGAATTAATGAAAATATTATGAATTGGATCAATTCTGAACACATGGAGCTATAGCAAGGAGATACAATTTTTCCAAAACAACAATCTAGTATCTGGTAAGAGACTGCTGGGTGTCAGAAGCAGAACCTGGCATAAGGTAAGTTGAATATCACCAGTTCCAGGTGGCATGTCAATAACAAGATAGTCAAGCTCTCCCCTGTTTATTTACAATACTCATCAGTTAAGATCAAAAAACTCAATTCAGGAGTCAGAACTGATAGATGCCTGAATCTACAACTTAAAACCTTATGCTAAATGTTTTGCGACATATCACAAGAAATTGGTATAAAAAATATCTCACATGCTTTAATATTTGTCCTATACAAGCACTCAAATGCAATGGTCTTAATACAGTACAGGTATAGCAGTGCATTGGTGATGCTTGTGGTGGAAATAATTGTGTTGGGTAGCCTTCTCCAAGATTAAATACTAGTGCCAGTGCCTAGATGCATTATATGGGACCAAAAGTAGTAACACAAAATGATGAAATGTAGAAAACGAATCAAAAGCAGTCAATTTACAACGAGATCATGACAAGTCGAGCACCAAAACATAGTTATATATTTGATAACTATTCAAATATGCGAAGCTACAACTTTCATTTAGTTGCTAAAGTAGTAAAAAGTAATCAGTTTATCTGTAATTACTTTTAATAGTTTATTTAATAGGAAGAATGTAGTACCACTCCGTAGTAGTTAGTAGTTGGTTGATGACCCCAGAAACCATTGGACCTCGCATTATCGCACGCCCTTGTCCAGCAAATCCAAAGGATACCATCTTGACTCCCATGTACTCTGTTGGAATAATGGTCTTCTTTTCCGGGTTCTAGAGGATAAGAACAATTATCCATCATGATCACACCAATCCATTGAATCATACCTATTTAATCACAAATAAGCTCCATCTTTGATCGTGACAGTTTAATGAGTTGCTTTTCATTAACCTGTATAGTCGTTTTGAATTACTTCTCTTAAAGAAGAATTTGTATTATGCTAAATCACAGCAACAACTATTTCAACTTCGAATTGTGAAAAGTTATGCATTCTATTGGAAGGGTAAAGAAAAAATGTCTACATGATTTTTGGAAGACAATACTCCAATAGAGGCAACCAAAGAGGAAAGATGGGATGGAGATGGAGCTATAACCTTCAGTGTGAAGAAAGAAAACCAATTACCATTTCAAGCAGCCGATTTTCAGGGGAGACCATAGTTGGCAAACTGGGACCATAAACGTCAGCATCAAAGATACCAACTCTAGCACCCATCCCAGCCAAAGTATAAGCCAGATTTACAGCCACAGTTGATTTTCCCACACCTCCCTACGGTAATCAGAAATGCATAGAAACACCAAAATGTAATGAAACAAAGTTCAAAAGGCCTACTTTATTCAACATAAGTCACGTGATTTGGCACTTTGTAAAACGATTAAGCACACTATGTTCAGCTTCAAATTCCTACAACCCCATTTAATTACAAGTAACATAAATACAAAATAATGGTTTATCAGTCTACCTTTCTGGCTACAAAGCTTTATGAGTATAAAGCACATGTTTTTGCCTAATGTGATCAGTTCATCAGCTAGCTTTCCAGCTACTAGCTAGCTTTTCGGCCAACAACTAGCTTATCAGCTAGTTGGGCAAACATAGCCTAAATGTCTTGTATTTGTAGTGTATCAGCTAGTTGAGCAAACAGACAGGTCAGCATGGTGTGCCGTGCACCCGCATTATGGTGTATGTCAGGGGTTTGACAATCTTTTCCTTGATGCTGATGTGTTTGTCAAATCCAAAACATGGTCTGGCCTTGTCTGCAATTCGGTATTTACTTGTGGTGCATCCCTGACTTTGTCACCACTTTCACTTCCACTTACACTTCATGTTAATTTTTAACTATTAGTGTACTTGCATGTCACAATCACACATCAGTGTACATGTATTATAGCAAGGACCTAAGAGGGATCTACCGCTAACATAAGCCATAGGAAGCACACGTGCTTTTAATTACAGAAATACTGCCCAAATGGTGATGTAAGATGTTGAACTTTCAGTAAAAAATCATTCATATAAGAAACAATATCAGTCATAATATGCAGCTATTTGGGGAAGTTTGTGACCTTGCAACTTGAAACTGCTATTATGTTTGATATTGTCTGTAACCCAGCAGGAAGTTGTGCAGCAAAAATCTGCTTTGCAGGTTGTGCTGACATTGTCACCTTGACATTCTGAACCCAGGGAAGAGCTGCCACCACCTCATTAGCCTGCTGCTCAAACTGCAACCAAAGGAGATATTTGTACTTGATTCTTGTTACTGAAAAATATAATAGATCTAAAAAACATACTTAAAGATGATGTTACATTCACCCATTAAATGGCAACCAGAAATTTAAGCACTGCTCATAAATCATGATTCTTAAGTAAACTCATTCACATATTACTCTCAGATCAATCTAATGCATTAGAGGGAATCAGTGGTAATTCTTTCAAATGTAGTCACGTGATGAATAATATTTGATAAACATACATCAGATCTTCATAAAAATGGTGCTTGTGTTTCAATTACCATGTCCTTGATTGGACATGCTGGTGTGGTGAGCTCCAACCGAAATGACACCTGAGATATAAAGTTGAATGTTTGAGTGAGGTCACATATCTTTACATAGTCTATGAAACTCATCACATCCTGTTCTATAGCACCTCTCCTGAAGCGTCATCAACAAGTAAATCCTTCACAAACCCACATGAGACAATGTCGGTCCCAAAGTCTGGATCAATAATCTGAGACAAGGCTTTTAACACATCATTTTCAGCTTCCCTAGCTAATATTGTTGAGGCGTCAGCTACAAACAGCATAGTAAGATATGCATATCAGATCATCAAGCCCAATCAAAGTGATTGGATCAATAAAACAAACCAATAATATAACATGGAGCTGCTTGTTGCATGTAGGTGAAAACATACAGAAAGGAAGCATTTGAAACCTTTTAATATGGCCATGTGATGCATAACAAGAAGAGCTAGATGGGCATAGGAAGAGGAATTTGCATATGATGCAATTACAAAGTGAGAAGTCCAGATTCAAACTTATGATGATGGAACTAGGCTTGTCCCAACCTAAAAATACTATGATGGTTTCACTTCCAAGTCCCAACCCTTAGTACATGCACTTTCACCATTTAATGGTGTTCACGAATCCCATTTAACCTTTTGTCATGAAGTTAAATATGCCACATACTCAACCATAAGGGTGGTGCCTGATTGGTTTATCTCTAAGACCATGACACTTTAACACTTTCAAAGTGATCAACTTGTCAAGAAATGTTATTGGTTTTATAAAACTTAAATGAAATAGTGAAACGTTGTTATTGCGAAACAACGTCCACTTTCCTTCAGTTTAAAATCTCATCATTTATCTCACACCCAAACAAATAAAATTAGCTATTCATTAAGGAAAGTAAATTGCAAGAAATATAAAAGACAAAAAGTAAGTACATGAATGTAAATAACCTAAATTAAATTACTAAAACTGAAGTGCGGAAATTAAATTGCAAGGAATATGAATAAAGTAAAGACAAGAATGTAATGTTGCAGCAAACTTTACATTATTTAAAGAAACTTGAAAACTAACTTGGAATTTAAGTACCAAAATCAGTTTAGAACTGATTGCACACATTTACAAAAGACCTAACCTCCCCATTTATACAAAAGGAGAGGGGGAAAGACAAATCCTAAAACTTGGGGCTAAAGATTAAAAAAGTCAAAAATTAAAATACTTTAAGTACAAAAGCTAATCATGACAAACATAAAACGGATATCAACCTAACCACAAGGGTGGTGCCTGATTGGTTTGAGTTTGGCTCCAAAGGTCAAAAGTACCAGGAGGTCCCAGGTTCAAATCCAAGGAGGAATAAGAATCCCCTTGTGGCCATGGAGGTTCAAATGCAGCGAGTCCCGAATACCCGCAAAGCACGTGGTTGCCCTGGGATTAGTCGGCTCGCATARCGGGTTGGATATCCAGGTTAATAAATAAATATATGCCACATACTCAATTTCACCACGAATTGTGGTGCTATTGATCACAGATGTTATGTGTTGCAGCAGAACATCAGTGCTGTATCTCTTTCACTCACATGAGGAGAGTTTTCTTTTAGAGGCAATGTAACTATGGAGATGAACTAACACAATTGGCACATTCATATATGGAACAGTGTGATGCAGAGAGTGTGCAGGATAACAAGTCAACTTCAAACAACCATAACTTCTGTTCAGGGTGAAGTTAAGGGGCCTGCCACCACTCAAGGCCTCAACAGGCAGCTGGTCTGGGCACCAAATGTCAGGCCAAAATTCCCATATTTGGAGCTCCAATTTTGAATTCCCCCAGTCTGTACCATCTACTCAAAAATCAAAAGTTCTGATGGTAAATTTGATCATCAGAATTGAAATTATGAATCTTCACAACCACATTAGTCATTTGCCCAACACATTACCTAATTAGTAATTAAAACGAAGCTTAAGCATCTCAACCATTCTAACTCTTAAACAAAGGCAAAGCTAGTTTAACCCTATCCATAAGCTGAAATATACTAATATAATTGAAAAACGAGTTGAAATATACTCTTGAATCACTTAATTTCAACATTTACCTACTTGATTGCCTCTAAAGCCTTCTGATGAACTAGGTTAACTTCCGGAAACGCCGAGCACATAATAACAAAAAATTACACTCACCTTCAAGAGAAGCAGCTGTAGCAGAAACAGAGTTGACACTCCGGCATGTTAAACAAAATCTTCGTCGTACAATTCTTCGGGAGAGAAGAGAATCATTAACGAAGGACTGTAGAATACGTCTCTCCAGAAAGTTCCCACCTACAATTATGGTTTCTCTACTTCACACATCCACAATTAAGCTTGAAAACATCACAACTGTAAACCACACACAATAGTACGTCTATAGAGATTTAAAAGATACCTATGGATTGCAGCTTCGAACATTGTGAAGTAACATGCACAGAAGCTGGAGCTTGAAGAAGACGCATGGCTGCTCTGTGTGTGTGTGTGAGTGAGAGAGAGAAGATTGGAGGGAGTGTGGAGAGATTTCTGAGCCTCACATTTTGGTGTCATCCCATTCAAAAATCTCTTCCTACGATGTCGTTTCAGAGTTTCTGGCTCCGGTTGATTCTCGAAGTTCAGTTGATTCCAAATCTAACCCTCGATTTTAATTGTTTGTATCATACACACACACATAAGGGTGTTCAAAAACCCGACTAATTCGACGATTAACCCAATCTAACCCAATACGAAATAATCCAATTCGAAGCAACCCGATGTCCAATCGAGTTGTAAAATTGACAAACCGTAGGTATTGGATTGATATTGAGTTTGAACTCAACCCAACCCGATGAACCCGATATCTTTTTATTTTTTGGATTTAATATGATTGTTAAATTTCTATTAATATATACATTAGACAATTACACTATCATGTATGCTTTTCATATACACATATTTTCAATCTATTCATATCTTTATATAACTCATTCAGTAACTGTGAACATATATATGTAAATTGAGAAAATTAACTGAATGTGATATACGTAAGAAATATAAATAAGTTGTATCAAATGGTTGATGATGAAAAAGAAATTATGAGTAAAGAAATAACATATTCAATGTTAGAATAATATTTTAATATACCAAAGTGTCAACCCGACCAACCCGTACGGGTTGGGTTGGGTTGCACTTTGGTTTGAGTTGGGTTGGATTAAGATTTTTTCTAAACCGCAAGTATTGGGTTGGGTTGTTCAAATGTCCTCAACCCGATCAACCCAACCCATGAGCACCCCTACACACACATATATCTTGTTAGGGATGATACAACCAAGTCACGTAACAACTTGTATATATCGAATCGAAACAGAAAAATACAATATTCGAATACAGTTTTCACACGAAAAACTTAAATAACTTGTAATCGTAAATCTTACTTGTAGTCGTAGATTCATCGTTTCGAATATCGTTCCTGAAATTCGATTGAGGCCCGCGTTTAACGCAGCGTCCTAAGACAAAAATTGCACCGGTGAATCAGTGTTTGTCTTGAGGATACAACAATCAATTCAAGTCTGAACTTCAATCTAGCGAATTAAGAAAATGTTTGATGATGGATTCGTGGGGAGAAAAACGAGAGAGAATTGGGATTTTCGTATGTGTTGATTGATAAAAAACACAGGCACTTATCTCTTAAAACTGCAATAGAAATAAACTGCCAAACAATTTAACCAAGAGACCCCAAGAGCCCAAGGACCTAATCTTGACATTTTAATATATATATATATATATATATATATATATATATATAGTGTGTGTGTGTGTGTCAAGAGGAGCCCACCAAGAACACCACACACCAAGCCCAAGCAATTAAATGATTCATTTAATGCTCAAGGATTGGGATTTATTAGGTGCACTTTATTTTGTTTTGGCTCCTATGTAGGACAACATTCTCCTACACTATACTAAGTTCCAACATATCTATCACTTTTTTCTTTGTTGTTTCAATTCTTTCAGTTAGTAGTTATGTTATGTGATTAATTTAGAAGATATAGAGAAAGGGGGAAAGTTTCAGGTGAAACTCTAAAAAAATGAAAAATTAACCCTTGATAATCTTTCATATGGATGGTATGTACATATGTATACAAGTAATTGAAGTTGTTTTTGGTTTTTATGTGTGCGTGCATGTTACAAATTACTTGTATGCACGTATACATGTCTCAAATTATCAAGATGTATCTCAGTTTTTAATTCTTTTATGCCTTTTCTCTTAACCAATATATAGTATTTTTATTATGTAAGAGGATTAGGATTAGTAAACAAAATATTTTGGGGAGGCAAACTTCAAACAATAAAAGCCATCTTCAACAATTTCAAAAACATATTCGAAAAATTAAGTAATATGTTAAACAAAGCATTCAAATTCCATATCATTAAACATTAATCGGATAATTTTATTATCATAATTGTAGCACCGTGGTTATAAAACGTATAATTAATCCATAATCACCAAAATATTAATTTTAAACTTCCAAAACATATTGGTATACAAACTTTAGTTTAAAACCACCAAAAATGTTCAAATGGTTTGACCCAATAAAGTAAAACACAACCAAAATTATTAATTACTTACAAACCGAATGAACCTAAATCAACCGAACATAATATAACTACTCGGAATGATTAAAATATATATACATACCAAAGGATTACAAAAAAAAAATATCATAAATCATGTACCAAAAACCAGATCAAGTTCTTCAACTTCAACCGAATCAACTATTTCACCGGATCTTTTCCCTTGACTAATTCTTTTACTGAAAAAGAAATATGGTGGAGAATTCGGATCAAGCATGAGACTTAGAGAATTAAATGAACTAAACAAAGAATATTAGCATTACATCTATACATATAATAATAAGTAACTTTAGTGACACGTGTCGTTTTCTGGAGAGGCGATTATCTTGTTTTCCCGCCTAAAGATGTATCTAGACACAATTTACATTATCAGTTCAATTAAACTCATGTGTACGTATCTAGACACAATTTACATTAGTAGTTCAATTATACTCATTTGATTGACATGTGTCCTCTTATTAAATCAATCCCACTAATTTATGATTCAATTGTTTTTTTCTTGGGTTAATTAATTCGTGTGGTAACTGACTCCCGAAAAAAAATGGTGTTTTACTTTAGAGTTATATACTTCAGAGTTATTCTTTAGAGTTATACTTCAGAGTTATTACTTCAGAGTTATTTCAATAGTACAAGTCTGAAGAGTCATTGTTCACAGTTATTCTTCAGAGTTATACTTCAGACACTTCAGAGTTATTTCAATAGTACAAGTCTGAAGTCATTCTTCAGAGTTTTACTTCAGAGTTATTCTTCAGAGTTATTATTCGGAGTTATACTTCAAAGTTATTCTTTAGAGTTATTATTCAGAGTGTCACTTCAGAGTTTTTTTTCAGAGTTATACTTCAGAGTTCAGAGTCATTCTTCAGAGTCATTATTCAGAGTTATTCTTCAGAGTCATTATTAAGAGTTATTCTTCAAAGTTATACTTCAGAGTTATTTCAATAGTACAAGTCTGAAGTCATTCTTTAGAGTCTTACTTCAGAGTTATTTTTCAGAGTTTTACTTCAGAATTATTCTTCATAGTGTTTTCAGGGTTATACTTCAATTATTTTTTAGAGTTATACTTCAGAATTATTCTTCAGAGTCATTCTTCAGAGTTATACTTCAGAGTCATTCTTTATAGTTATACTTCAGAGTTATTCCTTAGAGTTATACTTCACTATCTCTATCTCTCTCATTCTAGAATGAAAATTTTCTCTTCATCCAAACCTAGGGTTTGATTTATATCTCCTCATGCAACTAAGAAGATGATGATGCCTTGAAAGATTAAAACTAAGCAATTGAAGAAAATGTAACACCCATAATTTTACCATGAGAAATGTTACGTAATCTAAAACAAATTCTCCGAAAGCACTCGAAAAGTAATGGTTGAATTAAAACTTTAGACCGTTTACAGCGGTAGACTTTAAAAGAATAAATATATAACTTAATGTCACCCCATTCCATACCGGGTTGTTTTACAAATTTATCTATCACAGATGATTGCCCATAAATATTGAACTTAAATGGACTAGACAAGTCTCTATGTATGTCCTTTTTTTTCTTTGTCCATCCTGAAACCTTCTGTCTCTAAGATGCATACTATAGTCAGCTTTTAAAGCTCAGTGAGTTCATGGTTTGTGTGAGTAAAGATCATTACATATCAACTAGTAAACTTTGTACCAAATAGTATGCATTTTCTGAAAAAACATGCAACACTGAAAGAAAATATATCTCATAAATTGTCTGTCGTGTATGAGTCATTTAGTCGCTGTCATTCCCTAAGTTGTCCGACCTGTACCTGTTTAGACACTGATTACGGGGTCGTGCCACTTGTCATGTGACTTACTGGTCAAATGCTCACCCTCTAAAACTGATCAGGAAACTTTCATATGAAATAACATGCTATAGTTATTTGAAGGCAAAATAAACACATAGCAGACAACTGATCATAAAATAACATACATGTAAAATATATCATGTATGTAAACTGAAACATCATGCATACGTACACATTACCAAATAAATCATATAATGCTCGAAAATAAATTTATACATAGGTATGCATTCCATTGTAAGTCTCATGAAGACTCACCTGATTGCGAGTAGATTGACTATTGATAGCTCTTAACCGAATACCTACACATTTCATACTGTAATATCTCATTAATGGGCGTAATTTTTCTAAAAGTCAAATATGGTCAATCCGACCCGACCTAAAGTCAAACTCCATATCTGAGCATCCTAATATGCCTCAAGTAACTTCATTTGACTCTATCATTAAAATCCACGGGGGTCAAATGTGTCAAAAGTCATCCCTTGGTCAACTCGGTCAATCTCGACTAACTATAGTCAAGCCCCAAGTCTAAAACTCGATAACGTCCCAAAAAAATATTTTAATATCTTATAATCACATCTCTCTATATTAAAACGTATCAATAATTACTTTACTCGAATACGGCGCTTAAATCATCAAAACAATTTAATGATTTATATAAGCATCATCCTTGGAAAATAAATAATTAACTAATATTAATTTTGAAAAAAATAAAATAAATTAATATAATAATTAAATACTAATTCAATTTAATATATTAACTAATTTAGAAATTAAATTAATTAGTTAATATAAACTAATTAATTACATTTGAAATTTATTAACTTGGATCAATTAACAAAAATTCCCCCCCCCCATACTCCCCCCCCCCCAAAAAAAAATATAGACTTTTTTTGTTAAAACAATAAGTGTCTTAAAATATAGTCAAATAAGTAGTTTTGGCTCAACATTAATAAAATAAAAGAGGAAGCCCAACAAACGTGGCTCAACAGAGGCCAGCCACGACCAGCTTACCGGTCACGTCGGCAGCCGAAAAAACAGTCCGTTTGGCCTCGTTTCTTCATCGTTTTCAATAATTTTTTTTGCTAAATCTTCAGAAAACGTTTTTCCTCAACTATAGGAACAAAAATCATCAAGTATTGAGTCTCATTTTTGCACTTAAGTTTCAGCTCCAAAAACCACTCGAAAATCATAGAAAAACTCGAAATCGAACATTCAAAACTAAAATATGAGAAATAAGGCTACAAAGGTTTCATAGAGGACCTAAAATTGAAGCCAACCATATAAAGAACTCGAAATTTGGTTGAGTATTTTACCTCCAATCGTCAATAAACGGAGCTTTTCGAACTCGAACTTCAATCTCTGGTTTCTCTTTCAAAACCTGACGAAACTTCGGTTTTCTTGAAGAAAAAGTGTAGAGAAAAGTGTTGGATATGTATATCTTTTGTCTTAATAGTTGAAAATTCGAACTAATAAGAAGCTTCAAAGGAGTGGTCGTTTTGAAGTTTCTGAAATTTGCAGACCTAATATATTTACAAAACAGGTCCTTTTGGTTTGGACATGTTAACAACTGACAACCCTTTAACTATCATAAAAACGCATTCGGCCCCCTGGCTTTATTACTTTTGACAATTGTACACATTTCACCCCTAATCTGACATTTCCTTCATTTTTAATCCGATTTTCAAAAATGCTATATTTTTTATCCAATAAAATAAAACTCATTTTATTTTATTTTTCTTTTTCTTTTTCTTTTTGCTTTCTAATTTATTTATTTACCTCATTTTGGGGTGTCACAGAAAAGGATTAGGAACTTGAAGTATTGGTGATAAAATCTTGAAGAATTGTTATCTGTAGAAGGCAATCCAAGGTATACTTTCTAAATTGTTTATTGATGTCAAGGTTGGGTATTCATTATGTTAGGGTTTATAGGGTTTTAATTAGTAAGTTAAACCTTTGTCAAATGATATTAGTTTCATGTTTTTTTGGTGGTTAAAGAAGTGGATAATTTAGTTCTAAACATTTGTTTGTAATATGGAAGTTGTATATAGTTGATTTATTATAGTTAATTTTAGTACCAAATATATACAAAAAAAAAATCCGTTTTGAGCTGTGTAGAGGAAATATAAATATAATAGTTGTTGGTTATTTAAAAATTCATATAAAATTTCTCGTTGATCTGATTGAGGTGTACAATATATCGTTGGAAAGGTTTTTGAGTCTGCTACAGCTTTGTAGCTTACGTCCAGACCTGAATTTAGATCCATGATGTTCAAAACAGTGAGTTTTTATATCTGGTCCTGTGTAAAAACGGGATTTACACACTGTTTTTAGATAAATCATATAAAATCGTTCTTTTCTCCAAATGTGATTTATCCAAAATGATTGGAACCCTAAGGAATAGACCTACAACTTTTGTTTGGACACTAAAACCTGAATGTTACCTTTAAGTATGATAAAAATGATCAAAATCAAGTTGGTTCAAAGCTGTCAGGTGCAGGGGATTGAGTTGCATTAATTGCTTGTACTTTGTGTTGTAACGATTTGTTACCTTTGTAAATCTTGTACCAATCAGTACGATCATAATCCAGGACCAAAATTTTAGGATAATAAGAGATCTTTATCAAAAGGATAGGAGCTTTGAGCATATTTAAAACTCTAAGGTGACATGGAGTTACATGGCTTAAATTTGGAATATCCGGGAGCATTGCATCAATTACCATCTAAGGTACGGATATCCAGTTCTTGTAACTTTAGTTACTAGTCTAGTATCGAGGTAAATTATTTATTTCATTCTTTATCAAGCATCTATCACATATTCTCTTATTTTCAATCTTTGAAATCATTTTCTGACATTTGAGTTTGATAGCTCCTTTAATTATTGGTGTCCGATAGATCAATGATCATAAATCTTATTTAGAGATATTATTAGTGTTTTGTCTTTGATATGACTATTATTGGCTACTTGAGTTGAACCACTTTTGAATTTGATTCTTTTTGTTATTGAACCATTGCGAGATTTAAACCTTTGTTGAATGTGAACCGTTTTCTTATTTTGACATGTAGTAGTTAATAGTTTCATATTTTGTGAAATTACCCTTTTCACATTGAATTGTCATGTTTTTGATGATTTGAGTATTTTGTGCTTTATTGCACGACATCGAGGGCAACGATGCCGTAACGCTTCCATGACGGCTATAAATTGTCATGGTATCCTTGCTATTGTAACCCAATGTCAATAAGTGGGTCTAGCCTGGTACCAGCCAATTTGAGGGCGAAAACTTCTTGGATTAAAAAAAGGAAACAACTTTGCTGACAATTACATATTTTTTAATGGATCGATCATAGAATCCATTATCGGAAGCTGTATTCGGGAACCGATTATGAGAAGGGAATTGAGTGTATTGCCCAACACTTATTTCCCATTGTTCGAGTGATCCGTACAATCCTCAAACCCAATTGATTTTGTTATTTATTCTCAATTCTTGACTTGATGATATTATTTTAATTCTTTCGGTTTGGACATTTCATGTAAATTATTAATTCATCACTTCATGTTCAAGTTTTCGGATTTCTTATGATTATTATCTTTTATTAACTCGATTGTATACTTGCGATCTTTGATATGTTAATTATCGCTCACTGAGCAATTGGCTCAGCGGAGGTTTGTTTTGCCCTCGGCAGGTACAGGATCGTAGTTGGAATTATCACGGGACTGAGAGAAATGAAATATGACTATTTTGAAGACGGCCTTCGATAGTATAGTAGTTTTGTTTCGGTATACATTGTAATTGTATACATGTCGTCATAACTCTAGTCTACCACACTTTTATTTTGATGGATATTCATAGTAGCTCTGGTTTTCCCGTATATGTTAGTTAGTTTTGTTGCTATGTTTTCTTTTGTAACACACCATCCTCTGGCCACGCGGAACGGGGGTGTTACAAATTAGAGTTATAATTGAAAAAAGTATCACAACCTCCTAAAACGCTGCTCCAACTAGTATTTCAATAACCTAACTTACTATGTTCATCCAAACATGTACTAAAAATATGAACTAGCTTATAATTGTTAAACACATGCCCAAATCTGATGAAATTTTTTATTTCCAATTTCTGTTTATATAATACATATAGATACAAGTTAGGAATAAGATTATAACATTTTTTTCAAATCTATAAAATAGAATTTATTAATCTAAATATTTAAATATGAAATATTTATATAGTAAACTGATAAAAATAATAATAAACACCTATAAATCTTAAATATATATTTTATTTACTAGAAGGGTACTCGTGTAATGTATCGAGATACATCTTGATTTCAATATTTCGTTTTATTCCTTTTTATGTCGATGTAATACGGTTTTATATGGTTTTGAGAGAAACGATAATGTTTTTATTTGTGAATAAAATATAAATTTGAAAATATTATAAACTTTTGAAAAAAAATATATATCGTATCAGTATCAAATTAATATTTTAATATAGGTTTGATAACATATTTTTTATACAGATAATAACTAAAGTCTTCTATTATAACTCAATGGTTATCCTAATTATATTTTAGATTTTATATATTTAAAATGAAATGTTTATCCAATATTTGATTATGTTTATCTGCAGTTAGTTACACGAATTCCAATATATAGCTTTAATAAGTTGTACTTATGCACAATTTACTTATAATTTTAAATTTTAAGTAATATGCATCAATAACAATATATTGTGCATAAAAAATGTGTTTAAGAAATTTTTTATCAAATATTTTATAATATAGTATAAATAAAAACAAGATATTACAGATTTATTAAAAGACACCAACAATATATATGAAAGGTGGAATTTCAAAATCACGAAGATTTGGTGAGTGCAAGTTTAATGATACTTTGATATTATTAGATATTAATACAAGTTGTTAGATGGGTCACTTAAGTACCCCATTTAAATAAATGACATTTAAAGAGATGATATTTAAAGAAATCTGAGAAATGAGTCATATGATGTCTTTATATATGTATGTAGAAAGACAATTTGATATGTTTTAAAAAAACTAACCATAAGGTGATGTCTGATTGGTTTGAGCTTGGCTCCAAATATTAAAAGTATTAGGAAGTCTCATGTTCAAATCTAAGGAGAAATAAAAATCCCCTTGTGGCCACGGAGATTCAAATGCGATGACTCCGGGCTATATGCAAAGCAGATGGTCGTCCTGGGATTAGTCGGCTCGTATAGCTGGTTGGATATTTAGGTTAATAAAAAAATAGAAAAACTACTTTACAATTATTAATTTACGATTTATAAATTAATTAATTTTAATTTATTTATAGAAGTATTCAAAAAATAATCTAATCATATTAATATAACAAGTTAATTAAAATATAAACTTTTTAAAACACAGTAGTATAAAAATTAATAAGAAACAAAAAAATAAAAATAAAAATAAAACAAAAATAATAAATATATTTTATAATATTTCCAAATTCCAATACACTGTTCATTAAAAATTCGATTTAGAAGAAATGAACATTGTATTGGAAAGCTTTTTGGACGCAATTGTCCAACGGGCTCTTATTCAATTTACCTACTTACTAAACCGAATTGCCATTTGGTTTCTAAATAATAAGTAAAAGTTTAAAAAATCGAAAAACTGAAGATTGATCCATATATATTTATTACAATAATAAATCCTTATGTAAATATTTAGAAAAATTCTTTAATTTAACATCTATTACTAGTTTTGGGTTTAATAATTTGAGAATTTGACAACTGGGCTTTTTAACTATAAAAACAGGCCCAAGCCTATTAGTAATGAATACCAAGTACACATCGTGAATCGGTTAATGGCATCATTCCAACAACTCAATCTAATTTTTTTTGTTCTTCAAAGTTCGACGATTTCGATTTTCAAGACATGAAGTTCTTTTAACAGCCGATTAACAGTCATGAAATTAGATTCAAGAAATCAAAGATAGAAATCTCGAATGATTGATTTCTACTGTTGATTCAAATTACCGAGTTGTTGTGTGAGTCATATTATAATTTATGAATCTTTAAATCTTTTTGCAAAAAAAAAAATCTAAATTTATAATTGGTTATTATAAAGTTAGGTCATGTGGTCGTGTGAGTTACTGACCTATTAGGCCAAGGTTAAGAGGATTTTGTCATTTTGATAATGAGTCTTCCTCTTGCATATTGAAATATCTGAGAATTGAAATTTTCAATGCACATGAGCGCATCACTGTATCAACATAGCTGGAGCACACTGCATAACATTAACAACATATTGTGATATTGTCTTAATTATTGGGCACTTGTTCTTTGCAATGCACAGTAACATAGATTATAAACTTTACAATTTTAAGTTTTCTTTGACTTTTGTGACAGTAATTTGGATGTAATTTACTATTTTAGTTAAAAACTAATCACAGTTTTCCTTTTTTTTTGAAGTCCCATATATTGAAATAAAGTTTCTATTTTGTTAGTTTCAATTTAGAAAACTGGAAAAGAAGGAAACATGATCTTAATCCAGGATTTATCATATTATCATTCTATATTTTGTATTCGAGGTTTTGGTTTTTATGTCCCCCCTGTATTTTTTTTATTATAATTAATAAAAATTAACATGAGGATGAGACACTTAGCTTGAATAGGTTCTAGACTCTTAAAAAATCGCATGTTCCGTTGTTTCATTAGCTTAAAAAATAGGCTTAAGAATATTTTTTATTATTTTCATATAAGACATAAAAAATCTTAGGACCGGCCCTGTTTGTCACTGTTACCCAAACATTTAGTTGTTGGTATTCAATAGTAGAATAACCTTTTGAATTTATGTAATTATTAATTATTTAAAAAAATATTAAGTTTTAAATACAAGTTATTTGTAAAATATTTTAATTGAAAATTGGAGGTGATGCATTTTAAGATGAATATGAAAATGAAAATGAAAATGAAAAGGGCATAAAACAGAGCATGTGAAGTTTATAATTGAAAGGCCCCATTTATAACATCTCCATCTTTTTTTGGTGTATTTTTATTTTTCATCACATCATTTATAGGATTAATATTTAGAAAATGATATATAAATATATGGATATCATTTATTATTATTTTTATATTTTAAGACAATAAAAAAGGCATAACTGTTGACGTAATTGTATATATATAGTATATAGTGTATAAAGTGATGTATCCATTTTTCAAAATTATATAATATTTATTGTTCATTATAAACATATATTTTAATGATCACATCTTTGTGTCTTTTTTAAATTTTTTATTGCCGTAAAAATCACATCGTAAATGGTGTTAAATAACTATAAAATGACGGTGGTGATTAATTGAATTTTAAAAAATAAATCTTAAATCTGGAAAAAACTTTCTAGTTAAACTTTGAATAAACTGTTAAGCTTTGTGAAACAAACTAGCTGATAAAATAGTTGATGAATAAATCATATTTGATTAAAACTAGTTGATAAGCATGTAAAAATGATTAGAAAATACATTTTGAAAAATCAATCAATTATAATAAATATCTAATAATGTAATATGTTAATTAATACAAACAAGGATAACAAAAAAAAAGTAAATAATAAAATGTTTTAATTAAAAAAATTTTAAATTGATTATATATGTGTGTGTT
>NC_037529.1:13592305-13601678 GCF_001531365.2 Cynara cardunculus var. scolymus | reverse complement strand
GGGGGGGTTAATGAAATGAGAACCATAAAATTGTGAGATCCGTGAAATCTGATGTGAGTCACTCATTATAAGAAGTAAATAACTCCTCAAATAAACATTAATTAATTGTTCACAATGTGTATCCAAGTTTTATACAATGCTTTTAGAGATCTTTAATTTTTTGTTTTTGTTTTTTGTTCTCGATATTCGTGTGTCACATTTGTGTTCATAAAGTGTGTGATCATAATGTTTAATTGAAACATATATTTGACAGTAGTTTATATTGTGAAACTACATATTTTGGTTTTGGGTTCACATGAGATGTTTGAACGGGTGTTCAAACTTGATTATTGATTTTGTTTACAATGTGTATCCTAGTCCTTATAAATTGTTTTTAATCATCTGTATTTTTTTTTTGGTGTTTTTATGTTCACATTGTGTTAAATGTGATCACAATGGGTTACTTGTTAATAATTATTTGGTGTTCACAATGTGTTATGTTACTTATTATGTTTAACTTTTTATTTTTAATATTATGTTGTTAATGAGAACAGAAAGAAAAGATAAAATTTATAAAATATCCATAATAATATTTATTTAAAAATTTAAATTCAAGAATACTAATTTCTTAATTTAACCTTTAGTTTAATATAATTTGGGGTTTATATTGGATCTTGCGGATTTCACAAATTGTGTGGCTCACAAAAGAAAGCCTACACACACACACACACACACACACACATATATATATATATAGAGAGAGAGAGAGAGAGATCAGGATTGTGCGAAAATAAGGGTTAACGTGAGAAACGTAAAAATTGATCTGGACCATTTATCACTTCTAATCTCAACCCACCTCATGAATCACACTTATCACAAAAATTTATCTGTGCATTAAGGTGCACGACCAAGAGTGGAGATCTCTTCTTAGCATTTTTACCATACTTTCATTCGTATAGGAACTCAATCCTATAAAGGGGCTTAATTAAATGAGAGCTCTAAAATTTATGAGATCCATGAGATGTAATGTGAACCGCTAATTTAATATCATTATATTATTTATTAAATAAATATAAAAATTAATTTAGTCAAACCATAAATACATTTAATTAATTTATTATCCCTATAAATAAATAGGAAACGTATAACTTCTATAAATAATAATCAAGAACTCTTCAAATAAAACATTGATTAATCGTTCAGTTTATATATATATTCAAGTCAATAGACAATGCTTTTAGGGATCTTTAATTTTTTTTATAGATTTTTTGTTCTTGGTGTGAATCAAATTGTGTTCACTAGGTGATTATAATGAGTAAAAAAAAATAGTTGATCATAATGTGTAAAAAAAGTAGGTGGTCACAAGTTTTAATTGAAACAATATATCACATCTTGATAATATATATTTTTGGTTTTGGGTTCATCGGAGATGTTTGACGGGTGTTCAAACTTGTTTAGTGATTTTTTTTTCACAATACCTATGTGTATCAAAGTCCTTACAAATTTTTTTTAGTGATCTGTTAGTTTTTTGGTTTGTGTTTTTATGTTCACGTTCTGTGCATATTCTATTCATTTGTGATTACAATAAGTTACTTAGTGTCGACAATGTGTTAAGTTATCTGTTAGGGTTAATTTTTTTATTTAAATTATGTTGTAAATGAGAGGAGAGAGAAAATCTGTAAAATATTAATAGTAATATTTATTTAAATTTTTAATTCAAATTTTCTAAAACCACTAATTTCCTAATTTGCCAGTTAATTTAATATATTTTGTATTTTATATTGGATCTCACAGATCTCATAAATTTTACGATTCTCAAAAGAATCCCCGTATATATATTACAACTTTTGGATTTGTTAAAAAAAAATTTAAAAAAAATTACATTAATTAATTATTTTAAATAACCATTACATATAATATGAATAAAAAATAAAAGTGATGAATCTCACATATCCTAATTAATTAATATTTTAAAGATATATATATATATATATATATATATATAACTAATAGTTAAGTTAAATATTTATTAAAATTATTTAACATGGTTTTATTATCCATTAAAATAAAATAAGTACAATTTTAATTTTTATATAACTTGGATAAACTTTTTAGAATTTTTATATATGATTTTTAATAAATAAATATATAGAATAATAATTAAAAAATAATAATATAAAAATTATTGATATGATTACTAATAATCAAAAAATATAGTATAAAAATTATATGTAAAATAATTAATAATTCATCAACATTTACTTTAAACAATAAAAAAATAATTTATCTCTTAAATATTTACTTTAATCAGAGAGTTCTTTAAATTATGAGATTTTCTATTCTAATACTTTCTCCATTTTAGAAAAACTGTTGGAACAAAAAAGTAGAATAAAATATCTAAAATCTTTTATTTCTATGCAGAGAATCAGTTAGAAACATTTTTCGTATTTATTTTCGGCATTTTCAATGAACATAATGTAAGATTAAGTTAATTACTACGATTCAAATAACTGAGCTCTCCTAAAAAAACACAATATATCGGCTCTATGATAAGATTTGTTGTTCGAATATTGAGAAACCAATCACTAAAAACAACATTCCTCCCTTTTTTAAAGTCGAAATTAGAATTAGAATCAGAATCAAACTTTCAAAAATTCATATATACCAAATATGATTAGATTCTTTTAAGAAAATGAATTAGGATCTTTCAAGGGCATGCACATCAATTTGAGATGGATGTTTGATTTTAACGTTCCAAACCTAAAGCAGCTAAGTTATTGGCCAAAACATAAATTCTTTATAATACAACTAGAAGCGTACTCGTGCAATGCAACTCAATAAATATCTATTTCTTTTCTCTCGATTTTATTTTATGAATTTGTGTAGTTTTGAGAAAGCGAGAGAGTCTTATCTTTGTTACAGGTATTATTTTTTTTGCCATATTAGTGGAGATTGACGTTTATTTATACTTGAACATGTTTATCAGTTGGTTATGAGTTAATTTTATGAAGTTCAAACATATTAATAAGTTAAACATATGCAATAATATGCTGTAAATGTTGTATTATATAGTAAAATATTGCATAAATATATTCTCATGTGAAAATACTTGTAACTCGAAGTTTAAAAATAATATTGAAAATGTAAATAACATTAAACCCGTTCATTTTGAAAACTATTAAAGCATCTCCAATGGAGGTTTTTTATAAGAAATAAAATTTCACTTTTTTTGACTGAAATATAAAGTTTGAAACTTCCAAAATCAAATATGACCAACAGTATTCTATCTCTCTCAACTGAACCATGGCTAAAATCCGACCACCTTAACATTTGTCCCATATCTAGTTTAATTTTGACTAAAATAGACACATAAACTAATAAACCATTATACTGCAACTTGTTTACCGATTAAATTCTCTGTTTAGTGGGTTTTTGTTGAATCCAAACTGATTATCACTGGTTGTCATGATTGATAACTTTCAGGTCTCCTTTAAGGTTCAAAACGTTAACCACCTAACTCGGATCTTGTTCTAACCAGAAGTATGATCTTAAATTAAGTAATAGCGTGAAAACTTTACCTCCGATCGTGTGTAAATCTAGAACTTGACAGTTGGCATAACTTGGATGTTTTTACTCTTTGAACCTCATTTCTTTCTCTTTTCTCAAAATTATGTTAAGGGTTTTAGCTGAGGGAGTGAATTGATCCTCACACGAAGGGCAGAAGAAACTCTAATGACTTGTAGGAACCATTATAATTGTGTGATTGTAAACATTTTGTTATGCAAACAAATTTTTTCTAAGCATATAGTTTTATAAATATGTGTAGCTATATGTATATCTGTGATCTGTATATGTTTATTCTTATTCTTTTTTCCTTTGATGTTTATTTTTTTGTTAAAATGGACTTGCAATATGAAATTCCTTTGCCTTTAGATTCGTTAAAAACAACTTTAAACTATGACATCTAAAATTACGACATCATCAAAGCTTTATTCACATTCGAATTCATAAAAAGCACTTATTCTATAAAGGACAAATTGTACAGCTTTGATTTATTTCTTATCTAGGAATTAACCCTCAAAACTTCTCATTCTAGAAAATAGAACTCAACCGAATTTTCATTTTTGTCCATTTGTTTCTAATTTGGGGACCATGAATTTAGTCACCTGGTGACCAAATCTTTAAAAATGAAGGGTAATATGTTGCGGTACCGCAACCTGTACTGCATGTCTTAAACCGTAAAAAAGCACACTGTAAAATGCAGTATTATGTGGTTTTGCGCCTAGCACATTTCAATCCCAATGGTTATAAAAATTGCAAGTTTAAGTTAAATTTGGCGATGGTGTTTCCATACAATAAAATTTTCTAATCCGTTTCAAATACGTAATTGTGATTTAAGAATGGTTCAAATTGAACCAAAAAGTTTCCAACTTAATTCAGATACATAACACAATCATAGTTTAAAACAGATTAAAGTAGTTCCAATCCAAAACAAAATAAAAAAAAATTATGATTACCTTTCTTTTGATCATCTATGAATTCTAAATATTATATACACACATGATGTGGCTTAAACATCTGTTTCATAATTTAAAACCACACTGCATAGTATGGTTTGATAGAACTGCAAAAGATCTAAACCATGTGATACAATGTGGTAGAGGTGCATAAAACCTAACCAGTCTGACCCGAAGTCTCCTGATACCTAAGCAAGTTGTAAAATCTTTAAACCTTAGGTATCGGGTTGGAACTTTTAAATAAACATATTTGAATCTAAACCAACTCAACTCAATCAGCTCGATGCCCCTTCTATATGTCATATGTCTCTTATATATTACACGCATATAATGTTATACATGTTAGAGTTGTCTTTGATCTACATGGCCATGACAGACAACAAGTAAGCTCTTTTTCATAAGTTTATCGTCATTTCACTTGTAATTTTACTTCCCATTTGCAAGATTGTTCAACTTTGCTCTTGATGTTGGTTTGACTTTTTCTTTGTTCCTAATGTACCGTAGAAGGTCAATGAACGCGTAGTAGTGACTGATTGTTTAAATATGTTGATGGAATGCTCATGCTATGTTATTAACCAACCACCCAATCCATAGGTGTTAGGATGGATTATGCTTCAGATATTTATAGTGTATTAAGCTTTTTCAAACTGCAATAACTAGATTGGATTATTCAAACACTATATGCAACCCTACAACATGGAAGGTTTATGTTGTTTAATGAACATAACTAATTCCATTGTTATATTTGGCTTAGTGGTCTTATCGAGTTCAATACACACCATGTGATAACTGGGTTTATCGGTGATAGAGTTCGGGGTTGTTTTCGAATAATGGTTGTAAATTGAGGGGTTTACTTTGTGAATGTGCTTAAGTTATTTTAATCACACCGCCTCTTACTATTATATGATTATTAATGAGATTGCTTTATCTCATTGGGATGATATAATATTAAAAAAAAAAAAAAAAAGAGTTTTACTCTCTATGTGAGTATTTTGGAGCCGAGGAAACAGAAAAATTGAAAAGAAAGAAGAAGAAGTGAATGGTTTTGTACTTGGTGTTTTTGAATAATTATGTGCTATTTATTAGCAATAATTTTGGGTTTTTCTGCAAGTGAAAGCCTCTAATTTAGTAGCGTGAGAAACCATATGGTGTTTTCAAGTTCCACATCATTATCATAAAATAAAATTTTATTATCCCAAAATTAACAGTTCTGATCTTAGGCGAAGAATTGTGTGAGAAGATAAGTTATGGTGAAAAAACGTAAGAAGAGAATTGATCTGGTGGATTTTGATACACCTCATTAGTGTTGATATTCAATTAAAATTGATTTTCTTATGTTTCTCACCAACACCCGACCCCCTGATCTTATCTTATATATTAAAATAGCCTATAAATTAAGCATAGACACGTTATTATTTTATGAATAAGCTACATTTTGGTCCCTGTGGTTTACACCAATCTTCAAAAGTGATCCCTAAACTTGAATAACTATAATTATCGTCCCTATCGTACATTTTGCTTTGAAAATGGTCCTTAATCACGAACTCCGTCAAATTAGTCCGTTAAGTGAGGATTATATGTGTCTTTTTACCCTTTTTTTTGTCTTTATCTCAGGGACTAAAATCATAATTTACTTTTTTACTTTTATTTTTCTTATTTATATATAAACACAATATATTTATATTTACATTTATTTTATATTTACTTTGTGTATCCGTACAATGCTGCAGGATGTCATATTTTATTGAGGATCAAAAAACATATCAAACGTCTCAATATATCTCACTCAAAATCAAGCTCTGAGTGGATAAGATGTACATTAATGTGAGCCTTAACGTCATTGTTGTCATACTCAAACTTAACAAAGGAGATAAGTTATAGACCCGAAACAAAGATAAGGAGGTCTAAGTACAGCTCCCAAATTTGGAAAACTCCATGGGTAGAAATGTGCATACACATGAGCAACAACAAAAAATTTTACATTAAAGATATAAATACAATGGTCTTTTCTTAAACCAGAGGAGCGGAAGCAAAAATAAGCACCTACATTGCTCATAATAGAAATGACCATCCCTTATTTATTTTTTTCCAGAAACCTTTATTTGTTGTCAGTGGGTCTACCCCAACTTTTGCACACGTCTCATGAAACTATGATCAGAAAGCAAGGATCTTGTAAAACTATGATATGAAAATAGTGGAAGGAAATTATTTGAAAAACCTTAACTTGGAGAAAAATTAGGTCAAACTCTAGCCTGAAGAAAGCCATACAACTCATAATCTAGTAGAAATTTTGAAGATGGAGATAGTCAATCTCGAAATTAGAAACTGAGAAATCGAGAGATAGATGTCATAATCCATTGAGTACTTATGTTCATCGTCAATGATTTCTTTTCGAACATGCACAAGTCAGGGTTTTTGGAAACAAATATTCTACTATTTGATGTAGAGTCAGGTATGTGTACCCTCTTCTCCAAGATCCCACATGCACGGGTGTAGAGTAATGAAAATGAAGACTTTGTTGCTCCAATGTTACAAATCTGTAAGTTTCTTCTTGCAAATATTTTGAATTTTAATTGAAGTTCATGGTTATTTTGTAGAATTTTGTAGAATTTTAATGCCACATGAATAGAATCAAAGTGCTGAAATTTATAGTTTCCATATTTCCTTATTGGAATTCTTCTATAAGAAATTCTTGATCACTGATTTTAGATGATCTTTTAACATATTGGTTTTTGCATATTGTTGATCATTAAATTTGGATGTAAACTTATTGGTTTAAACTGGTCTTTCCAATTTAAAATTCTGGGATACAAGCATAATTTGTCACTTATTCTAGATGAAATACTAGGTGTTTTGTGTTGTCTGTACACCATTTTTTTTTTTACAAAAGGGGGATGTAAGCTTGATGTCGATCATTGACTTCAGATCAGGCTTCTTCTTTTCGATGCATTGTGTTTTTTTAGCATAAACTGATCTTTTGTTATAGTAATCAGCAAAATAGAATCACAGCTGGACCTTTTAGGGGTTTTTATGGTGTTAGTGTAAACCGGACTTCTGATTTTAAAACTGGCATACAAGCATTTTGTCGATCACTGATTCTATACAAGAATGTCCGGTTTTGGGTGTTTTGTTTCATTGATCAATGATCAGTTGCTGGCTTAAACTAATTAGCAATTTTTAGATCAAATTTGTATCTTTGGGTGTTTTGTGTTGTTAGTTTAAACTACTTTCTGATGTGGAAACAGAGTCATAAGCATATTGTAGGTCACTTATTGTAGGCAAAAATACAACTTTTCAGTTGTGATATGTTGTTATTGTATGTAAGCCAGTCTTCTGTAGAAATTGGGATACATTTAATTTGTATATTATAAAGTCTAATGTGAAGAAACTACAAAATTGATATTGGTTCTCAAAATTGATTAGTATCTACTATGACTCACATTTGTTTTAATGTATGTTTATTGGTTACGAAAAAGTTGTAACACCCTAATTCACATTTGTATATAACCACATATTTCATTTAATATGAAACACAAATTTACACATTGGTCCCAACATATACAAAATATTACACTCAAAAGTAGCTATAATTTTTTTTTCATATATATAACAAGTACAAGACTTGTAAACATAACAAGTTCTTTAGTAATAACAGCTTCCAAAAATCCACATAAAACAATCATAGTGGAGATTTTCATACTTGTTAGCTGACTTCTTGCTTCCTTCGTACGTACATTAGCTAAATTCTTCATATTTTCCCCTTTCCCTTATCCTCAATTCTGCCCGACCTGTAAAGCACATTTTAAAAACAAAACGAGGGTTAGACCATAAGGTCTAATGAGAAATCCCCCTTTTATTGATATTACACGGTGGAAATCGCCAAAACACTTTTATAATGTCCATATTTGTGTAAATAACAATTGAACAGTGTTTTATCCAAACAAACCTCTTTGTCTCATCATATAGATGAGATAACCTTCTTTTTATCACATCAACCCATGAAATACCAAGTTATCACATTGAACATACCAAACTTGTCGCATCTCATTGATGTGTTTACATTTTTAAAACATCATATCAACTTTGTCGCATCATATAGATGCGATATTAATTTCCTCGTATCACACTGATGCGATAACCTCCTTCCTCGCATCACAAGGATGTGATAACTTTCATTCCTCGCATCACAAGGATGTGATAAAGCCAACTCTTGGCATCATACAGATGCAATAAAACCACACTCATCGCATCATATAGATGCGATAATAGTTTCCACATGATGAAAAATACCAATTTTACATACATAAGATTTTGCCACCCTTATCCTAGTATACATCTTTCCTGATTATGACACCCTTATCCCAAATACGCCTCTCCTGATTATGTCACCCTTATCTCAGTGTACGTCTCTCCGGATTATGCCACCCTTATCCCAAAATACACTTCTTCTGATTATGTCACCCTTATTCCAACCAGTTGATAATCACATATTAAAACACAAAATTATGCTAAAAATAACATATATCACATTCAAAACTCATTTATGAAACCCTACGGTTTCTTCACCGAAAACATAATAGATGATGATTTTGAAAGTAAAACTCACCTTAAATTCTCATGTAGATGATAATTTTAACAACCATAAATAATCAGATAGAATCACGTATAAGATATTCCTCTTTCTCTTGTGTTTTACTTCGAACCAGGAACAAAGGCACACACACTCGCCAACTATTCTTTCTACTTTTATCCATACAAGGAAATTAAAAGAAGAAAACAAAATTATATATATATATATATATATATATATAGGGGCTGGTTCAAATACTAACCCAATATTTTGTGCAAACTATGCTAACCCATCTTAATCGTTCATT
>NC_037529.1:13586248-13591765 GCF_001531365.2 Cynara cardunculus var. scolymus | reverse complement strand
ACCTAAATACCCTTATCATTAATATGTAAGTTACATTTTAACCAAACCCAAAGATGCAACATTATTGGTTGATGTGGGTTAGCAAAGTTTGCACAAAATATTGGGTTAGTATTTGAACCACCCTCTATATATATATATATATATATATATATTATAAGAGGAAGTGACCCAAAAGGGATATTTTAAAACAACTTTTCAACTCAGCCCCTCAACTTTCTGCCACTATTCAAAAGCAACACCAAACTTTTAAGCAATAAAACCTGGTTATCACAAAAGTGTCTTAGACATAAGCATTACGAAAAAAATGATAATGAAGTTGACAGGTTTACCTTGCCGGTAAACACTTCGTAGCCTAAATAACCATACCTGCTGTAATGTTCGGTTTTAAATTTATGATTGGGTTTCAAATATATAGCAATGAAAGGTTCAGAGGTAAAAGTCTTATAGTTATTGGAAGATGAGGGACCGAAAAGGAAACATAGATCACCTCATTGTGATATTATATTTTTGGTCTAATGGTTAGCTTTGGCTTTGGGATGTGGTGAGGTATTCACATGGGGGGAGGAGGCTAGGTGCAAACCCATGCACTGCCTCACCTCTCTTCTCCTCTTATTATGTATATAAATGGTTTGGGAGAACTTCATAGAGGTATTTCGACTGGTGAGTTTTTGAAAGAAGTTTGAGAAGTTTTACGTAGACATGGATAGAGGTTCGGTTTCGGTTGATATCGTACGAGGTGAGTTTTTACAAAGCTTTTGTAAAATACGTGTTATTACCTTTCTCGTGATTTACTTTGATACATTAAATTATATGATGTATTGGATTCAAACTAACATGTCGAAGTAGTCCAATAAATTATAAATATATTAGTCTGTTATAGTCTTCATCGCCTAACTCTATGACCGATAAGACCTGGTCATCGCCCAAAGCTTTGAGGATTGAGAGGTCATTGCTCAAGTTGGCTGGATACAGAGGTCATCGCCAAAAACTTTGACCTAATTGAGAGGTCATCGCTTAAGGCCTTGACCGGCTAGAGAGGTCATTGCCCAAAGCTTTGACCGGATAGAGTACTCATCGCCCAAGCATAGGCCGGATAGAGTACTCATCGCCCAAAGCCTTGACCGGATAGAGTACTCATCGCCCTAGCCTTGGATGGATAGAGTACTCACCGCCCAAGCCTTGGCCGGATAGACCTTGCATCGCCCAAGCCTTGTCCGACGAGGGAGTTCATGGTCCAATATTTTATCAATGAGAAGGTTCATTGCCCAAGCTTTGATCAATGAATATGTTTATCGATTAAAACACGATAGATGGCGGGGTATCCGCGATAGTTGGAGAGATAACCGGGATAAATGGCGCGCCATCCACGATAGTTGGCGAGATAATTGCAATAGATGGAGGGCATCCGCGATAGTTGGTGGGATAAGCGCAATAGATTGCAGGGTACGATAATTTTAACATTTGAGATCAGGACTGAATTTATTAACATTTTATTTATGGCAGGTTTAAACACAAGGGAAATCACTCACTAGACCTTTCAGTCTAACCCTCAACCATTTGTAAAAAAATTTATAGGTCAACTCAAGTTGGAAGATAAAGGCAAAGGAAAGATGTAACTGCTGTTGGACTAGTTTTTGTTAGATCGGTTCTTGTGTTCAGACTTTTTGCTGATATGTATGGATATAACTGGTCTCTTTGTATATATTGAAACATGTTTTATGTTATGACATGTTATATGTTATAACGAATATTTTGGGATTTGGATTTGTTGCTGATTGTTACAGTTGGTATCAGAGCCTCGTTTTAAGAGATCTAGGTATTTCTCTAGTACTTAGACTTAAACTAGACATGCTAACCATATGATAATAGGTTCCACTTGGATTTATAGCCTGGGATATGTTAAATATAATTGGATCTAAAGTGACGGCAAGTACGGTAGATTTAAATCACAGACGGCCAACGTAATCATGAGTTTACAGGTGCTTTTTTGAACTTAAACATCTTATTATATTTAAGTATATGATTAATAGTATACATATTTATTGTTGCAGCTAAGAGTTATAAGATAAGATGGCAGATAAGCCTATACGTCCAGTTAGGAATGTGTCTGAGAATCCTGTGTTGAGGAATATCCCTGAGGGAACATCTGCGGGCCACCAAAGAGGCCAGGGAAGAGGCATCCTGGATTCTAGAATAAATCCAGAAGTTATTGCAACAATGGAAATAAGGAGCCGAGGTTGGGCCTGAGGAACAGGTAGAGATATTCAACAAGAAATTCATATTGAGCGTGAGATGTCAGTACAAGAGAGCTCAATGTCAGGACATGGACGGGGCAGAGGTTGTGCTCACAACCCTAAGTTTATTACTCATGAAATGTTAGCGACCGAATTGGGGAAATTCGATAATAATTTGGTATCTCTACTGGGGCGTTATACTCAGCATAATCCAGAAGTGATGGTGAATTTGAATCTCCATGACGAAGTCGGGGCAAGTATACCGGTGACAACCACATCTACACCACCTACCTCATCTTCAGTACCAAAGGGAGGTGATATTAAGATGTTTCTTGCATGTAAGTCTCCTAAGTTTTCTAGTGAGCGTGATTCGGTTAAGGCCATGTGTTGGCTTAAAGAAACATAAATGAGTCTAAAGACCAGTCAAAGCGCGAAAGAAGATAAAATGATGTTTGTTATATCGAGATTGCGGTCGAGTGCACTGTACTGGTGGGAAATTATGATGAGTTCAGATCCAAATATTCTGGATACAATATCTTGGGAGGATTTTGTTGCAAAGTTTAAAGTACAATATTGTCCTGAAGCTGCGATATGAAAGCTAGAGTACGATTTCCTTCAACTAGAGCAGGGCAGTGTGACGGTTCATCAGTTTACTTAAAGATTCATGGAACAGTCTCGATTTGCTGAGGTATATGTTGCTACTGAAGGCAAATTAAGAAAGTATATATGGGGTTTAGAACCCAACCTTAGAACGTATGTGATTTCCAGAAATCCATTTATGTTTCAAGCAACGGTTGATGTTGCGGAGATTCTTGATCAAGATAACAATCGGCAATCACAATAGAGAATTAGGGAGAAGATGAAAGGAGATGTGATAGTGGCTGATTTTCGTAGACCTAAGTTTAATGGAACCCCAAAATCATCCAACACGCTCAAGCGAAGGGACGGGAATCTAGTTATTCTAGGGGCAATCCACCCAATCGGGGGCCGGTGGTTAACCGAAATATTCCTAGTGGCCGTGGAGAAGTAAGGCGTGGAGAGACGGTGATGAGAGGATGAGCCTTTCAGATAACGAGAGATGAAGCTGAAGAAAACCTGGAAGTGGTGACGAGTACATTCTTTGTTAATTCAGTATGTGCCAAAGTCTTACTTGATTCTGGTGTAAATCATTCATTTGGGTCGCCTTCATTTGTTGGATGTGTGTGTTTAAAGTCTAAGGTGTTAGATAATGCTTTGATGGTAGAAACCGCAAACGATAGTGAAGTCTTGGTCAAGGAAGTTTTTTATGATTGTATTATAGCAGTAGCGCGGTGTGATGTACCCATTAAATTATTTCATATGTCCGTTGCGAGAATTTGATGTAATAGTGGGTATGGATTGGTTGGCTAAAAATCATGCCAACATAATCTATAATAAGAAAATGATTCATATAGATTTACCAGGGAAGGGGCCCGTTATAATTTATGGCGATAAACGAGACCGTTGTTCTAGCCTTATTTATGTTTTAAAGGCTCAGAGATATATGCAGAATAGGTGTGTAAGCTTTCTCGCTTACGTGATTGATATGAAGGAAAAAAAGAGCAAGATGGAGAATATTCCAGTCGTAAGTGAACTTCCAGAAGTATTCTCGGAAGACTTGACAAGTTTACCTCAGGATCGATTGATAGAGTTTCAGATCGAATTGATACCTGGAGCCGCATTAGTTGCTCGTTCACCATATAGATTAGCTCCGTCTGAATTGAAGAAGTTAATGTCACAGTTGAAAGAATTGCTCGACAAAGGCTTTATCTGACCGAGTACATCTCCTTGGGGTGCACCGATATTGTTTATAAAGAAGAAAGACGGATCAATGAGAATGTGTATCGATTACCGTGAGTTGAATAAGTTGACAATCAAGAACAAATATCCACTTCCAAGAATTGATGATTTATTTGATCAGTTGATTGTGGCTAGTTAATTTTCGAAGATTGACTTACGATCCGGTTATCATCAGCTAAAGATACGAGAAAAAGATGTGTTGAAAACAACATTCCGTACGCGCTATGGTCGATACGAGTTTTTAGTAATGTCGATTGGACTTACAAACGCACCAGCGGCATTCATGGACATGATGAATAGGGTGTGCCATCCATATCTTGATAAATTTGTTATTGTTTTTATCGATGATATATTAATATACTCTCCATCTGAAGAAGAGCACGTGAATCATCTACGTCTGATTTCTAGAGTTATTGAAACGAGAGAAATTGTATGCAAAGATGTCGAAAGAGATATAAATTAAATTAAATGACTAACTATACGGATGTAAAGTGTAACTTAAAAATTAAAAGTAATTTGATCTTGAGTTTGATAATTTAATACAAATTTCAATTCCCCGTGCATTCTAACACCCTTATCAGAGAATGGCATTAGCGCTCCTCCCCATTTTGAAATGCAAAGTCAACATAGAAAAAGGGATGATAAGAAATATGAAGATGGAGAGAGAAAGTACAAGTAAAATGTCGTTGATTCAATATATTATAATAATATATTAGAAAAAAGTATGAAATGAAATAATAAAACTAGAAACCCACAAACCAGCATAAGAAATAACTCATCAATGGCTTCTATGGATGTTCTCTATACATTCTGCAACCTACATTTTGTTTTTCAGATTTTACTTATTTCTGTCATCAATTCTCTGAGATCTTCTTTTTCCTATAACCTTTCTCATCATGCTGAAGAATTTCTTCATCACCAAACAGATGGCTGTATTATTGTGGCTGTTGTTTCAGAATGCAACTGAAATTTCATGAATCAATCAATAGATAGGTGGAGGTGGAGGAGACGTGTATGAAACGCCAATCACCGGAGGTAATGGACCCTCGTATACTGGAGCTGGTGGTGGTGGGCTATTGTATATGATTGGTGGTGGTGGTGATAGTGGAGGTGGAGATGGATGGTCCACTGGGGGTGGTGGAGAAGAGTAAATTGGAGGTGGAGGAGGTGATGAATATATCACAGGCGGTGGTGGTGGTGGTGGCAGGTAAATAATTGGAGGTGGAGGAGGTGAATTTTCAATACAAGGCGGAGGCGGGGGTGGGGGTGGTTCTATACAAGGGGGTGGTGGAGGTGGTGGTGGTTCTATACAAGGAGGTGGTGATGGTGGTGAAGGCATTGGGGGTGGTGGAGAATGGGCTACAGGTGGTGGTGGTGACGAATAGACATAAGGCGGCGGAGAGTTTGGTGGGGGCGGTGAATTATAGTATGGAACAGGTGGTGGTGGTGACGAATAGACATAAGG
>NC_037529.1:13576194-13585834 GCF_001531365.2 Cynara cardunculus var. scolymus | reverse complement strand
CTGGTGGGGGTGGTGAAGGTGGAGGTGGGGGAGGTGAGTAAACTGGTGGTGGAGGTGGGGGAGAGGAATAAACGGGTGGTGGAGGTGATGGTGGAGGCGGCGGAGGAGGTGGTGATGGGGGTGGGGGAGGTGGTGGAGGTGGAGGCAAGGGGGGAACGAATGAAGCACAATTAAATGCACTACAATGTATCCTCTTAGACCCAAACGTCTTGCACTGCTTATCAGACCTTTGTACCGGCCTCGCCGGCAAACAATTTCTCCGATCATCAAACGCCTCCAAATTCAAACACACAGGCGGTTCACCGGTGAAGAAATTATCGGAATAAGTAAAATTCTCCAACCTCGGCAACCTACAAATACTCTCCGGTATACTTCCGGACAAGAAATTATGAGCCACATTCAACTGCTCCAAACTCACCATGCCGGATATACTCTCCGGCAACGGCCCCATTAACTGATTAAAGCTCACGTCAAACACCGTCACTTGATTCAACAAACCAATTTCTTCCGGCACACATGACCTCAATCCATTGTTCATCATGATAATTTCATTCAAGGTATCCGACATGTTCCCGATACTTGCCGGAAGACAACCGTGAAACCGATTGTTCCCTAAAACAATCACCGACACCGGCGAATTGCCAAAATTATCCGGCAATTCAAAGACGAACCGGTTATGATTTATAAAAACGGCGTCCAAGTCCTTATCGAATAGTTCTTTAGGAACACCACCTTCAAACTCATTGAACCGGAGATCTAAAAACCTTAATTTCGGTAATTTAAGAACAACGTAAGGGAATTTTCCGGCGAACCTGTTGTTGCTGAGATCGAGTTCGAAGAGTATCTTCAAGTGACGAAACTTCTTCGGAACAGTTCCACAGAATCGATTCGAATTAATATGAAACAATGCAAGATCCTCAAGCAACCCAAGCTCCTCCGGCAAGTACCCAGCGATGTCGCCGTGATTAAGGTCAATTCCGGCGACGGTTCTCTCAGAGCTATTATCAGGAGCGGGAGCACAGAATACACCCGTGTAGTCGCAGACAGCGGATCCCACCCAGTCAACGGTGAGATTTTGTGGATCTGAGAGTATAGCCTGCTTCCAAGCTTGCAAAGCAACGTAGGCATTTCTCAACCTAGGGTTTTCAAAGACAAGCGAGGCGTCGACACTTACATTCTCGCCTCTGTCACCAAACTCATCCCGGTAGTACAGAAGCTGCCGGCGACGAATGTAAATGACCTGATCGTCGGTGAGTGGTCCGGAAAAGCAAAAAACAGAAGCAGTGGAGACGGAAAGCAGCAGCAGCAGGAGAAGGGTTTTAATGTTCTTCATCTGAAGAAACCAGACATCTAAATCAATGGGTGGAATGATGAGAGAGAAAAATGGAGGACGGAGGGTTTTTCTAGGGATTTTGGGAGTTGGTGTGAACGGAGAATGAGGACAGCTAAATCACAGCTCAGATTTTCTCTCTCTAAACAATGACCCTCCGAACGTGAATTTATACTCATTGAATACGACGGAGCGTCGGAGGCCGGCGGAACTCCGGTACCAAGTCATCAATATTCCTTCCTCCCCTCCCCCGTATCAATGACAAAAAGACAAGCAATATTCTCTTATTCACATTTTTTTATTATTAATTTCTATAATTTAATTTAAACCTATCTATAAATCACGTCTGATACGAGGATCGATGAGATGCATATATCTCATTTTAATATGCATTTAAAGGTGAAGATCTCTTTTTACGCTTTTGACATTAACTCTCTTTTCTCATTTGAACACAATCCCTCGGAAATAAATCACTATTTCTTCAACAAAAAGATTTTCAGTATCAAAATACATTGATCGTTAAAGTCGACTTAACAATTATAGAAGGGTATCTTCAACAGATTTTTTTATATTTCTTTAAAATAAATGACATTTAATTTAAAAATAGATTTTTTTTTATCATTTTGAAGATTAAAAGCAATGATTATTGTATTAGAATATATAAAACAAAATTTAAAATAATTTAATATTTAAAAGTATAAATGGGGGGAAGTTAGAGTTTACATAACTTTACATATTTGTCAGCTTGTGTTTGTTCCATGAGAATGAGAGAGACAAGTTCAAATAGCCGGTCAAAAGTCAAACACAAAAAACTTTGCCCCATTTAATTAAATTATAACAAATAAATTAAATTTAGTAAAATATAAAATTGTATTAATGAAAATCTTGGAAATATTTTTAATTTGATTTTAATTTTTAGTTATGTATAAAAAAATTCAATTGGAGATGTTGGTATTAAAAAATATTTTATTAAATTATTAGTTTATGATTAAAAATTCAAACTTTTAACATAAAATAATATTTTGTTTAGAAGAAAGTGAAAATTACTTTTTACTTGAAAACTCCGTCGCCGTGATAGAAACAAGGTGAGATTTTGGTCTTGTATTATTTTATAAAATTATTTAAATTAACTTTTTATGAATTCTAGTAAAATTCTGTAAATTCTATACAAGTGTTTTAATATTATTATAAAAAAAATCTAATAAAATCTCGTAAAATATTAATTATATCTCATGAGAATAGAAAATAATTTTCTATATATTATATTAAATATTTAAATTATATAATTAATATTATAATCTTTAAAATAAGAAGTTGTTAGAAATGAAACGTAAATTTGTTTTTGTAGAGAGAAAATAGATGGCAGCTATAATTTGTATTTTTTAGAAATTAGATCAAGTAATTAAATATACTTTTATATCTTTCATTATTAATATTATTTTGGGATAAAAGATTTATTACCATACAACTAATAATCTTGTATTTTCGTATAATTGTAATTAAATCAATTAAGACAAAGGTTTATTTTAAATCTATACTTACTATATTATAAAGCATTTGACAAAAAAATTAAAAATCATTTTTAAGGGCAACTCCAACCTTCAAAAAAAAAAAACACCAAATAGGTGAGCCCATAAACAAAAAAAAAACTCAACTCCAACCTTTTGCCGTCCATCTCTTCCACGGCAAATTTGCCGTTCATTTTCTTCCTCCGACAAAACTTTGGTGTATTTGGCGTGCAATTGGATCCAAAAGAACGGCAAAACCCTAGTTTTACCGTTCGATTGAAGTTGCTCTTATGCATAAAGTACTGCTTGTTGATGCATATTACTTAAATTTTCGAGATTACAAGTAATTTTGCGTAAGTACAACTTATTAAATCTCATTTTTTGAATTCGTGTAACTAACTGCAGATAAACATAATCAAATACAGGCTAAATATCTCATATTAAATATAAAAAATCTAAATTAAAATTAGGATAATCATTGAGTTCTAAAACAATACTTAATTACTATCTTTTAAAAAATTATATTATCAAACCTAAATTAAATTACTTCGTTACGTAAAATTAAATTATAATAAAAATTTGAATTAAAGAAATTGCACAAAACAAAAAAAATTTAAATAGTTAATTTGATATTAACATCTATATACTCTTTTTAAAATATTATGATGTTTAGAATTTATATTTTATTCAAATATAAAAACATTATCGTTTTCTCAAAACCATATAAAACCGTATTGTATCAATATAAATAAAGAATAAAAAAACATTTAATTGAGATAAGTTTTGATGTATTGCATGAATACCCTTCTAGTTAATTAAAAAACTCTGAACAGTTTAAGAATAAAAATACTAATTTATTTTCATGTTTATAAATAATTTATGTTATGTATCTTCTTTTAATTTAAAACAAACAAAAATAATGAAATAAAATGATAACAAAATATCATGTGATTCATTCTTTTCTTTTTTTCTCTTTAAATAAGCAGTAAATATATTATCTTAATCATTTTAGTTCTAAAATGAAAAAGAACAAGTTTTATCCTTCTAATAATATTTAATTAACACATTTTAAACTAATAATAATAAGAAATTATTACAAAAGGTAAAATGAAAAAAAATAACATTTATTCTTTTAAAATACTATTTTAAGACTAACTATGACAAAAAAAAAATGAATATATAATTTGAAAGGAATAAAATATTAAAAAATTAATCAAAAATAATTGTTAGCTATTTTCCTTCGAAAATTATGAAAATAGCCATAGGTTCACAATTGCAAAACCAAATATGTAAATTAGTTAATAGGTTCGTAAAATTATCCAAGGAGAAATAAAAATTCTTTTGTGATCACGAAGGTTCAAATATGATAACTCCAAACTATTTGCAAAATATGTGGTCGTTCTGGGATTAGTCAGCTCGCATAACGGATTAGATATCCAGGTTAATAAAAAAAATATGACTGTCTTTTTTTAAATTTACATATTTGATTCTTGTAATTTTGAACCTAGTTAAAAAACTTCATTTTTTTCCGACACTTTAACTCCTTTATAAATTACGGGCTATGACTATTTTTATAATTTGGTTAAAAAAAATATATTTAAAATCTTTATTTTATGAAAAGCAGGTCTAAATAAAAATGGTTGGATGGGACCCTGACGTGTCATGTCATGCTCGGTTGTATCGTCGGCGGCTTAGAATAATCACAGATGACGCGTTTCCTTTGACTTGTACTTTAGCCTCATCCACTTGTACATTCCTAAACTCACTCTTCTCCTATTTTTAGATCATCTATTTTAATATTTATTTCAACCATTATCATTTTAGCATATTTTGTGGTCCAATAATATTACACCGTATTTATATTTATACCATATTATAAAATATTTGACAAAAATTCTTAAAAATTATTTTTATGCATGAAATATTATTTATTGATGTATATTATTTAAAATTTAATATTACAAGTAAATTGTATGTAGATACAACTTATTAAAGCTTCATTTTTGAATTCGTATAATTAATTGCAAATAAACATAATCAAATATAAGATAAATATCTCATTTTAAATAATAAAAAATTTAAAGTATAATTATGATAATCATTGAATTCTAACAGAATTATTATCTTTATAAAAATTATATTATTAAGTCAAAAAAAAATTATTTCGTTATCAGACTTAAATTAAATTATAATAAAAAGTTGAATTAAAGGAAATTGTATACAAAGAAAAAGAAAATTTTTAAATAGTTAATTTTATATTAATATCAATATTTTTTTTAAAATTTATCTTTATTCAAAAGTAAAAATAATATATTTCTCAAAATAAAGATGTATCTTGCTACATTGTACGAGTGTTTTTGTAGTTTTTATTAATATTTCATATTAATTTATTAATATTGAAATGGCAAACTATTTATTAGTACTACAAGGTCTCTTTTTTTTTAAACACCCCGAAACAGAAACTTATTTGGTCAAGATAGCAATTGATACGTGTAAATCAATACTTCTTCCCTCCATAAATACAAAAATTAATTTTAGCAAATGATTTAACAAAACCAATTTACTAATAATAGGATGTCTCAAAATATTTTAAATAATGAGTTTTTAGAAAAATTGAAAATAAAAAAACGAGTAAATTACAGTAATCGTCCTTATTGTTTTGACAAACTCTATCAGTCGTCACCTCAGATTTAGAAATTATACGAGACCCCTATCTTGGGAATTTTTACATTATTATTATAGAAATGACCTAAATACTCTCGAACGTCAGGGGAGGAATGGATTCGATTGGTTTTTTATATTTTAAATGATGTAATTGCTTTTATAATAGAATTAAGAAATAAAATGACCAAAATATCCTTCATTAATGAAGCTTAGGGGGAGAGATGATTTATGTAAGTAAAAGTAAATGAGGAAGGGGTATTTTTGTAATTTGGAAAAGTGGAGTGTGAAAATGATATGGAATATTGGTTGTAAATTGTAATAAATTAGTTATGGAGAAGTTGATGGTACGTGGACAAATATGACAGCTTGGCAAGTGACGTGCCGCATAAGCACCTCCGTCCTTGTCATCCTTCGAGAACCCACGGCTTCATTTCTCAATTTCATTTTATAAAATGAAAAATATTATTATTTTATAAAATACTAAAGATGTTGAGTTTATTTAATAGATGATATTTTATATATTAAAATAATTTAATCCAATTTGCTTGTTATATTTTATTAATTAAAAAGAAGACGACTTGGAAGGAACATGGAAATAGAAGCAAATATATGAATAGGATGAAATGCGACAGCTTGGCATGACGTTCTTCACTCGTATATCGTTTACAATAGTCGACTTAGGGATGTTTGGAATTATTTATAAAAATATAACTTATTTCGGTGTGACACCAGTAATAAGCATTTTTGAGTGTTTTGATAAACAACTTATACCGGTAATAAGAAATTTTTAAAAAAGTTAAATCGTTTTATAATAAGTTGATAAACACTTTTGTAGAAAAACATAAGTTGTTTCAAATAAACAATCGCAAACACCTTCTTATCGTTTTTATTACATCAGTTTTTAATTAAATTTTCTTTAAAAATCTATTTTAATATAAAAACTTTAATATTTAATATTTATACTCATCCAAGTTGTTTATAAAAATCCCTCTTCTAAATCATTATTTATTTGTGTTATTTATAAATTATTACAAGATATTTATATTTTTTTAATCATTTTAACAAAAACTTTATAATAATTATTTTGTTATAAAAAGTAGAGTAAATTACGAATTTGGTACATGAGGTTATGGAATTAGTTTTTTTTTTTTTTTTCCATTTAGTACAATAAAACCCTCCACCAATGCAATTTTTATCTTCAAACTAATAGTCATCCAACTTGTCTGTTAACTATGAGGATAAATTGGTCTTTTAGCATTCTTTTTCTTTATTTTACATTTTTTCAGATTACATGGATCAAATCGGGATTGCCATTTACCATTTTTTTATGATTCTTAATTGTTTTTAAATTATATGAATGACTTGAACGTAGTTATGAATTATTTATATATGTATATAGGAAAGGGGTCAAATACAAACCAAGTCATTTGAACAAACCTTATTCAATCAATCATAATTTTATTTTTTTCATTTGTTTTTATTATGAGGGTTGATTAGTCATTTTTATGATGGAGGACGTTAATTACGGATATTATTATTTTTAATATATTAATTTTATAAAACAAATTTCATCAAAAAGAGAAAAAATGAAACAATTTCATTTTTACATAGAAACAAAACTATATGAAAATTTTCATCAAGAAAATAATTAATATGATACCGTTTTCATCATATTAAACAATTTTATGAAACAACTTAATTAAGTTAAACAATGAAATTGACGGTTTATAAAAATGGTCTGGTTTGCATTTGATCACTCCCCTATATATATATATATATATAAACAAACACTATCTCAATTTATCATAGAATTTTTGATTGTTTTCTAATATAAAGTATTGATCATAATTAATGAACCATATTCATCTTTTATAAATATTCAAATCATAATAAATGAACTCCATCATTTCCATAAATATCTCAATTTATTGGGTTGCATTGGTTGTACAAATGTGATAAGTTGTATTTGAAACAAACATTATCTCTCTCTCTCTCTCTGTATATATATATATATATATATATATATATATATAGAGAGAGAGAGAGAGAGAGAGAGAGAGATGAACGATCAAATGCAAACCACCTAATTTGTACAACCCGTGCAAACACTCTCATCCGTCGATTTAATTGTTTAATCTTATGAAATTTTTTCATGAAATTGTTTAATATAATACATTTTTTGATAAAGTTGTTTCATATATGGTTATTAAATTGTTTCATATAATACTTAATGAAACTGTTTCATTTATTTCTCTAAAATTAAAATAATGAAGATGATAACATCCATTATTAACACCCTCCACAATAAAAATGATTAATCAACTTCTCATAATTACAAAAAAATGAACAAAAAGAAAAATTATGATTGGTTGAATGAGATTTATACGGTTCGTACAAATAATATGGTTTGCAAAGTAAACACACACACACACACACACTCTCTCTCTCTCTCTCTCTCTCTATATATATATATATATATATGTGTGTGTGTGTGTGTGTGTGTGTGTGTATTTATGTTTTTTTCCTTAAAAAAATAGGAGAAAGGAAGAAAGTCTAAAATGCTCCTTACTTAATGACCTTTTTTCACGGTTATTAAAGGTAGGGATTAAATCCAGATGATTTTACAAACTACAATGGTCATCTTATATTTTTAAAGTTGTTTGAATGAAAAGTGATATACCCGAAATCACACGACCCAAATATGTAGTTTACTCTAAACTATATAAATATATAATGTATAACTAAAAGAGTCTATACTCACGCAATGCAGCGAGACATATCTCGATTTTAATGTTTTATTTTATTATTTGTCTCTGAATATGTTATAATACGATTTTATGTGTTTTTAAGAAAACAATAATGATTTTATTTTTGAATAAAATATAAATTTGAAAAAAAAAATATATCAATGTTAATATCAAATCAGTTATTTAAAAGTTCTTATTTTTATGTAATTTTTTAATTTATTTTTTATTGTAATTTAATTTAAGTTTAATAACGAAATAATTTATTTTTGGTTTAATAATATAATATTTTATAAAGATAATAATTAAATATTCTTTTAAAACTCAATGATTATCTTAATTATATTTTAAATTTTTTATATTAAAAATGAAATATTTATCCTGTATTTGATTATGTTTATCTGTAGTTAGTTACACGAATTCAGATATGTAGCTTTAATAAGTTGTACTTACGCACAATCTACTTACAATCTTGAGTTTTAAGTAATTAATATGCATTAATAAACACTTTACGCATAAAAATGGTTTCTAAAGTTTTTTATCAAATGCTTTATAATATAGTATAGATATGAGTACATAAAAGAATGGAATTAAAAATTAATGGGCAAACATAAAATATGAATATTTTTTTAGTGTAAAAAGCAATATAAGACATTAAATTTTTTTAATTGTTTCTCTCATTTTTAAACATCAAAACAATTTTAGTTTAATGTTTTACGTTCTCAAATAAACAATGTGGGAAGGTTAGCAAGTGTCATGGCTATTTTCGTTTATGTCACGATATTTTTATATATTTTTTCTATAAACAGTCATAATTTGACCTATATAAGTTAATTTTTTTTTAAGTACATATTTGGATGAATATAAGTTAATTTATAAGCTATTTTATATGAACATCTCCAATAGCTTCTCCATAATTTATCTAAAATAGAGAACTAAAAGTCAAAACTCTAAAATAGGTTACAATCAACTCCAACAGCTTATCTATTTTAGAGATGTTATCATTAATTATATTATTTAAATATTCTAATAATTTTATGATCACAATTTTTTTAATTATATATATAAAATGATATCAACTCAATCCTCATTCGTGGAATGAATAAAAAAAACACATTTTTCTCTTTTCTCTTTGGATTTTTAGAGAGTTTTCTATATTTGAAGTTTTCTCTATGATTCTCTATTTTAGATAATGATACAGGAAAGATGTTGGAGCGTTATAAAGAATAAAAAGTTTACTTTCTCTATTGTAAAAAAGCTGTTGGAGATGCTATATAAACTAACTTATTAAAATGCTTGTTGAAGTAGCGGTTTTGTAGATTTTTTGACACTATTTCCAATTATATATGTTATTAATATTAATTGTTATTTATTACTTTTAAATATAAACCAAG
>NC_037529.1:13573375-13576138 GCF_001531365.2 Cynara cardunculus var. scolymus | reverse complement strand
TCTATGTATCTATGTATGTATATTATCAATATGAAATTACGTAATTTTTCTTTATTATCTTGTTTGTATTAATTAACATATTAGATTATTAGAGATATTTTTTTAATTATATTACTAAATGTTGTAATTGGAACTTTCGGCGGTTCTCTAAAAAAGACCATCTGGATCCCACGAGTGAATCAAAAGTTGGAACTACATCTCGTAGTTCTCATATGTGAAGATGCGTTGTTAGGTGCTCATATCCCTTAGCTTAAATCTAGTTGTACTAGAATTAAATATAAATAAGTAGAACACTGATACTTAGTTTTATTTGCTGTCTTGTAATTATTGCTACCCTTTCTGTGATAAATTCAGTATTTTGTGTTAATTCTTGTATTTTTACCGGGGTTTAAATTGGTAGCTATTTTTTGAAAATTTGGAATGTCACATATATATTGTTGAAGTTACAAATTTATTTTTTGAGCTTATTTGAGAAGCTCCATTTAGATATGCATAAATTAGCTTATTGAAACACTACTTGTTTAACGTTTCAATAAACTATAGAAATTTGTTGCTATTTTCTTATAATTGTACCCTTTATTAATATAATTGTAATTGATTTTTATTAATTATTAAGAAATTTTAATTAATATTAATTATGTAGAATTGTTATTAATCATATCAATTACTTTATTACTACTATTTTAATTGTATTTAGTTATCAAAAATAATTGTACCCTTTATTAATATAATTGTAATTGATTTTTATTAATTATTAAGAAATTTTAATTAATATTAATTATTTATAATTGTTATTAATCATATCAATTATTTTTATACTACTATTTTAATTGTATTTAGTTATCAAAAATAATTCATTCATCTCTTAATTTATCAATAATAGTTTGGTGGAAGAAAAATAAAAATAAAAAGAAGATGAAGATGAAGATGAAGGATAGCCACGTAAATTGCGCGAATAATTGGGGAGGAATTTTCCTCTTAGACTAGGACAACTCCAAGAATCACGCTCGTCTTTTTCAGTTTTACCGGGGTAAAAGGACTTTTCTACCCTTCCCTTACAAATGTATTCTTCGTCACAACCACGTTACACTTACTCCACTATAAATAAAGCATTAATTAAATAAGAAATTGCATTAAAATTGATTTTTATTTTAAGGAATCAATTTTTTTAATTATTATTTTGGGTCTGCAATAAACTTTTTATATATTTAAGGGTCTTGTTTTACCTATTGAGCAAGTAATTTGTGATAACCAAGTTGTTTAGTTATATTGTTTGGGGTTGTTTTGAAAGGAGATGGTAAATTGAGGGGTTTAATGTGTTTTAAAATGTTTAATTCCTACCATCTCATTATTTTAAAATAGTATTATGAGATAATTATCTCATTGAGATGTGGAAAAAGTAAAAAAGAAGGATAATAAAGCTTTTTGGTGGGTGTATTCTCTTCAACCGTAAGGGAGAGTAAGAAAAGTTGATTCTGTGATTTCTATTTGAAATTACGTTGTTGTGTTAATTAATCTTCATCTACGTGAAAATATAGTGAGTTTAAATTATCAACTTTCCTTTTGGTATTTGAAATTTGAACTGTATGGTTCTTACATGGGGATGATGATAAAACTGTTTCTGGATGTTATTTGAGCATGATGGTAAGATTGAATATAACTGTATGGTTCTTTATATGAGTTACTGTTATGCAACTATTTTGATATCATTATTGGCAAAATGGTGGTTTTTGTCATGATTATATCATGTATCGAAATAAGAGTGACATAATCAGGAGCTGAGTATATTGAGATAAATATGATATAATATATTTTTGGAAATGATGATCTTTTTGATCATGGGGTTTTGTTATCGCATCTTTATGATGCGATGGTCGTGAGTTATCGCATCTGTGTGATGCAAGGACTTGGGGCTATTGCATCCTATTGATATGATGAAATAAATTGTTTTCTAATCAGAGGGGCTCTAGATGGCCTTACTTCTGGTTATTTATTTGAACCTTGGAGAAAATATTCCAATGAATGATAAAGGAACCAAAGGGACTCTGGTTGATCTTCATATTTGAAATATTTTTAACTTTGAAATATTTTTCACTCGAAGTCTGAAGTCTTCTTTTTCAGACTCAGCTCACTCGAAGTCTGAAGTCTTCTTTTCCAGACCTAGCTCACCCAAAGTCTGAAATCTTCTTTTTTAGACCTAGCTCACCCGAACTCTAAAGTCTTCTTAAATGCGGTCGTATTAATTGGTCCTCTTGTTGACTTTCCATGCCTCCCACACACGATCCCCTGTCCGTAGAGGAATCTATGGTTGTCATGGCCGATAGCCTCGCCAAGCTCTTCATTGCCTCCACTCCGTCACCCAATTCGAAAACCTCGCTAAACAGATGACCACCAACACCGCAACCACCACCAACCTTGTCACGGCTACTGGCAAAATCGAGCCTGATCCAAAACCCGATGCCTATCCTCCTCCTCTTCCCCAACCCCCACCAGGCATTCTAATAAAGTCCCTGAACATCTAACTCCCGTTCTTTAATGGCTTTGCTCCGTTGGATTGGATTTTCCAGGTCCACCAATACTTCCATTTATACTAAATTGAACCCGAAAAATGCCTTTTGTTGGTCCCAAAAGGGTCTACAAGAATACTAAACAGTTTGTAGAAGGGGGGGGGGATGAATACAAACACAAAGTTTTCAAATTTAAAATATATATTGATARAGAAGATCAATACAGATTTTACAAGATTGTTTGCAGAAAGATAAG
>NC_037529.1:13570605-13572053 GCF_001531365.2 Cynara cardunculus var. scolymus | reverse complement strand
AGGAGCTCTCTTCGAATCTTCAGATCGACGACTTTTCCAGGCATGTTGTCTTCTATCCATTGCAAGAGATAAACCAAGTGATCCATTGGACAGAGAGGCAGTTCTGACATTCTCTGAAATCTGACTTCACCTTCATAGTCAAGGAATATAACTCCTAACTSAGGTTTGAAATGCACAGTGTTGGGTGTATAGGGACCCTTAATTGGCAAGTCAAGATTCAGCATAGAAATGTCAATATTCATATGACCCTTCAGGACTTCATCTAAGGAGAACTTTGTTTCATGTTCGTTCGTTAGGGATGGTCCTTCACTAGGATCAATGAGCGTTGTCTTCTTCTTCTTACCTTTATTCAGAGTTGGCCTGTCAGGGAGGGACCTTGACATACCTGGACATCCTTTTGATAAGCTTGCTGATGGTGTCCTCGATAAGTGTCTTGTGTCTCGACTTGGATTGCTGAATGGCTTTCCTGATCTCCATCCATTCGCTGTATCCATAGCGACCAAGGTAGGAAGGATACTCGGTAACGGCATCAAGATTATCCCTGGTGATGAGCATTGAGACAATAGTACCACCGTCTTTAGATCGTCCGCTGATGTTGACGCTGATAATTGGGTGGGGACTGAATCTCTTTTTCAATTTTGCTTCGCTCCATTGCTTATCCTTGTCTTCGACCTTTTGCTTCTTTTTAAGTTCAGCTTCTGCAATTTGAAGAAGTTTGGCCTGGACATGGATATCACTCACCTTTTTCTTAAATTTCTTGGAAAGGACTTTAGCAGCTAGTGACTTGGCAAGCCTTAGGCTTTCTTCAATCTGCTTTTTTTTGAAGATCTAGCTCTTTTTCAGCCCTTAATTCCTCGAGTCTTTCAGCTTCAGAAAGGAAGTCAAACTCACCACCACTAGAGGTACGAAGAGGAATTTTTACTCTAGTCTGGTCGAGCGACTCCTTAAGCTGAGCCATCTGCTGGTCTGTTGGAGTAGAAGAGGTTGGTTGATGGGATTTGAAGATGGCTGAGTGAAGTAATCACTACCTGAGAGGTAGAGTCTTCAAATAAGGACTCTTGAGGTCTTGCAAACAGAACCTTCAGAATTCCTTCTTCAGCAACCGCCTTGCCTTTCGACTTGGGGTCCTGGTGCCTTGATGGTGGAGCCGATTCGCCTTGTCTTTGCTCCCCCTAGGATTGAGACTCCCTGAGGGCAACACCTTTGGTGGTTGTTGATGGGTTCTGGAACTTGATAGAAAAATCATCTTCTTCATCATCGTCGTCGTCACCATCTAAATCATCTCCGGTGTTTGGAATGACAGGTTCATCATCGTCTTCATCATCATCTTCATCATCCATATCATCAGCATCATCATCATCACCAGCAGCAGTGATGGACTGGACCTCATCCCTAGGGATGACATCTACAACCTCAGCTTGAGCAGCTTCGGTGGTAGGGATTACAGG
>NC_037529.1:13565195-13570505 GCF_001531365.2 Cynara cardunculus var. scolymus | reverse complement strand
TGGAACAGCCGGTACAATAGCAAATGGAATATATGGTCCATTTTCTATATAGTGTGGAATTTCAGGATCCACACCTTCCAGAAAGAGGGATATCCGGTTTTTCCAGAGACTAAAGTTGTCACGGATAAACCGGGAAGGTTTGGCAAGAGAGTCATTGTCTTTTGTGTGTGTGTGTTTGTGGTTTGTAAAGCCATTTGAAAGCAGTAAGTTATCTAAGGAAAGATAAATTAATACAACAAAATAATGATACACAAAAAAAAAGAGAAACACTGCTCTGATACCATTTGTTGGTCCCAAAAGGGTCTACAAGAATACTAAACAATTTGTAGAAGGGGGGGGATGAATACAAACACAAAGTTTTCAAATTTAAAATATATATTGATAGAGAAGATCAATACAGATTTTACAAGATTGTTTGCGGAAAGATAAGATAAAAGAAACCTATCTAAACAATCTTAAGTTACACACAAAGGTTAGCAATTACAAGAAAAGAGATTGCTAAAAGAAAATATCTTTTACTTTAAGCTGAAAGAAGTTTGAAGTAAGAATGAGGGAAGAGAGTGATGCGTACACTCTGCATGGAGAAGAAACACTTCTATTTAAACCCAGTGCATTAAATGTCCATTTAATGCAGTATGGTAGGGTTTAGAGTCCGTGTCAAGCCTTAACAGGAAGACTTGTCCTTTGTTACAGTGAATAGTACAAAAGCACTATTCTTGAACAAACATCCTTATCTAAAGTTGGTGAACAAAAAGTCGACTAATCGGCTCCGTACCGTACTATCTTTAGTAAGGGTATGGGTTTGTCCTTTTGTGTGTTCAAGGACAAAACAACAACAATCATGCTAAGCAAGCTTTCTTTGATCGCTGAATGCTGGAATGACCTGAAGGTCTCATCATCATTCGCTGAAGCTAGAGCAGTCTTCACACATGGTTAGACAGGCTTGTAATCACTGAATACCGCTTCAGATCACGTAYGCGCCAGTCTCTAATCTTCAGTTTCAGTCTTCGACGTTTGCTGAAGGATTTTTGGTGTGAGTGTTGTTTTCTTGAAGTATTGTTGTCTCTGAATGATTTACAAAGCGAGTTCTTCAGTGATCACTGAACATACTCAGTGTATTGATTGCTGGAACTGAAAATACAGAAACTAAAATACATCGAAAGGAAAAAAGGATTATCATCAAATCACTGAGAGAGAGGATCAACACCTTTCTATTGTTGCCTTTCACCTCAAAGGAGACACCTTGAGTTGGTACAAATATCTCCATAACAATCACCTTCTCATCGATTGGCCAGCCTTCACCCGGGCACTCGAACTTCGATTTGACCCTTCGTCATTCGAAAACCATCAAGCCACCCTGTTTAAACTCCGCCAAACCGGATTCGTCTCTGTTTACCAAACTAATTTCGAACGCATTAGCAATCGTGTGATCGAGAATTCTTTAGATGCTCTTCTCAATTGCTTCCTTTCCGGCCTTCAAACTGATATCCAACAAGAGTTGTCCCTCCATCATCCCACTTCCATTCAGCAAGCCTATAGGTTGGCCAAATTAATCGATGACAAACTGACCGCCAATTTTCTCGGCGACTCCATCAAGTCCCGGACCACCCCATTCTCGTCCTCCACGTCCCCTCCACCACAGTCTCCATCGACCACCCGACGATCCTCCCTACACCAGCACAGCCACAAACCACTCTTCCTCTTCGTTGATTGACACTAAAAGAAGTCCGTAACTGTCACTCCCAAGGCCTCTACCTTAGTTTCTTTAAAAAGTATCACCTAGGACACACCGTAGTAATCTGCCTCAATTCCTACTTCTTGAGCCCATAGTATGGAATTTTAATTATCAAATATAAGGAATATCTGACATATCATGATTCTAGACCTCATGCCATCTTTTTATATTCATTTATTTTAATTTTAAATAGGACATGGGATATAGTTGATGTTTACTTAGGCCACGACCGATACGTCATCATAAATAAGTCATTAGATTAACTAGATCCTTAAATAAATGAAAATTTTGCTTAAGACCTTTAAATGTTTATTTTAAAAGTTAATTTCCCAAAATAGAAATGCAATCAAAATTGATTTCATTTTGATGCAATTTTCCTAATTAAATCCAACCGTTTTTTTATAAAACAAATACATATAATCATGTTCATTATTGAAGGAAATGATAAATAAGAGACAAGTCCAAAAAACTTGAAACGAATTTTCAAATCTCTACACATTCTTTCTAAATGAATAAACTATTAAATCTTTTTATTTTAAATGATCAAGTCTCTAAAACATTTTATTTAAATAAACAAACAGTCGAACTTTTAGAAACTAGCTACCTACATCATTTTAACTCAAAAACACTATATGAAACCGATTAGAAAAAATTTAAAGTAAAAAAAACTTAAGTAAAATTTACCATTCTTGAACCATACGTCATTCATACCCTTCGTACCCAATGCCATCGCTGCACGTCACCCTCCTATTGTTGATACTCTCTATCATTGCCCATCATAGCCGTTAGATACCACAATCATCTCCCTCTTTTCGATCATTTTTTTTCTCTTTTTTGACGCTCTCTCTTTTTTGATTTGTCTATATGTACTCTATTAAACCGTTGTAAAAGATGGTTAATCGAAAAACAAATTAAATAAAAGAACAAAATAAGGGAGATCGATGGCAGATGCCAACGATAGCGATGGGCAGTATGAAGAACAAACAAGGGCAAGGAGGAGCAATGTCGTTGGGCACGAGGGGATTGAATTACGTAGAGTTTAGGAATGGTAAAACTTATATAAGTTATTTTTTTTTTACTTTTAAATCTTCCTAACTAGTTACATATAACTTTTTTGGGTCAAAAGAATATACACAACTAATTTATAAAAGTTTGATGATTTAATTAATCAGATAAAATTTTAGAAACTTAATCATCCAAAACAAGAAACTACAATGGTTTATTTATTCGGAAAAAAAAAGTTTAGAACTTTGATCAATAAACATTGAAAAGTTTGTTAGGTTTTTCTGGATTTTTTCTTAATAAGGAAAGGTCAATCAAATATAATTTTTTTATAACTCTAAAGGGATTCGAACTTATTACCAACGGAGAACAAGTCCAAATTTTTTTTTTTTGATTAACCTAGACTAATCTCAGGATGACCACCTGCTTTGTAGATAGCCCGAAGTCATCGCATTTGAACCTCCGTGGCCATAAGGTGATTTATATTTCTCATTGAATTTGAACCGGGGACCTCCTAGTACTTTTGACCTTTAAAGCCAAGCTCAAACCAATCAAGCACCACCCTTATGGTTAGAACAAGTCCAAATGCTTACTTATTAAGATACTCCACGAAGTTTTAAAAGCTATTGTTTATGAGAAACAAACAATAAAAGGAGTATCAATAAGGATCACATGTATTGAACATGATTATCATTTATTATTATCGCTTTTTTGAAAGTTGTAATATATTAGTTATAATTAGAAGGGTACTCGTGCAATGCATCATGACATATCTTGATATTTCCTGATGTTGATCAATCTTCAATAAACCTTCATAATCATGACAGATTTAGATATGAGCATTCAAGAACATATGAGAGAGATGAGAGAGGAAAAGTCAATATTCAATATTTTGATCAAACCTTTATTACGTATCTGAATATTACAATGAAAACTCTTACAAAATTTACAAAGACAAACCCTTTATATAGGGTCAAACTAGAAAATCACAAGTCAAAGTCAAACTATCTAGAAAAGTCAAACACGATAACTTTTACAATTATAGACAATATTTAACTTTTAAGACGAATACAATTTAACACTGATTTTTAGTCCTAACACATCTTGATTTCAACGTTTCGTTTTATTCTTTATCTATGTCGATATAATACGGTTTTATCTAGTTTTGAGAAAACGATAATGTTTTTATTTTTGAATAAAATATAATAAAAAATTGAAAAAACTATATCGATATTAGTATCAAATTAACCATTTTAAAAGTTTTTGTTTTGTGTAATTTCTTTAATTCAATTTTTTTATTATAATTTAATTTAACGTAACGAAGTAATTTGATTTAGGTTTAATAATATAAGTTTTTATAAAGATAATAATCAAGTATTATGTTAGAACTAAATGATTATCCTAATTATATTTAGATTTTTTATATTTAAAATGAGATGTTTATCTTGTATTTGATTATGTTTTTCCACAGTTAGTTACACAAATTCAAACAAGGAACTTTAATAAGTCGTACTTACGCACAATTTACTTGTAATCTTGAATTTTAAGTAATATGCATCAATAAACAGTACTTCGTGCATGAAAAATGATTTTTAAGAGTTTTTGTCAAATGCTTTATAATATAGTATAGATATATGTACCCTTAAAATTTTAATAAATGTATGTTAAGCAATGGTACTTTATGTAAATTTTGAAGTGTACTTGTACAATACAGTATGATTTTGATCACTCAAACTTGTAATCATGAATTTTAAGTAATAAGTATATTATCAAAAAATATAAATCAATATTTTAATTTTAATTTAAAATAAAAATATAATTTATTTTATTTTAATTATCAATATTTTTATAAAGATAATAATAATTTTTTGAAGATAATTATAGAGTATTTTATTATGGTCAAAGGTCGATTAATTTAAATGTTAACTATATTTTCAATCAACGAATAATATATTTTAATAGAAAATAAAAGCAAGTGTTTATCTTGTAGTATTTATGCTATAGTTATTATGTTTATTTGTGGTTAGTTATACGAATTTAAATATGAAATTTTAATGAATTATACTTATGTTTAATCAACTTATAATCTTAAATTTTAATTAATATGCAAAAATAAACAGTATTTAATGTATGGAAAATAGTTTTTATTTATCCCAAATACTTTATATCATAGTATAGATAATATGTTATAATACTTTAACTAAAATATTATATATATATATATATATATATATATATATATAGGGGAACGATTAAATAAAAACCACTCAATTTGTAAAAACCGTAAAAACCTCATTCCACCGATCATAATTTTTCATTTTGTTCATTTTTTTGTAATTATAAAAGGTTGATTAATCATTTTTATTGTGGAGGATGTTAATCTTGGATATTATCATTTTCATTATTTTAATTTTAAAGAAATACATGAAACAGTTTCATTAAAATTTCATTAAGTAGTATATGAAACAATTTCATAACCATATATGAAACAACTTCATCAAAAAAAGTATTATATGAAACAATTTCACAAGATTAACAATTTCATGAAAAAAATTTCATAAGATTAACGACGG
>NC_037529.1:13547998-13564195 GCF_001531365.2 Cynara cardunculus var. scolymus | reverse complement strand
GTTCACGGTTCATTTGTGTTCAAATTGATCAATACTGAAAATCGTTACTACCGTATTTCTTATGCGATTTAGGAATTCATACAAGAATGAACATGGAAGATCAATAGTATAAAAAAATTAATAATATGAATGCATATTTTTTGGGATTTGATTGTTTGTAACTCCCCATTAATTGTTTGGGGGTTACAAATGAATTCAATTTACTACAATATCCTTGTAAGGATAAAATGAATGGAATTTGATTGGTTGAGAGGGTTTTTAAAGTTAACATAAAAATGATGGTTAAACATTTGATCTTCCCTCTATATATATATATATATATATATATATATATATATATATATATATATATATTAAAGAGAGAAAGTGAGAGGGAAAGACGCATTATACACCAAATATTCTGCCACCAATATTTGTTGGTGAAATTATGAATGATTGGAAATCATTGATCCATTCCTAAACATATATCTAAGTTTGTTAATTATTCTTTTCTTAATTAAACCTTTTCAATTTCTTTGGTTGGAGTTGGTGGATCAAAACTGATGTCTACACTTCTCTTTTTTAAAACATATAATTGATATATATATATATATATATATGTATATGGTATATTTCAAATGCAATCATATTCATTTGTAAAACCAATACAACCCAATCAATTGAGATATTTATGGAAACGATGAGAGTTCATTTTTTATGATTTAAATATTTATGGAAGATGACTAGATTTCATTAATTATGATCAACTAGAAGCGTACTCGTTCAATGCAACGAGATACATCTTGATTTTAATATTTCATTTTATTTCTTTATCTCAGTCGATGTTATAGTATTGTCTTATGTGATATTGAAAAAAAACGACGATGTTTTTATTTTTGAACAAAATATAAATTTGAATATATCATACAAATTTGACAAAAATATATCGATATTAATATCAAATTAACTATTTAAAATTCCTATTTTTGTGTAATTTTTTAATTCAATTTTTTTTTATTATACTTTAGTTTTGGTTCAATAACAAAGTAATTTATATTTAGTTTAATAATATAATTTTCTTATAAAGATAATAATTAATTATTTTGTTAGCACTCGATAATATCCTAATTATATTTTAGATTTTTTATATTTTAAAATGAGATGTTTATCCTCTATTTTGATTATGTTTATCCACAGTTAGTTACATGAATTTAAACATTAAGTTTTAATAAGTTGTACTTATGTATAATTTGCTTGTAATATTGAATTTTAAGTAATATGCATAAATATACAATATTTCATGCATAAAAAATGGTTTTTAAGAGTTTTTGTCAAATGATTTATAATATAGCATACATACTTTATATTAGGAAACAATCAAAACTTTTATGAAATCACATATTCATCAAATTAAATCGACGGTTGAGATTGAGTTGTATTGGTTATACAAATGTAAATGATTGCATAATAACTCACACATATATATATATATATATATATATATATATAGGGGAGGATGGTGTAATAATCCTTGATAAATTGAGATTGAGTTTGTTTTCCAAACCCAATCCATTGGTAATCACTTGCGGATAATTTTTTTTTTAAATTTTTTCAATTGATAGATTTTGAATTCGTCGGTGATCCGTTGGAAATTACCGCCTGATTTTGGCCATTGGTAATATTTGTTAGTGAAAGTCTGTTTTCTAGTAGTTTATGTATGAAAGTTATGTTATTAATGGTTTCAGATTTATCAATTTAGATCCAATTTAAAACATATGAGCGAAAACATGGTATAACAATTTAGATGAGAAATCTAAAATTGATTAGAGATCCGAAGAACGTCCACAGTGCGTCACATATCCCTCTTCAGTATGAATATTAATCATGAATATGAAAGTGTTATTCATCATGAACCACACATTCATGATGAATAACACGTCCATATTCCTAATGAATATGACACATGTCGTGTTTGAACGGTTCCTGTTTCCAAATCAATTTTAGGTTTATAACAGAACTTACACTATATATATAGTTCCCTTCTTTTGTTAACAAACAATTAGTCTTAACTTTGTTAACAAAATTCATCCATCTAAATTTATCATCACCAGTTTAGATTGACTTAATGTTATTTAGTGGATAAAACTAAAAGAAACGCGTGTACATCAGTGTATTCATAAGTGAACAAGGGTAATATGTAAAATGATATACTACATGTGATTAGAAAATTGATATGAAATCCTTGTATCTCGCCGAATCAATATGATAAATTAGTGAATATGAATTTAATGCAAGTGATAAAAGGTTATTGACTAAAATCATATATGAACAGATTGTACCCATATGTTCCATTGTATTCACTTACGAACAAATTGTACATAGTAACTTTGTACACACATAAACATAGTATAATTATTCACATATGAACACAAAATAGATCTACATCATAAACTAATGAATTTGGTGTTTGTTCATACAAAAAATTATCAACCCTATAATTAAGAAACAATTATGAACCAAATAACTAACAACCCTATGATTAAGGAAACAATTTATGTGACTAAAAACAATCTACCCTATGATTAAGGAAATGATTTATGTAACCGATCTATAAATAAAAAAACAACTTAAAAGTACAAAAATACCCTTGTCTAATTTTAAAAGGTTTTAATGCAACCAACTTTCATAGTGAAATTTGATTGGCTAATGAAGGTTTGCAAAGTTAACACTAATTTTCAGGTTAACAAATGATTGACCCTTTCTCTCTCTCTCTCTCTCAATATAATATATATATATATATATATAGAGAGAGAGAGAGAGAGAGAGAGTCCACAGACATGGCGATAGGGTCGCCCGTTAACTTTTTGGGCCGTTAATGTGAGATCACATATGATTTGGTACATGATTTGACCGTTCTTGTATTCCTCCTAAATAGTTAGTATTCTCTTTTGATCCTCCTTTTTTTTTCTCTCTCTCTCTCTCTCTCTCTCTCTATATATATATATATATAAAGGAAAGATCGTTCGAAAAATTTCAATATAATATATGATTTCACTTCTTCATGTGTGTTTAATCATATATGATTAAGCTTGTGTATCATGTATGTAATTATATATGATATTAAAACTTCTCTTCTTCTCGTAAAATGTTTAGTTTCTCGTTTGAACATACCCTTATATATATATATACACACACACATAAAGAGAGAGAGAGAGGGGAGGAAGGTTTTCAAGAGAGAACCATAAAAAAGAGAATAACAAAACATCTATCAATCTAGATGAAAAAATAGATGACCCAAATTCGAAACGTAATCATCCGTATAATCCTGTATTCAATTTTGAAAAATGTAAACACCTCCATTATTCGCAATCATAGAATTAAATAGATGGATGGTTTAGATGGATTTCATTGTTTTTTTTTCTCTATTGAACCCAACCCTATATATATATATGTATATAAATTTCTAACATTTTTCATTAAAAATAATTTTCAGTGAGTTTTCTCACACGATTCCAATTACTCGCAAACCGACCAAATATTTGTATGATTGAGTTCTTAGTTTTTTTGACATCTAATAAAAAATGGAGTTACAAGGAAAAGAAGATCCAAAATCGTAGCACTCGAAATTTTTTGACCAAATTGGAGAAGTGTGTATCAACAAAGTATTATAGTCATAAAGATGAAGAAATATATAAGCTAAGGGGAAAAGTGTCCAATAGTCACTACAACAAAATTAGGTTTATAGGACGTCCACAATCTCTAAGTGTCCCAATAGACCGTTTTTTGGGATTTAATTTATAGGATCAAATATATTAAGCGTCCTATCTAAAGGCGTTGCAATAAATTTATATGATGTTTTTGGACGTCTTAACAAGTTTTTTAGGACATTTTAAATTAAAAACGTCGCATTAGCAACTTTATAGGACACTTTTGAGAAAGTGTCCTATAAACTCAATTTTTTATAAGACACTTGTTTTTAATATGACAGTTTTTCAAATAGTGTCCTATAAAGTTGCTAATGGGACGCTTTATAATAAAAGTGTCCTAAAAAACTTATTACAACATCAAAAAATGTCATATAAACTTATTACAACATCTTTAGATATGATATTTAATTTTTTGGTCCTATAAACTATGTCCTAGAAAGAGATCTATTGGATGGTTTGAATTTGAGATTGTCCTATAAACCCAATTTTGTTATAGTGCAACTTTACTCAGGGCCATAAGTCATCGTCGACAATTTCATTAAAGCAAGATCTTCATGGTTGAAAGCAAGCCTCAAGGTTCTCAAAATAATAGATGTGTTAGTATATCATGCATATATGTTGTTTTAAGCAAACCTTGCTGATGACTCACTACATATTTTACATGAATAGACATATTCTAAATATACTGATAACAGTATATTGGTGGCAATATCAGATATGAAGTTCGTAGATAATTTGAAGCAGGTTCTTGATGATCGAACACTATTGTATAAAGACTTTGGATGCTGAAAGGTATCATATGTGTGTATGCTGGACAAGATGCAAATGTAACCATAGTTCTAGTCTCAGTTCTTAAATTTACTTGGCATTTTTAGAGCTAAGTTAACCTGTCACATTTTTAGAGGTAATTTTAGTTTCAAAAAAAAGGGAAGAATGAGTTTAGCATTTTATGATATGATCCCACAATATGATTTTCATTACTAAAATGAAAATATACATGTAACCAAATCCTTTCTAGCGAGTGCATTGAACTCTTTTAGACGCACGTATCTAATTGAAGTGTTGCCATTATGCATTTGTTCCAAGCTGCCTTTGGACCTCAATAAATTGTACAGGACCACAATTACCATGCTTAACATGAAAATCATATTTTTTTCACAAAGTTAGATGAGGATAATTCACATCAAGCCGTAAATGCAAAATGTTTATGTAGGATAACAACCATGATGTTACTTATGTATCAATGGGGCCATGTAATATTATATATACTCGTCCATGTGTATATACATGTGGAGAAATACATATACACATATATATACAGTATGTGTATGTATATGTATTTAAATGACATATTTCTTGTTTTGCTTGGAAACAAGAAACAATAGATTTTGAAATGGTAATAAGAGCATGTTTTTTTTTTCTTGTTTTGCTTCTGGGAAAGTTCTAAGGTATTGAAGATGGTACTGAAGTGGCTACCAAGAAAGGTAAAAGAGAATCCTATACACCTTTAGAAGTTGCATCGGATTTCTTACTTTTCTTGGTTGGCCTGGAATATGGTGATAGAAAAGAGACTTCTTTGGTCCTCTTATCGAATAAGGAGGCAATTTTGGCCAACAAAAATTGTGTAGTTGCTTCTTTACCCAACATTGAGTTCCAAATCGGTCTAAGAGATTGGGCAAAAGAGATCATACATGTGGGGATGGGTGGTTCCAATGGAAGAGTTTTCTTTCGAAAGATGTTGCAGGTGATGTGGTTGATCTCAAGTATTGATTCATCAAATTGACTTGGATTGTCTCCAAGGTTTTCATCAATCAGAAGAGCTAAGAACCGATCAAAAGGGACATGGGCTTTCTTTTTGCTTCTCACCTCACCAGTTCATCATAAAAATATTTTTCAAAATTGATGTTCTTTTGAAAAACAAGAGCATGAACCAACCATGTGACGTTGCTGAGAGATTGATCATAGCCATTAACCTAGGAGCTAAGGCATTGTACCAGACGAGCGAAGAAATAATGCAAACTCTTGACATGTTCTTGAAAAGAATGGTCATAACGGCTTTTGCATCCTTGTCTTTTGATTGATGTTCTAGAATTTGAAGAACTTCTTTAAGTTCTTCGTTAGAGCACAATTACTCATAATCGTTGAATAAGGATGAAGGAAGTTGGAGAATCTTGGCAACATCATCAGTAGTGATGATCACAACAGCCGCCACAACAACCACCACAACAGGACGAGGACGAGAATGAAATCAGGATGAGCATGAGGACACAGATACTGACTCGTACGACGATTAGATATTTACGTATTAATATATTTGAGATATTAATGTTTATTTTATGTCATTAGTTTTGTAATACATTTTGAAAAATTTATTGCATTACAGTTTTCAAAATTACTTTCTAGTTATATGCATTTCAAATTATTTGGTTATAATATATAATAGCAAATTTTTTTACCTACAACGTCAACATGTCGTTGCTATAGAAAAAATTATTTTTAATTTTTAGCATACAATTTGTCGTTACAATAGGAAGCTATAGCTACGGACCAATAGTGACGAGCCTTACAGCAATGATACTTGTCACAATAGACAAATAGCAACAAAAAATTTGATCTTTAGGGTAGATTTGTTGTATTAAGATTGGTTTTGGGATTTTGTCTAAATTTTGAGTTAAAGTTAATGATGATGGTATTCAAACCTTTTGGTGTATAAGTTGCATACAGGTTGGGTATTTGTATTTTATTGGTTTATATTGACTTTTATTGGATAGCTAAATGAGTTGTTGAGTTATTGGTTTGATTTTGGCTCAAATGAGAGTTGAGACATTTGTCAAGGTTAAATTTCTCAATGTCGAGCTTTGCACGTGGTTTATATTTATTGTATATTTATTTGGATATTACATTTTTGAGTGTGGGAGTTATTCAATTGGAGTCATGTAATTTTGACTGTAATGCAATGGATCCATAGGAAATAGGAGTCAGTTTGTTGATTTGAAATGATATTATTATCCCTATATTGTAGCTAGAAATATCTTGGATTAGCGGAGGACTCAAGCTACAGATCATGAGTGGTTGAACTTGATGACCGTGTGATATGTAACGAGGGAATCAAGCTCAGAGTGTAGGTGGTTGAACTTGATGATCCTGTGGTCCGTAGTGGCTGTCATTTCTATCGAACGAACATATCTAGGATCAGTTGTGGCTCAAGTTATAGACTGTGGATGGTTGAACTTGATGACAATGTGATCAATAGTGAGGCTCATTAATTTTGATGTATGCTTACTTTGTGTTCGCTACATTTGATGGATACAGGTTTACCCCATCACCAAAAGGTATTGTTTTTGTATATAGAATTTATCCAGATTTTCAGTGTTGTTTTGGGTACAAAGTGTATCCATAAATTGTGGTTTTGGATATTTAACCTTATCCATGTTTTGGTGTTTTGAATATTAAACCTTATTTGCATTTTGTGTGTTGGGTTTTGGCTTAATGTTTATTGAGTGTTTTGATTAATGAGTTTTCATCATAAAAATTGTGGGTTATGGAAAAGATGTTGCTTTAATATAAAATAGATTTCATTTTGAAAATTGTATATTTACATAATATTCTTTCAGTTTTACTGTTTTATATTAATGATGAAAATTGTTTGAACTCAATAGGATTTAAGCCTAACATGTTTTCCTTTGTTGACATGTGTATCAGGTCCTTGTTGGAGAATGGTACTAGCGTCACTGTAAAGAGTTGAGTGCTAGTTAAAGGCACAAAAATGATTTAGCTATTTAGAGACGTCTTCCGTGTTTTAGAGATAGTGACTATTATTGGATTTTAGTAACACTTGCCCTTAGTCTAGACTTTGTGTAAGGGCTGGCTTATCAATTGATGATGTTAAATCTTAGATTGTTATTATAAGTAATCAAATGGTGACCTTTTAGAAAGGAATTTATTTTTTATTTGATGTCATAATTTTTTTAAATTAGTCAGTTTTTTTTTTCTTCTGGATTTTGGGGTGTTACAGTTACTTACATATAACCCCAAAATCCTCTAAGTATCCGTGAAGGTTTGTCAATCTTTAAATCTAATAGTTTGGGACTCAAAAATTCCATTTCTTTAAAGTTTCGGTTATTAGAATATATAATACATGTTATTATCTTATACGTGGTTCCAAATAGTATAATTAACTCTTAGTACCATTAAATCCGCGGATCACCATAATCAACCTCAGCTAGTGCGAAACCGCAAACACAGCATCCCACCCTATAGTACTAATTAGTCGTGGTTGAGGCAAGGTAGACCTTGTGTTGCATGCCGAGGAACATGATCATAACTTATCCAATGCTCGGAAAAGGATAACACAAGAGCTACAAGCTATGTTATCGGGAATGTTGGCCAATGGCAACAAAGCTAGAATTGAGATTCCAATAAATCTTGTCCATGAACAATAAAACAACACCAATATGAAGAGCACAGTGAAGAAATGTTGCGGGGTGACAAGGAATCCAAGAGCGCATGCACTTTGGATTCCAGAAAGAGGGTTCGATAGCATTAATGAATTGGAATAGTAAGATGCAAAGCAATTTCAACATTTATGAGTCAAAAAATAAGCCAGGATTCTTGATATTATAGTCGAAATAAAGTCAATAAAAACTAGCCTAAAACTCAAAATCTTTTGATTTAAGAAGTTAAATCTTATGTCAATAAGTAAAATTAATTGTTTATAACTACAAGGGTGGTGCCTGATTGGTTTGAACTTGACTCCAAAGGTCAAAAGTAGCAGGAAGTCTCAGGTTCAAATCCAATGAGGAATAAAAATCCCCTTGTGGCCACGAAGGTTCAAATGCGGCGACTCCAAGCTATCTGCAAAGCAGGTGGTCGTATTGGGATTAGTCGGCTCGTATAACGGGTTGGATATCCAGGTTTATCAAAAAAAAAATTTAATTGTTTATTATTTCAAGAAAAAGGAATTAAAATAAAGAGAGCCAAGCCTAGAGGTAAAACGACCTGCAAATTAAATGGGCTGCTGCAGCTTGTATAAAGCCCACGATGGCAACTCTCCTTTGCAATTGTTTATTTCACATAAATTGGTTTAATTAGTTCTTGTCACATTTTGTTTATTTAATTAGTTATTTTAAAGTAATTAAAATATTTCATCACAATTTGTAACGTATTCTCAAATGATTTTGATTACAAAAAAAGCTACGATTTCTAGATAAAAATATTTTGAAGGAAAAACCATTTTGAATATTTTTAAGTTGGTTTTTTTTTACCATTAGAAAATTAATGATTTTGATAATTTGATTTGAAAATTTAATTAAAGGGTATTGTAGGTATTTTAAAATTTCCCCTCTCTCTGTGACCTCTGGTAAATCTTATTTCGGCAAACACCAAGTAAATATGATACCTACAAACATTAACACTATTAAAAAAAAGATACATACGATACTTATTGTGATACCTAAAATACGTACAACAATGCACTAGGATACCAACGGTAATACCAATGTGATACCATTCTGATGCCCGTATGATATCACTGTGATACCTTTAAATTATAATCCAGAAAAATTTCTTAAAAACATACTCTATAATATAAAATAGATTCGATACAATAAAAAAAATGATCAAAATAGGAATTCTAATTTGATTCCATGATGATTCGAAAAGAGTTTCATTTTAAAACGAAATTACACGACCCAATTCTTATTACCAAAAGACCTTATATATAAAACCAAATAAGGGAGGGGGTTGGAAATCAAATTTGTATCTCCACCATCGTTTTCAAGATCCAAAACTGAAGAGAAAAATTCGGTTGGATTTAAGGGTCGTTTACCAAGCGCTTACTACATGGTAAGCGCTTACTACTTGGTAAGCGCTTACTACTTGGTAAGCGCTTACTGGTAAAATTTAGCACTATTATTTACCCGCCAAATAAGAGATTTTAATTTACCAAAACGGTATCGTATGCAACAATTTACCCGGTAAACGCTTACCGTGGCAAGAGTCATCGCCCTCATTTACCGGGTAAGATTTTTGATCATTACCATATTCATTCGGTAAGGTAATGTGACTTGGTGATCACTTACCTGAGTAAGCGTTTGGTAAATGGCCCCATAGTAAGCTGCTCACAAAGACGTCTGTGCCTTCTTCACGCCGGTCTTGCTCACCCCATTAGAAAATGCTTATCTTTGAGTCACTGGTTGGAAGTTGCCGATAGTAGCAGTGGATGTCGGTAGCGGTAGTAGGAGGCGGATGGTGGTTGGGATAGCAAGATGAAAACCAAAAAACGGATGGTGATGGTAGTAGCAGGAGTAGGATGGTGGTGTCGAAGGTGATGGGAGGGGCTGGTTCAACGGAGATGATGAGTGGCCGTGGGCAATGGCGGATCCAGAAAATTAATGGGGTGGGGGCACGTTGGATGAGACTTGAGGGAGGCAAGCATATGGCCATATGGGACCGAGGGGGGACCGAGGGGAAACCATATAAGACGAGGATAAAAATAGATAATTTAAGCTAGTTAACAAACGTTTTTGGTCTTTGATTGAGGGTCTTTTGCCCCCGATCCTTAAGGGCTAGATCCGCCCCTGGCCATGGGAAGGGTTGGTTCCCCATAGATAGTAGGAGGCGGCGAGTTTCAAAACAATAAATTAGGTAACTTAGGATTGGAATGCGTCAAATAAAGAATTGATTTGTCATAAAAAAAATCCAAACTGTCAATTTACCAAATTATCCTTTAATTTATTTAAAAAAAACAACATTAATTACATTAAATGAATTGCTCACATTGGATGTTACGGTTATCACAAACTATCTAATTCTCATTTCATTAGTCCCATATATACACACATACACCAAATGTATAATAATAAAGTGAACAAGACGTCAATAAAAATTGATGTTTAATCATTTGATTCGACAACCTAAGTTCTAATCAATTCGTTAAGGGGTTGTCTGACATTTGCTTAATGATTTGATTCAGAATGCTTAAAAGAGTGTTTGGTAACTGTTCTGAATGGACAGTCTGAATAACAACAAATTATCATTTTAACCATTTGTATAATTTACTTCTGAATGAAATATAACTGTTTAGTAAATATATGAATAAAACAATTACTTTACAAGTATAATCATATACTCAATATTACTAGTTCAAAAGCCCGTGGATTCAACATGACATAATAGTGAATTTTGATCACTTGAGTAAATCCATGAAAGGTACACAAATACTCACAAAAGTCAAGATTAAACAACACATAATAGTCAACTACTCACAAAAGTCAACCTAATAGTAATGTTTAAAGAAAATCACTTTTGATACATATGTTTGATTTTTGGTATTTGAATACAAAGGTTTCATAGTATGATCCTTTTAACTGTTTTTGTTACTCACAATTTACGAAGGTCCAGGTTTACTAATGGAGGAAAGAATATGACGTTATGTGACTCATCTTGATTTTACATTTTTGACGCAAAACTACACCCCTTTGGGGAACAATTAAGTGGAATAAAATCAGGGCATATAACAAAATCAGTAGAAGAAAATCAGGGTAGATAAGTAATCGAGATACCATGAGAGAGCATAGAATAAAATTTAGTAGAAAAGGGAAAGGAGATATCGTGAGAGAGTAGAGATTCACGGAGATGCATGAAATGAGAAGGATATGGCCAGCACAACCACCATGGGAGGAGACGATGTGGGATGATAACGATATCGCCAAGAAGCACCATGGGACGACACAACGTGGGATGAAAGGGAGATAACAATTTATCCAAATGATACCAGCCCTGATCGATCTCGACACCCTATTTGCTATGTTCTAGTCGTTCGTCACAATCCCAGCCGCTAGACCATATGACGTTGCATTCCCTCTCTTTATCACCTCTTCAACCGTTCTACAATTATTATTCCAAACTATTTATTTTCAAAATTTGAACTTATAAATTAGATATTACTGTAAAACTTAAAAATTGGACTTACTTAACTTCATGACAGCCATTACCGGACCGAAGATTTCATCCCTTGCGATAAGCGAATCATCCTGGTTAAAAACAAAAGAGAATTAACAAATATGCGACTTCAGTATCTGAAACGTTTCGTTTGACACATACCGCTACATTTTCAAAGATTGTTGGCTCTATAAAATATCCCTTTTCTCCGCAAGGCTTACCACCGATTAGCAACGTTGCGCCTTCTCTCTTTCCATGATCGATGTACGAAAGTACCCTCTCGTATTGTTTCTTATCAACCTATGAAAAAAAGGCGGGATGTTACTTAAAACGGTAATATTTCCTTTTTAGGTGAGGTTTTAATTTATCTTGTAATTACTTGTGGTCCTTGACAAGTGGAAGGATCAAACGGATCCCCGACGATCCAGGTTTTCGCCTTTTCAACCAATTTTTTCATGAGTTCATCGTAAATCCCTTCTTGAACAAATACGTGCGAACTACACACACAAATTTCTCCCTACACACAAATTGAAGTTACAGATTTTAGATGAAACCGATTTAAAATCTAAACTATGTGGAATAATCAAATGAAACATGTGAAATATACCTTATTAGCAAGACTCCCAAAAGAGAGCAAGATATGCGGCTTCATCAACATCTGCATCGTCAAAGATTATGAGCGGGGATTTACCCCCAAGTTCAAGAGAGACTGTTTTCAAATTGCTCGTAGCCGAAGCCTGCATAATTTGCCGTCCAACTTCTGTTGATCCCGTGAAACTAACCTGAAAAAGAAGACCATAATGGATATAAGTATCACGAGGGAAGAACCGTTGTTTTTTGTAACAATCCATCTTACATGGATTACAAAAATAGATTTGTGAGCTCTTTATAATCTTCAGGTTATAAGCTATCAATAACTTTTACCAGTTGTATTAAAAATTATTGGGTTAGGTACAATATTTTTTAAAGAGTATAGTTTGTAAGAACCAACAGAGTCTATATCCATGTGTGAGGCTACAGCAGCACCTGCTATATGTCCCAATCCTGTCACAACATTGAGAACCCCATCTGGGATCCCTGCCTATATATTCAAAAAAACAGATAAAATGTGAGAACATCTGTTGTATCAATGTAATTTTTTAAAGTGTCATATATATATATATATATATATATATATATATAGACAGATTTAAACGAGAACGCTAATTATTTAAGAAAAAAATATCATTAATGTACAAAATCATATATGATTCGAGCGACTTTGCCTGCAACTTAAGTGACCTCAAAAGTCGCCCGCTTCCATTCAATATAAAATCACATGTGATTTTGTACATTAACGATTTTTTTCTAGTTTTCTTAAATAGTTAGCATTCTCCTTTGAACCGCTCTCTCTCTCTACACACACACACACATACATACACATATATATATATATACATATATATATATATATGTATATATATATATATATTTCTGCTTACGAGTTTAGCCAAATGGGCCAAGTAGAGAGCTGGGAGGGGTGCTTGTTCTGCAGGCTTCACGACCATCGTGCAGCCGGCGGCTAAAGCGGGTGCACATTTAAGAATAAACATGGCACTAGGGAAGTTCCATGGGATGATAAGACCAACTACGCCAATGGGTTCGAGCAAAGTATAGCCTTGAAACTCGCTAGACAATTTCAAAGTTTTTCCGTGAATTTTATCTGCGGCGCCATCAAAATAGCGGAGTTCTTTTGATATGCTAGGAATGTCGACAGTGGTCTCGAAGCTAAAAACTTTACCCGCATCAAGGGTTTCCAGTAGTGCTAGTTCCTCAATGTTTTCGTCGATTAGATCAGCGAATTTATTCATTATTTTCCCCCTCATCTGCAAATATTTGAAATTATATAATCACTGGAAAATAAAACATATTTTCGGTATTTTTGCTTCGTTATGTGATAATGAAAATTATATGAGAAAGGTGAAGGTGAAAAAAGGGAAATTACATGTCTACTTTAATTTCCAATTATAGAATTTCAAAGAAGAACGAAACAATAATGGAAGATTTTGTTTTGGAAAATTGATTCAAATAGTCATTTCATCAAATTCGAATTGATCTTTTAGTCATTTTTCTTTTGAGTTTATCAAAATGTCATTACGTTTGCAATATCCACATCCACAATATTACGCACCTGTCTAAAAGACAAAAAAAAAAAAAAATCAAATTCCACGAGATTAGTAAGTGGCATCGTCGCAATTGCGGACATAGATTGAATTTAATAATTTTTTTTCGCCTTTTAGTCAGATCCACAATAGTTCGGACATGGATACTATGGACATAGTGACATCCAGATAAATCCGACCAAAAAAAAAATCAAAAGACCAATTTAAATAGGTTAAATGTCTATTTGTGTCATTTTCCTTTTGTTTTATGTGGTGGAAAATAAACCCTTCAATATATTAAATTTATAGTTTGTCATTATGACAATACAGTATTAGGAGAAAGTCAAAATCAACCAAAGTAACAATTTTTTGGGGGGTATCGACACCCTTAACCCCTGCTAAATACACCCCTAGCCTTATCTACAATCATTTTTTTTGTTGTCTAATTCTTTTATTATAGTTACTTAAATATTTGTATTACAATTGAATTAATATAATTTATTAATTAATTCATTTTTTTCTCTTTTGTTACCTTTTTAATCAATATTTATATAAATAAATGATTAATTTTATTATTATTTTTATGTCATTATTGAATACAACATAAAAACCAAACCAACTAAAACATAAAAAGGCTTATGATACTATCGATTGACATTTTCTTCGTGCCGCCCTTTTCGGGTACGACTTGCCTCTTACCATGATAAACTGGATTATGACATGTGTTTCCATTGCTTCCTACTCGGTCAGTAATAATGGAAACCTCCATGGCTATTTCAAGGGAGGTTATGGCTTGAGGCAAGGTAATCCCCTTTCCCCTATCTTTTCACCCTGGTTATGGAGGTTCTTAACCTCCTGACCAAAAGAAAAATCAGTGAGACGGGCACCTTTTCTTATCATTAGAATTTTGAGGAGCTAAAGATCATGCAACTTTGCTTTGCTGATGATCTTCTGATATTCTGACATGGTGATAGTGATTTTGTCCGTATCATAAAGGAATCTCTTGATGAGTTCTCTGGAGTGTCGGCATGTTCCCTAGTCCGGCCATCTGCCTTCCAAAGTCTCAAGGAGGGATTGATATTAAGAGCCTAACCAGCTAGAATCTTGTCCTTATGGCCTCCAACACTTGGATAATCCTTACCAATAAGGACTCTCTATGGGTTAAATAGATCCACTCCTACAGGCTTCAAGACCGAAATTTCTGGGATGCCCCGATCTGTAACGATGTTGGTTGGGGTTGGAGAAAGATCCTGGGCATGCGGGATAAGATACGAGACTTCATTGTCTCCCAGATAGGTGATGGTGCTTCCTCCTCTGCCTGGTTTGATAACTGGCACCCTGTTGGCCCCCTCTGTCGGCAAATCTCTCCCCGTAATATCCTCAGCACTAACCTCTCCCTCAACGCCTACGTTAAGGACATTATCTGTCAGGGAAGCTGGACTTGCCCCCACCTGAGGGACAGTCCCAATCCCTTTATTCATGATTCCTCCCCTCATGTCCTTTCCCCTTCTGTCCCTGATAAACTTCTCTAGAGAAAAAGAGATGGTTGTCTCACTTCTTTCTTTATCCATGAGGTCTAACTCTCCATCCATCCCAATGAGCCGGATGTCGGGTGGCATCACATGGTTTGGTTCTCTTAAAACATCCCAGACGTGCTTTTGTTCTTTGGGTTTCCCTCAAGCAGTGTCTGAAGATGCATGATAAGCTTCGGTTCTGGGAGGCCTATTCTAATCTGTCTTGTGCTTTCTGTCTTAACGGGTCTGATTCTCATCAACATCTATTCTTTGAGTATCCGTTTCTTAACCAGGTTTGGAATGGCCTTAAGCCCAAACTGAACCTCCCTGTTATCCCGGATAACTGGTTTGATATTATCAATATGTTCCAGCAAGACACCAAAGGCAAGACCATTTGGTCTATCATTCATCGCTTAGTGCTTGCTAGAACCGTTTACCACCTCTAGCAAGAAAGGATTAATCGCATCTTCAAAAATAAGAGAAGATCTTCTGACATGGTGGTCAAGACCATCTCTGATGATGTCTGATCCTGGCTGATTGGCCTTATCATGAAGTCTTCCCCAAACGTTGTTCGTGCTAAGTTTGTCTGGAATCTTCCCTAGTGGTTGGTTCCTTTCTTCCCCCCCCCCCCCCCCTCCCCTCCTTCTTTCTTCTCCTCTCCCTTTTCTTCCCTTTTTTGGTGGTTGCTTCGGTTTAGCTTCCTCCCATGTGTTGTCCTTGGTTTTTGCTTCCTATCTTTTATAAAAAATTTAAAAATAAAAAAAATCTTTACTTTTTTTCTTGATTGGAGCGGCCGCCCCCTTCTATATCGAAAAAAAATGTTTTCTCTTTAATTTCTTTAAAGAATAAATGTTTAGGTAAATAAATGTTTAATTCTTTTATTAATCTTTTATATCAATATTTTTTTACTGTTAT
>NC_037529.1:13538059-13546674 GCF_001531365.2 Cynara cardunculus var. scolymus | reverse complement strand
AAAATTGCCACGAGACTTCTTAATAATTACAAAATTGTCACCGTACAACTTTAGACCATTAGATCATTAACTTATAAAGTTGATCAATGAACATAAATTGGTCTTACGGGTTTCACTAAAAACTTTTGGTCTCACGTGAACCCAACCCTATATATATATAATTTAAAATAATATATATATATATATATATATATATATATGTATATATAATATAATACAATAAGATATGTTATGGATTGAATTTGATATTTGATAAAAATCAAAGTGATCATTCTAACACCTCCTATTAACGGCACCTACGTAAGCAACGTAATTGTGAGTGGTGACCAAAATAAGGTTTGACGTGACAAGAGATGGCCACATATTGCATACATTAAATACGCACGTTTCTTCTTTCTTATCTTTTATTGTTATATTTTCACATTTTTGGAAATCATATAAGAAGTTAAATATCTAAATGTTAAAATTAAAAGTACATTATTTAATAAAAACTAGTAAATGCTATAATAAAATAATTATGAAAATACAAAGTTGTAATAAGAAAGTCTCATCACTATAGTACATGTGGACAGCCTACGTAGAAAATGAGGTGGTATGGAAACCTAGTATAATGGGTAAATTTAAATCAAAAAGTTACCCAATGCTATAATGGGTAAATTTTTCAGAGTACAATGTTATAATAAAAAATAGTTTGAAAGTACAATGCTATAATAAAAAAAATTATGAAAGTATATTGTTATTTTGTGCATTTTGCCCTTAAAATAAAGGGAACTAAAAGTAAAACGACCAGCAAATTAAAGTGGGTTGTTGCTAGGCATGGGAATGGGCCCCGACCTGTCGGGGAACCCGGTCCACCTGCCCCGATTGGGGACGGGGATTCCCCTTTAAATCAGGGACGGGGGATCCCCGTTTGTCTCAAACCGGGGATGGGGACGGGGACGGGTATGGTACTCCCCGCCCCGTACCCTACCCATTATATATATATATATATATTATTTATTTCAACTAAAGCGGTAGTTCATAATTATTTATTTCCTAATTAGGTTTATAATTTAAAATTGTTATTTTCTGGATGTTAATATGTAATATTTTGGATGTCAAGTCAAAATGCAATTAATCGATAAGTTTTGTATATTACTCGATATGGTTTTATATTACTCAATATCTTTTGATACATGTGACTTTAAGTTTTTTTGGATTTAATTGAATTTTTTTTTTTGTTTTAGGTTATTAGTTCTTATATGATGTTGTGGTTTTTTTTATTAAATTAAATTCATTTTGGTTTTAGTTTATTGAAAATGTTTGAGATTTAAATATATTGGTCTCTTACATATTTAATTTAAAATAAATAATATAAACGGGAAAAAATCGTTTCCCCATTAGGGATGAGGATATGATTATATTCCCTGACGGGGATAAAGATAAATAATCGGAGACGGGGATGAAGACGAGGACTGAGGTCCCCGCCCCATTCCCATACATAACTGCTGCAGCTTCTATAAAGCCCACGATGGCAAGTCTCGTTTGCAAATTGCAATTGTTTATTTAACATAAATTGATTATTTGACAAACATTTAATTAGTTGTTGTGTAAAGTTATTAAATATTTCATCACAATTTGTAACGTATTCTCAAATGATTTTGATTACAAAAGCTATGATTTCTAGTTATAAATATTTTGAAGGAAAAACAATTTTGAATATTTTTAAGTTGTTTTTTTTTTACTATTTACACAACTTAGGAAATTTGTAATCATATATATATATATATATATATATATACTTAGATCATGTGAGATCAAAGGTTTTTCGTGAGACCTGTAAGACCAATTCTCAACCATTGGATTAGATCTACAAGCTGAACATTCATAATCACAAAATTGCCACGAGAATTCTTAATAATCACAAAATTGCCACGAGAATTCTTAATAATTACAAAATTGTCACCGTACAACTTTAAACCATTAGATCATTAGTTTATAAAGTTGATCAATGAACATAAATTGATCTTACCGGTCTCACAAAAAACCCTCGGTCTCACGTGAACACAACCCTATATATATATATATATATATATATATATATATATATAGAGGAGCGATCAAATGAAAACCACTCCAATTTGTAAAAACCGTAAAAACTACTCTCATTCGTCGATTTCATTGTTTAATTTTATGAAATTTTTTCATGAAATTGTTTAATCTTGTGAAATTGTTTCATATAATACTTTTTTTGATGAAGTTGTTTCATATATGGTTATGAAATTGTTTCATATACTACTTAATGAAACTGTTTCATGTATTTCTCTAAAGTTAATGAAACTGTTTCATGTATTTCTCTAAAATTAAAATAATGAAGATGATAATATCCATGATTAACATCATCCACAATAAAAATGATTAATCAACCTCTCATAATTACAAAAAAATGAACAAAATGAAAAATTATGATTAGTTGAATGAAGTTTGTATGGTTTGTACAAATTAGGTGGTTTTTATTTGAACGCTATATAGAGGTAATGTTTGTTTGTGATATTCAATCTCAACCGTAAATCAAATGATAAATTAGGAAATTAAAGATTTTGATAATATGATTTAAAATTTTATTGGTTCATGGATTGACCAATAGTTAATGAAAATAGTTAGAAATTTGATCTGATATGTGTAGAATGGAGTAGAGATGGCCAAAAACCGGTCCCGGTCCCAATCGGTCCTAACTTTTCTCATAACCGGTCCCGGTCGAAAATGATAGGACCGATCAAGGTACCTCATAACCGGTTATGGGCCGCCGGTTAGGGTCCCAACCGGTCCTTGGATTAAAAAATAAGATTTTTTTGATTTTTTTAATGATATATATTTTTAATACATTATAAAATTTACAATTGGGTCACTCAAACACTTTAAAAATGCGTTTTAATATAATTAAAATTACTTTCTTATAAAAATACATTATAAAATTATTTAAAAATACATTTATTTATAAAATTATTTGAATTTTCGGGTCGGGCCGGGCCGGTCCATAGTCAGTCCCATAACCGGTCCTGGTCGGTCCCGGTCCCACGAAACTACCAAAAACCTCAACCGTTCTCGGTTTTCGGTCCCAAAACCGGTCCTTACCGGTCCGGGCCAGTCCTTTGTCGGTCCCCGTCCCGGTCCTCCGGCGGTCCCGAGCCGGCCCGGGCCGATTTGGCCATCTCTAGAATGGAGTATTCAAGGAAACCAACTAAACTTATATCGATTCGAGCCATATGAAGCCCAATTACATAACAAAAAGCCCAAACAATTACATATTTATTCCATGCCATTTCCTTGAAATAAAACGATATTTATTACAACCATGGCGAATCATAAATGGGAGTGACAACGGCTTTCGTTTTTATATACTTTTGTAGGGCTTCCATGCCGTGATCTTTTCCGAACCCGCTCATTTTGTATCCTCCGATCGGGCATCCTGAATCGAAATTATGGTAACAGTTTATCCAAACGATACCAGCCCGAATCGATCTCGACACCCTATTTGCTATGTTCAAGTCATTCGTCACAATCCCAGCCGCTAGACCATATGACGTTGCATTCCCTCTCTTTATCACTTCTTCAACCGTTCTACAATTATTATTCCAAACTATTTATTTTCAAAATTTGAATTTACAAATTAGATATTACTGTATAACTTAAAAATTAGACTTACTTGAACTTCATGACAGCCATTACCGGACCGAAGATTTCATCCCTTGCGATAAGCGAATCATCCTGGTTAAAAACGAAAGAGAATTAACAAATATGCGACTTCAGTATCTGAAACGTTTTGTTTGACACATACCGCTACATTTTCAAAGATTGTTGGCTCTATAAAATATCCCTCGTCTCCGCAAGGCTTACCACCGATTAGCAACGTTGCACCTTCTCTCTTTCCATGATCAATGTACGAAAGCACCCTCTCGTATTGTTTCTTATCAACCTATGAAAAAAAAGGCGGGATGTTACTTACAACGGTAATATTTCCTTTTTAGGTGAGTTTTTAATTTGTTTGTAATTACTTGTGGTCCTTGACAAGTGGAAGGATCAAACGGATCCCCGACGATCCAGGTTTTTGCCTTTTCAACCAATTTTTTCATGAGTTCATCATAAATCCCTTCTTGAACAAATACGCGCGAACTACACACACAAATTTCTCCCTACACACAAATTGTAGTTATAGATTTTAGATGAAACCGATATGAAATCTAAACTATGTGAAATAATCAAATGAAACTTGTGAAATATACCTTATTAGCAAGACTCCCAAAGAGAGCAAGATCCGCGGCTTGATCAACATCTGCATCGTCAAAGATTATGAGCGGGGATTTACCCCCAAGTTCGAGAGAGACTGTTTTCAAATTGCTTGTGGCCGAAGCCTGCATAATTCGTCGTCCAACTTCTGTTGATCCCGTGAAACTAACCTGAAAAAGAAGACCATAACGGATATAAGTATCACGAGCCAGGAACCAATCTTTTTTATAACAAGCCATCCTACATGGATAGAAAAATAGATTTGTGAGCTCTTTATAAACTTAAGGTTATAGGCTATTAATAACTTTCACCAGTTATATTATAAATTATTGGGTTAGTTACAATATTTTTTAAAGGGTTCGTTTGTAAGAACTAACAGAGTCTATATCCATGTGTGAGGCTACAGCAGCACCTGCTATATGTCCCAATCCTGTCACAACATTGAGAACACCATCTGGGATCCCTGCCTATATATTCAAAAAAACAGATAAAATGTGAGAACATCTGTTGTATCAATGTAATTTTTTAAAGTGTCATATATATATATATATATATATATATAAGCAGATTCAAACGAGAATGCTAACTATTTAAGAAAATAAAAAAAAGTCATTAATGTACAAAATCATATATGATTCGGGTGACTTTGCCCCGCAACTTAAGTGACCTCAAAAGTCGTCCGCTTCCATTTAATATAAAATCACATGTGATTTTGTACATTAACGATTTTTTTCTAGTTTTCTTAAATAGTTAGCGTTCTCCTTTGAACTTTTCTCTCTCTCTCTCTCTCTCTCTCTCTCTCTCTCTTTATATATATATATATATATATATATATATATATATATTTCTGCTTACGAGTTTAGCCAAATGGGCCAAGTAGAGAGCTGGGAGGGGTGCTTGTTCTGCAGGCTTCACGACCATCGTGCAGCCGGCGGCTAAAGCGGGTGCACATTTAAGAATAAACATGGCACTAGGGAAGTTCCATGGGATGATAAGACCAACTACGCCAATGGGTTCGAGCAAAGTATAGCCTTGAAACTCGCTAGACAATTTCAAAGTTTTTCCGTGAATTTTATCTGCGGCGCCAGCAAAATAGCGGAGTTCTTTTGATATACTAGGAATGTCGACCGTGGTCTCAAAGCTAAAAACTTTACCCGCATCAAGGGTTTCCAGTAGCGCTAGTTCCTCAATGTTTTCGTCGATTAGATCAGCGAATTTATTCATTATTTTCCCCCTCATCTGCAAATATTTGAAATTATATAATCATTGGAAAATAAAACATATTTTCGGTATTTTTGCTTCGTTATGTTATAATGAAAATTATATGAGAAAGGTGAAAGTGAAAAAAGGGAAATTACATGTCTACTTTAATTTCCATTTATAGAATTTCAAAGAAGAACGAAACAATAATGGAAGATTTAGTTCTAGAAAATTGATTCAAATAGTCATTTCATCAGTTCAAATTGATCTTTTAGCCATTTTTCTTTCGAGTTTATCAAAATGTCAATACGTTTGCAATATCCACATCCATAATATTGCGTACATGTCTAAAAAACAAAAAAAAATCAAATTCCACTAGATTAGCAAGTGGCATTGTCGCAATTGCAGACATGGATTGAATTTGATAATTTTTTTACCTTTTAGTCAGGTCCACAATATTTCGGACATGGATATTATGGTCATAGTGACATCTGGATAAATCTGACTATAAAAATAACCAAGAGACCAATTTAAATTGGTGAACTGTTTGTTTGAGTCATTTTTCTTTTGTTTTATGTGGTGGAAAATAAACCCTTCATTATATTAAATTTATAGTTTGTCATTATGACAATACAGTATTAGGAGAAAGTCAAAATCAACGAAAGTAACATTTTTTGGGTTATCAGCACCCTTAACCCTTGCTAACTACACCCCTAGCCTTATCTACAATCATTTTTTTTGTCTTATTCTTTTATTATATTCGTTACTTAAATATATGTATTACAATTAAATTAATATAATTAATTAATTATTCCTTTTTTTCTCTTTTATTACTTTTTTAATCACTATTTATATAAATAAATGCTTAATTTTTTATTATTATTTTTATGTCATTATTATAAAAACCAAACCAACTAAAACATAAAAAAGCTTATGATACTGTTGATTGACATTTCCTTCGTACCGCCCTTTTCGAGTATGGCTTCCCCCTTACCATGATAAACTGGATTATGACATGTGTTTCCACTGCTTCCTACTCGGTTAGTAATAATGGAAACCTCCATGGCTATTTCAAGGGAAGTCGTTACTTGAGGCAGGGTGACCTCCTTTCCCACTATCTCTTCCCCCTGGTCATGGAGGTTCTAAACCTCCTGACCAAAAGAAAAATCAGTGAGACGGACACCTTTAACTATCACTAGAATTGTGAGGAGCTGAAGATCACTCATCTTTGCTTTGCTGATGATCTCCTCATATTATGACTTGGTGAATGTGATTATGTCCTATCACTGGAATTGTGTCGGCTTGTTCCCCAGTCCGGCCAAAAGCGATGTATTTTATTGTAGCATCGGCGAGCACACTAAGAGTACCATTCATTCTATCATTCAGTTCCTAGTGGGTTCCCTTCCGGTCCGTTATCTCAGTGTCTCCCTTATCACGACTCGTCTTTATCACAATGACCGTAAGGGTCTCGTCAACAAACTTAAATCCTGTTTAAATGACTGGAAAATCAAATCTCTCTCATTTGCCGGTAAGTTGCAGCTCATTCTCTCGGTCCTGACCTCCATGCATATTTATTGGGCCTCGATCTTCGTTCTCCCTGTTTCCATTTCAAAGGAGATTGAGCAGCTCATGCGGAGCTTCCTGTTGTGCCATGGTGAGCTTAACAGAGGGAAAACAAAGGTCTCCTGGAAGACCGTCTGCCTTCAAAAATCTCAAGGCGAACTTGGTATTAAAAGCCTAACCAACTAGAATCTTGCCCTTATAGCCTCCCACATTCGGAGAATCCTTACCAATAAGGACTCTCTATGGGTTAAATGGATCCACTCCTACAGGCTTAAAGACCGAAATTTCTAGGATACCCCGATCCACAACGATGTTGGTTGAGGTTGGAGGAAGATCTTGGGTATGCGGGATAAGATACGAGACTTCATTGTCTCCCAAATGGGTGATGGCGCTTCCTCCTCTGCCTGGTTTGACAACTGGCATCCTGTTGGCCCCCTCTGCCAACAAATCTCTCCCCGTAATATCCTTAGCGCTAACCTCTCCCTCAACGCTTGCATTAAGGACATTATTTGTTAGGGAAGCTGGACTTGCCCCCACCTACGGGATTGTCCCAATCCCCTTATTTGTGATTCATCCCCTCCTGTCCTTTCCCCTTCTGTCCCTGATAAACTCTTCTAGAAAAAAGGGATGGTCGTCTCACTTCTTTCTCTGTCCATGAGGTCTGGCTCTCCATCCGCCCCAATGAGCCGGATGTCGGGTGGCATCCCATGGTCTAGTTCTCTTAAAACATCCCAGACGTGCTTTCGTTCTTTGGGTTGCCCTCAAGCAGTGTCTAAAGATGCATGATAAGCTTCGTTTCTGGGATGCCTATTCTAACATGTCTTGTGCTTTTTGTCTTAACGGGGCTGATTCTCATCAGCATCTATTCTTTGAGTGTCCGTTCCCTAACCTGGTTTGGAATGGCCTTAAGCCCAAACTGAACCTCCCTATTATCCTAGATAACTGGGCTGATATTATCAGTATGTTCCAGCAAGCCGCCAAAGGCAAGACTATTTGGTCTATCATTCGTCGTTTAATGCTTGCTAGAACCGTCTACCACCTCTAGCAAGAAAGGAATAATCGCACCTTCAAGAATAAGAGAAGATTTTCTGACATGGTGGTCAAGACCATCTCTAATGATGTTCGATCCAGGCTGATTGGCCTTACCATGAAGCCTTCCCCAAACGTTGTTCGTGCTAAGCTTGTCTGGAATCTTCCCTAGTGGTTGGTTCCTTCCCTCCTCCTCCCCTCCTCCTCCCCTCCTTTCTTCTCATCTCTCTTTTATGATATTTGCTCTTTTCTTGTGGCTGCTTAGGTTTAGCTTCCTCTCGTGTGTTATCATTGGTTTTGCTTCCTGTCTTTTATAAAAAATTAAAAATCAAAAAAATTTGTCTTTACTTTCTCTTTTTCTTGATTGGAGGGGCCGCCCCCTTCTATATCGAAAAAAAATGTTTTCTCTTTAATTTTTTTAAAGAATAAATGTTTGGGTAAATAAATGTTTAATTTTTTTTATTAATTTTTTATATCAGTATTTTTTACTGTTATTTTCTAATAATTATATAATATGTAATATGAAGAAAAAAAGTGAAAAATTAAGAAATGAAGAG
>NC_037529.1:13535326-13536478 GCF_001531365.2 Cynara cardunculus var. scolymus | reverse complement strand
TTAATTTATTTTTTATTATAATTTAATTTAAATTTAATAATGAAATAATTTATTTTTGGTTTAATAATATAACATTTTATAAGATAATAATTAAGTATTTTGTTAGAACTCAATGATTATTCTAATTATATTTTAGATTTTTTATATTTAAAATGAGATGTTTATCCTGTATTTGATTGTGTTTATCTGCAGTTAATTACACGAATTCAGATATAGGATGAAATCGGATAGGGATGAATGGGTTTAAGAGTTTTTAAGAGTTTAAGAATTTTTAAGAGTTTTAACCAAATGCTTTATAATATAGTATAGATATATATATATATATATATATATATATATAATATGATAATAATGATAAATAAAAATCAAAGTGACCATTCTAACACGTCCTATTAATGGCACCTACGTAACGTAAGCAACTTAATTGTGAATGCTGACCAAAATAAGGTTTGATGTGACAACAGATGGCCACATATTTCATGCATTAAATACGCACAGTTCTTTCTTATCTTTTATTGTTATATTTTCACATTTTTGAAAATCATTTAAGAAGTTAAATTTACCAACACTGTCTTATCTTATGTACCATGCTTGTAAACTTATAATTTTAAATTCAACAATAAAATATTTGTTACTTTAAAAATATGTAAAAAAAAACACTGATTGTTGTACGACTAATTAAGCGTGAAAAAGAATACATACATATCCGGGCATGCGAGGCCAACAACCGTCATCAAAAGCTTGTCTAGCTGCTTTTACTGCTAAATCAACATCTTCTTTATCTCCTTGTGCGATATTTGCTATCACTTGTTTTGTACTCGGGTCTATTGTCTCAAACGTTTTTCCTGTTTATGGTTATTGGGTTTTCAAATCAAAACCAGTATATAATATAATAACTGAACTACATAAATAATTCAGACAACGAGGTATATAATATATAAGTAGTGGAAGACAGATCTTGAAAAACATAAAATTGGCTTAATAAAGTCCAAACAGACAATTGTTTTCACCAACTAACAAGAAGCTTCACGTTAACTTAGTTTTTCTTTTCCTGGTATATAGCAAGAAAAAAGAAACAGTTCGATAGTGCGATTGATATGATCATGAAGATTATAATATATATATATATATATATATATATATATATATATA
>NC_037529.1:13522635-13534796 GCF_001531365.2 Cynara cardunculus var. scolymus | reverse complement strand
AACCGTCCATTTAATTTGATGAATATGTAATTTATAGAAGTTTTGATTATTTCCTAATATAAAGTATTAATTATAATTAATGATCAGTATTCATATTCCATAAATATTTAAATCATAATAAATGAACTCTAATCATTTCCATAAATATTTTAATTTATTGAGTTGCATTGGTTGTACAAATGCGATAGGTTGTATTTGAAATAAACCCTATATATATATATATATATATATATATATATATAAAGAGAGAGAGAGAGAGAGAGAGAGAGAGAAAAGTAGTTGAACAAGTATTGTGAAACCTGAAATGGAATGAACAAAATCTCCATTGATGAAGAGGTTTGTGAAGCCGATGTTGGGAATCCTCTTGTAATTCTCTGAACTTGTGCTTCCGTCCGCCATCACCATTTATACTTTCCACCCACTACTACATATCAATTTATATATATCACCATCTCGCACGACACTATTATATATAGAGAAAGACTTGTCTGATCAATTATTGATATTAAATATTTTATATATTTAATTAATAAAGGGTGTGTTAGTGATTTTGGTAATTAATACTTTTATTATGCAATTTACTTGAATGTCTCAACCAAAATTCAACCGACTTATTAAGAAGATGATGAATCGGATCTGGTCTCAACAGTAGGTATCATAGTGGGTTTGTGTCTTACTGTTTAGAAATTGTTTTGTATCAATGGATATCATAATAAGTTTATCTCTTAGTTTAGAAGTTTTTGGGTATCACAATAAGTTTGTGTCTTAATATTTAAAAGTTTTTGTGAACTATTATGATGAATGATACATCATTCATGATCCATGATAAATTGATATATCATCCATGATGAATAATATACATTAGTGATGATAATACATCATTCATGATTAATAACTGGTGAATGTATTGAATGCATGGTGCACTCTTCTTTGTCACTTGATTCACAACCTAAAACTGGTTAGCCGATTTCCTTAGCAAAAAAAGAGGAAGTCATTTGTCTCTTCGATTGATTTTCATTCAATATCCATTTCCCACAGCATAAACGGGTCAAAGATCACCCTAAAATTGATTGAAAAGTTGCGGTTTGCAACCAAACTCATTACCTGCCCATATATATTGGGTTAGGTTTCGATGAGGAGAATTAAGATGAGAAGCATAAGAAAAGATCTTCACCCTTGAATGCACATTAGGATGAGATGCACCGATATTAGATGCATCGAGATGTACCATATCAATCCATATATGAAGCGACTCATAGATGAGTTTGAGATTAAAGATAATCAATGGTTCAAATCACTTCTTATATTTATCATCTTAACTCTACTCCTCACACAATTATTCACCTCTGTAAATATAATCTTTTCATGTGGTGTAAATGATGCCACATCTCGGTTTCCATATGGTTTTCAACATCTCCTTTACTTGGCCATCAGTGATATCTCATAATCGTATACTTTGACTTTTATATAAATCGTGAATGCTCTAAATCCAATATTTTCAACGATATTATTTTTCAATGTGATTTTTAAATTTCTATATTGTTAACATCACAATTTTATTTTATTAAGGGGCCGTTTATCATACTTACCTGGTAAGTGTTTATTGATAAATTTTAATACTATTATGTACTTACCGGGTAAGATTTTAGTCCACCAAAACAACATCGTATGCAACAATTTACCCGGTAAGCGTTTACCTTGGTAAGAGTCGTCGCCCTCACTTACCGGATAAGGTTCTTGGTCCTTGTCTCGCTCTTACCGGGTAAGGTTCTTGGTCCTTACTATATTCATCCGGTGAGTTAATGTTATTTGGTAAGCACTTATCCGGATAAGCGTTTGGTAAACGACCCCTAAATATTGATACAAAAATTAAATACATCAATACTAATCCTATGTGTCACTGAATATAAAAGTTAAATGAATCTAACCGTAATTTTATTGAAAACAATGCTATATATTAATTTGAATGTTCAAAAATATTATAGGTTCAATATTGCTCTCGATGTGCTTTTAGCCTAATTCCACTGTTTCGAGTGATTTTTAAGTTCTTTTTTCTTGATTTCAATTAACTTTTAGTTTTTTAATCAATTTTGAGGGACTTTTTCAGTTTTTTTTTTATTTCAAGAGTTTTTTTTTCCGGTTTTTTGGTTGATTACAAGGTACGGTTGCACCTTCTTGAGCTTTTGAATATCATGCGGTGGCATCTTCTATAAAAATACAGTTGCACATTTCATAAAACAAAAAAAAAATTCCATTTCAGCAGAGAGATAATATGGTGGCATGTGCCATCGTATTCCCTTCTATGTCCATGATGGTGACGGGCGATAGAGGAGAGATGCGGTGGTTCCTAGTGAGGGAGTCGATCCGACGAACACGAGATGCACCTGATATGTGGGTTTTTGATAAGATATACCTATATAATATTTATTCTTAAGAAAAATGAGATAAAAACAAGAAAACCAAATTTTTCTCACTTAATAGACATTTTTAACAGAGTCAGTGATCAGAGATCATTTTCAAAACAAATGAAAACCACAACAAAGATTTATGGACTTACCAAAATTTAGGTCTTACTTTTGGAGTTTTCGTTAAACCTCAAGGACCAAAACTAGAGTTTACTCTATATATTTTAAGTGCCGTTTACCAAATGCTTACCGGAGTAAGCGCTTACCAAATCACATATTATCGGAGAAATATGGTAAGGACCAAGTATCTTACCCGGTAAGAGCAAGATAAAAACCAAGAGTCTTACCCGATAAGTGAGGGCAACGACTCTTACCACGGTAAATGCTTACCGGGTAAATTGTTGCATACGATGCCGTGTTGATGAACTAAAATCTTACTCAATAAGTAAATAATAGTGTTAATTTTTACCGATAAACACTTGCTAAATAAATGATTGGTAAACAACCCCTTATATGGTCTTCCTTATAAGCCTCTTGTTATTTTAGAATCCTAATTTTTTGTTTTAGGAAATAAGACAATAAGAGGTTCTTTCTAATTTGTATCCATTAAAACCTTAAAAAAAATACACCTAGGTGTGTAGGTAGTTAAATGATGGAAACTTGAAAAAGTCAAAGCTGTCAATTGTAGGTGTGTGAATAAGAAACGAGATTCCTTCAAACCAATCTTATCCCTCGTTAAAAAAATCCGATCAACCCAACATAAAATAACTTAATCAAAGTATTTTAATGTCTAATCGAGTTGTAAAATTTTAAATCATAGGTATTGAATTGATATTAGGTCACTATTATCTGAACTCAACTCAGCCCAATTAACCTGATATCCTTTTATTTCTTGGATTTAATATGATTGTTAAAATTCTATTAATATATACATTAGATAATTACATCATCACGTACACTCTTCATATACACATATTTTCAATCTATTCACCATCTCTATACAACTCAAATATATATATATATATATATATATATATATATATAAAGAGAGAGAGAGAGAGAAGTTGGTTCAAATAGAAACCAACCATATTGTGCAAACTAAACTAACCAACCTTAACCAATCACATTCTTTCTTCACTTTAGGTTGAAATCTAAATTATAAATTAATGATAAGGGTAATTTTATAATTTAACCTTTTTGTAACCCCCTAATAATTAATTGGGAGTTACAAATCTTAAAAGATACCTCTAATTAATCATGAGATTTTTCTGATTTCTTTATTATTTCATGTTCRTGTTCTTCTTTTCAAGTTATGTTCTACATATATTGAAATTGGTTGTCTAAGTGTACAAGATTTTTGTTTCGTCCAAGATACATGGAGAATCCTATTGTAAAAGAATATCAGAATAATGAAAACGATAAACGCTTGCAGTCTATGTTCATATCTGCACACATGCACAACGATCCTTGATTTTGAAATTGTTCATATATGTGCATCTCTTGCAGTCTATGTTCATATATGTTCACCATATGAACAACTTGTTTTCATTGAAAGACACAATCGTTGTTCACACGAACCCGTGACGATGTTATACGGTATGACATTGAAAAACATCACACCATATGAACATATTGTTTACATTGTAAGACACAGATGCTGTTCACACGAACATAAGGCCGACATGTGAACATATATGAACATATGAACATAGTGTTTACATTGCAAGACACAGATGCTGTTCACACGAGCATAGGGCCGACATGTGAACATGAGTTGTGAATATGAGTTGTGAATATGTTCATAATCGATCGTAGGTTACAAATCGGCTGGAGAATATCGGGTTCACGATGCGTGAGGATTTATTACCAAAATACCCTGTGAACAATTGTTTATAAGCAGCCCAATTAATTTAATGATTAATTGATTATTTTTTAATACTCATTTAATAATGACCGTTTGACCAATTTATCTTTTGAACAATTGTTCATACACATATCAATTAATATATTAATTAAATTATTGTTTATTTAATAATAACCGTTTGATGATAAAATGAACGATCAAGATCGGTTCACATAGTTTGTACCATATGGTTGGTTTCTATTTGAACCAGCCCCTATATATATATATGTATATATATATATATGATAAAGTAAAAAGTATGAATAAGTTGTATCAAATGGCTAGATAAATAACATATTCATTGTTAGAAGAATATTTTAACGTACTAAAGTATCAACCCGACCAACCACTAAGATTTGGGTTGGGTTGCACTTTGGTTTGGGTTGGGTTGAGTTAAGATTTTTCAAACCTCAAGTATTGGGTTAAGTTGTTCAAATGTCTTCAACCCGATCAACCCAACCCATGAGCATCTCTACATCTTCCCATCCTCATCGAGGAATATAATCACATTCACATCCCCGTCTACAACGGGAAACGGGGATCCCCAACGGGGAATTGGGGATTTTTTTCCCCGTTACTATATTTTAAATCAAATGTCTTAAATACCACATTTGATCGATAATGGTCCATGTTTAAATCTCACATATATATTTTCAAAATTTGCTTTTATAGAGTATCAAAAATATTCAAATGTGAACAAAATCACAACATCATATGTTTAATCCGATGCTTTCGACTTTCAACGTTCTTTATCCACAAAAAGTAAGACAACTTAGAAAAAATGTATATAGAAAGAAATGTTAAAATATTATTTCTTAATCTAAAAGATATTAAATATAATTATATAATATATATATATATATATAAAATATTCGGGGAGGGGACCACGTTAATCAGCCCTATCCCCGTCCCCGGTTTTTAACTTTCAAGAATCTCTATCCCCAACAGGGTGGGTATATCGGGTTTTTCAATGGGATGGGTCCCATTCTTATAGTTAGTCAAATATATTCATCAAAAGTGTATGACAATACATCCAAAAAAATAGATAATATAAATTTGAATAAAATATATTATCTGATGTTTCTTCATTTCATTGATTAAACATGAATGAGATGTGTAATTTTAAGACAATGTATTTTCCTCCTAAAATATTACATTTTTTTCATCACATCAATACATAAATGTTGGTCCCTTTAAGGTACATTTGGTACACAGGACAGGGACATGACAGAACATGACATGGATCACTGTCTCATGTTTGGCATAAATTTTATGTGGAACAGACAGGAACAGAGTGAAACAACGTGGAACAGGCCTGTTCCACCCCTACCCCATGGAACAGGGTGGAACAAGGTGGAACAGACTTATATTTTACCAATATAACCTCAAAATAAAACTTAATTCTCTTCTAAAACATCAAATAGATCTCTCTTTTACATCTTATTCATTCTTTAAATTTTATTTATTGTATTTTATATTTTTAAACTTTCATTTTACTGTCCTCAAAATATTATTTTTATACGGTTTCTATATGTTTATAAATTTATGTAATTTATTATATATTAATTGTAACACCCCCGTCCCGCATGGTCAAAGACGGGAGATGCCACAAGTGGTTTAAAAAAAAATAGTGCATTATATAAAACAGAACAACTAATAAAATTTACCAAAAGATAATTACATAACCATAGACGGAGATAACATGTCTCAAAATACGTTCCCAAAATATCAGTACGTCTACATTAGTCATCAAAAGTTTAACAAAAGTGTAACTTAATGGTTTATCTTCAATATTGTCATCTCCGTAGCTCTCATCCCAAAATCTCTGCTAAGTCATGTACYTGCCGAGGACAAGAAAATCTCGGCTGAGCTTAATGCTCAGTGAACGAATAATAATAACTAAACAATGAATATGAGATAACAAGTTCAAAAACAATTTATAAAGCCAAGTGATAATCCAAAAGAAAGTCAAAATGTCCCAAAAGCATGTCAAGGGTCCGAACACCAAACCGTATCACGAGGACGCGTTGTTCCCAAAGGATGATCAGTCCATTCAGGCATAAGTGAGGAAAGGGGTGTGAGCACAACACAACAATCCTCTCCGTGGATTTAACCACGGCCACAATTTATTATCCGATAACGATTCCTAGGATTGATCCATATGCCCTCTATTCTACCGGTACATAATCAAGTCCACCTTTAAGGACTATAAAAATGAGTACGCCATTATCGTTTTAGTCACCATAGAAACATCTCAATACTGGTGTTCCAATTATTGAGTCTATAGTAAAATGTCTCACAAATGAAGCAATCAAACAAGTTAAGTGATCAAAATGATCCATGTTCCAAATAAGAATGTACATCATATTTCGAAAGGAAACAAAAGCTCAATAGCAATTGATGAGCACAATGAGAATTTGGAACCAATATATTTGGATTAGGAAGCCTTATACAAATGGCTATCCTCGTATCAAGTGAGATATGAAATCCGTACCTTAACCGAATTTGACAATTAACGCACGATCAAATGTAAATTCACGATCAAGTTTGATTTATCCGCGTGCCTAACGAACGGATAAACGGGTTACTATTTACAAATCATATAAACCGTAACATAATTATTTTAATAAAATTACTTAGGTCTTAATATACTTAAACAACATAGACTTCAAGAAGGACAGCTGGATACGAATTGAAAACTCAAACGTAAAACTTAGTCTTATTCTCTTTCGATCCAACCGCTTCCGTCCCTTTTATTTCTAAGCATTTTTACCCTACTTAGAGACCAATCCAAATTATTTTGTCTAAATGAAAGTTGTAGGTTGGTATCATATGAGTTTATTGGTTTTGAAATCATCTCATTTGAATCATCCATCTATGTTATATAAATTTTACAAAACTGCAAATTAATCCCGAATACAGTGAAAAAAGCCCCAAAAACACACTGTTTCGAGCCACCTAGAGTCATAACTGGATTTTCGACTCTTCATAAAAGTTGTATTATGCAGTAAGGTCTTTTTGACTGCAAAATACGAGCTTATTCCGATATACGGTTTGAGAGTTATACAATGTCAAAGTACATGAGTTGCATTGTCGGTAAAATTCGATTCCATAAATCCCGACTAACTTTTATGATCCAACTTTCATGATTCGCTACATTTACATGTTATAAACATACTTCAACATACTAAACAGTAAAACAAGTTCAATGGTCGCTAACCTAATCTTAATCATGTATTTTTACTCTTTTCGACATTTAACCGAACAATTGGTGTACGGTTAAACATATATCCACAATCTAACCATATTGAAACTATAATATACTCTTTTCATTTCTACATCAATTTAACCAGTCCAAGCATTCTAAGCATCAAATATATCATAATTTTGACAATATCAATTCGTAAACTTAGACATAAACACAATTTATAAACCGGTCTTAAGAACCCTAACATAAACACCATAATAAAACTGAATGAAATTTATACGTTTAAAAAGGGTTCGAAGAGTAGATTCCGAATATATATTTGTTACCTCGATCTTCTTAGTAACTTGACGTAAAATTTAGAGAGAAGACGAGAATTTTAAAGGGAAAGAATATTGAGACGAGAGGTAAATGAGGTGGTGATATTCACCGCCATTCACGCATGCATGTATATATATAATTTTTTTTATTTTTTTCTAACTATATATATATATATATATATAGTTTAATTATTTGGCATCTTTAACCCTTCAAGTCTATATTCTCAACTTTATATTAAAATAGGTATAAACTCAACTTTAGACACAAAACTAGTCTGAGATACAAGTTGGTTAAGCATATGGTAAAAATATGTTATGCATAATTCTATCAAAAATTCACTTAATCCAATTTGTACGAGTTAACGAAACACGAATATTATATTAATAATAAAAAATAATGTAGAAAAGAGATAAAAATAAAAATAGAAAACCACATACACTTTTTATTTGGTGTCATTTTAATTGTTTTGACGAAAACTTCAAATGATATATTTTGTTATAAAAAATAATTATTCTATTATAATTTAATAAATTACATATATTGTTTTCTTGATTTTATCACAGTCAAACGTATTGCATAAGGTTCACGCATGCAATTTGTTATTTTCGATGAGTTTTGTGTGTTTTCCCTTGATCAGAGTAGTAAATATTCGATTTTGATCTTACAGGAGTGATTGTACAKATGATAGGTGAATTCTTTTGTTTTCTGGAAACCAAGTTTTGTGAATGTGATGATACTATATGGGATCACTAGCCAAATTGTTTTCTTGATGCTTATATTTTATTTACTATTTGATATTTAATCCATTTTAATTGATTGTGCACTTGTTGGTAGTAGTTTTTTCTTCTTAGTATGAAATGCATATAGATTTGCTTCGATAATGAATTCTTGATGCTTATATTAGTTGATTATGAAATCATGTATTTTTGCAAATGTATTTTTGCAAGTAGTAGTGGTTTGATGTAAGTTATACTTTGCACACCGTATTTGTTAACATTTATATTGATTATTTAGTGGAAAAAAACACTAAACAGCTCACTGGGGGTAAATTGGTCATTTTAACCAATTCCGTCCAGTTCTGTCATGTCTTACCAAACGCTGAACAGCTGCCCTGTCTTGTTTTGTCATGTCATGTCATGTTCTGTTCCGTTCTGTCCTGTCTGCGTATCAAACGCACCCTTAGGGTCTACAAGATGTGTATAACCGTTTGTAGAAGGGGGGATGAATACAAACACAGTATTTTCAAATTTAAAATATATATTGATAAAAGAAGATCAATACAGATTTTACAAAATTGTTTGCGAAAAGATAAGGTAAGAAAAACCTATCTAAGCAATCTAAAATTTACACACTTAGTCTTAGCAAATAAGAAAAGATTTGTTGTTAAAGAATAGAGAAAAATAAGTTTTGTCTGGGAGAGAACTTGTTTAGAATATAATGAAAGAGATTCTAACTTGCTCTTGAAGATGAGCGAATTTGTTTTTAGATGTGTGTTCTTTTACTTAAGCGTAAGAAAGCTCAAGGTAAGATTTTTAAGTATCTCTACATGGAGATAGAACACATCTATTTATACCAGTTGCATTAAATGTGGGTTAAAACGCGTGTTAAGCCTTAAGAGGAAGGTTTGTCCTTTGCTACAGTGAATAGTACAAAAGCCTATTCATGAGCAGACATCCTTTCACAAAGTTGGTGGGTAATGGAGTCAACTATTCGGTTCCGTACCGTACTAACTTTTAGAAAATGTATGAGTTTGTCCTTTGTGTGTATAAGGACAAAACAACAACAATCGTGTTCAACAAGCTTATTTTGATCACTGAATGCTGGAATAACTTGAAGGTCTCTTCAGCATTCGCTGAGGCTTGGGCAGTCTTTACACATATATAGACAGACTTATAATCACTGAATACCGCTTCAGATCACCTACTTGCCATATTCTAATCTTCAGTTTAAGTCTTCGACTTTTGCTGAAGGTTCTTTGGTGTGAGTGTTGTCTTCTTGAAGTAACGTTGTTACTAATTGGATTTACAATACACGTTTTTCAGCGATCACTGAACAGACTCAATGAAGATCGCTGGAACTGAAAAAACAGAAACATAAATACTTCGCATAAGGAAAGAGGGATTATCATCAAATAACTGAGAGATAGGATCAACAATAAATCATTGGTATATTTTAGGACAACAATTTTCCTCCTAAAATATTTAATCTATATTTAAGAAAAAATAACTTTAATTTCTCATATTAATCTGTTCAGCATTTAATGACTTACACAAAGTCGAGATAACTCGAATTTGCTTGAATACATAACCTTATTCGACCGAAAGTCTCTCTGTGTGTTGTATTTTTGGCAAACTACACGTGTTGGATCCCGAGCTTTAATGATCCACTATGAACTTCTAATTAAATACTCTACAAGTCATAGGCACTTAAAGAGCAAATTTGTATACAACGTCGTCCACAGCCACAAGTGGCATTGACTCTCGCTCAACCTTCAAAAATAAAATTTGATAGAATCACAAACCTTAATTACCCACTTGAAATTTTATTTATTCATATCAAATTTTTTTTTATTTTTTATAAATAACGGGTACTTATATGTTATTGAAAGAGGGATAAACATTAATGTTGGACTAACACTAAAAAATACATAGAAGTGTGGAAAAGATTTGAAAACCAACAGAAGTTGAAAGTCACCTTGGCGTGAACTTATGAGCTCACTTTCAACCTTGTGTTAACCGATGTGGGCTAAAGTTTGACCTTATATATGGTTCGATCTGACGAACTAGACATGACCTTGTGAGCGGGCTTAGATTTCACTTTTGGTCTTGTTTCCACTGCCTACCCTTCTGTGTGAGCTTGTAAGTTGGGCTCTTTTTGATTACGTAGAAACTTGAAATATTTTTAGTCTTATAATCGTAATCTACTTTTAATAAAAAGAAATTCCATAGGTTAGCTTCTTTATTTTAAAGCTCAATTTGATTTATTTCATACCCTTCACTCAATGAGAAAATGAGTACAATTCGAGCTTTCTTCATCTTCTTTCTTCATCCTACCATTCACCTCCCACAAAAAAGGCCATTTCCACCACCACACTCTCTCTACCTATTTTATTGAATCGGGTATGTTCTTTCTCTAGGGTCTTTTTTTTTATTAACTTGGATATCCAATCCGCTATGCGAGCCGACTAATCCCAGGGCGACCACTTGCTTTGCAAATAGCCCAGAGTCACCGCATTTGAACCTCCGTGGCCACAAGGGGATTTTTATTCCTTCTTGGATTTGAACTTGGGATCTCTTGTTACTTTTCACCTTTGGAGCCAAGCTCAAACCAATCAGGCACCGCCCTTGTGGTTTTCTCTAGGGTCTTTTTTCAAGCGATTTATTCAAATTTTCATCAAACAACGATAAAGGTAAAGGTTATTTGTCTACATCACCTGTATGTATATATCTGAATGTTGTTGTGATTTATGTAATTCATGGTCATGTTGTCGATCAGAATTTTGAAGTTTTTTTCGAGTTTGATATCATAGCGTAGTAGCATTGGGATGCAAAATGTGATATTGCAAAGATTGATACAGATTTTTATATGAATCAACCATCTCTGCTCCTCTCCTTCATCCTCCGTCAAACAATTTGTTAGCTTCTTGAATCTTGAATTCCTAGTAGACCAACATCTGTCATGGAAGTTACTATTGTTGAAATTTGTTCGGTCCAATTTGTTTATGGTTTTGAAATTTGTGCCTTGCTTATGGTTATGAAATATGTTTCTCGTTCCATTCCAATTCAAATGATTTCTGAATGATAGGAACCAAAAGCATGATACAGAGTGGGATCTAGAAATGTTTTTCAAGCAGTTACATAGAATAAGTAGCACAATAAAAAATAAAAAAAAATTAATTATAAAAAAAATACGGTTTCATTGAAAATGACATTATAATGGTTTTTTTTTATTAACCTGGATATTCAACCCGCTATGCGAGACGACTAATCCCAGGACGACCACCTGCTTTGCAGATAACCACAAAGATGGTACCTGATTGGTTTGAGCTTGGCTCCAAAAATCAAAAGTACCAAAAAATCTCAGATTCAAATGCAAAAAAGAATAAAAATCCTCTTTTTCTGACATTATAATGGTTTTTTCAACACCCAAGTAGATTTTTTTTTCCACCTTTTCTGTTGATATCATCAAAAAATTTAAAACAAAACAAATTGTATTTGAACTTACAACCTAAATATTATTTGAACACCTATCTATTATTTTTTATTTGTAAAAATGTTATTATTATTATTAAAATAATCTTGCTTAATCATTATTATTAAAACTAAAC
>NC_037529.1:13515789-13520960 GCF_001531365.2 Cynara cardunculus var. scolymus | reverse complement strand
GTTTAATAATATAATTTTTTATAAGGATAATAACTAAGTATTTTATTATAACTTAATAATTATCTTAATTATATTTTAAATATATTTAAAATAAGAATTTTATTGTCTATTTAATTATATTTATTTACAATTAGTTACACACATTCAAATATGAAGTTTCATACATAAAAAAAGGTTTCTTTCTCAATAGTCTATTTCACTAAACAAATAGACACTACATAAAGTGAACATTTTCCTATGTACATGGTAAACCCCTTCTCTCCATCCACCCCCTTCCCCCAAAAAGAATAGTAATAATAATTGAAGCAACACATTTTGGCTAACAACCAGGGCCGGCCCTGGCTATAGGCCAGAGGGGCGACGACCCATGGCAGCAGACAGCCCAAGGGCATCATCTGCTCAAGAGCAACAATGCATGGGTAGGTTTATTTGGGTTTAAAGTTTGCTACTTGCCTTTCTTACATCGTTACCCTATACATAGCCCAAGCCCAAGGGCGTCATTCTTTCTCGGCATCGCTTTAGACTTCACGAACGGAACATATTTCTTTCACTCTCGTTTTTGAATTCTAACTCTTGTTATGATGCTCTCTCGCTCAAACAGTCGAACTCGTCCCATCTCTGCCCCTAGCTCTCGGCCTCTCGTCTCTTGAACTTGTTTGTGATAGTTGAGACACCGAGTGGGATTTCGTATCTGGCTCTCTGCCCTCTGCTCTAGCTTGAGGTTGATTTTTTGGTAAATTTGAAATTTCTATTTTTGATTTCTAATGTTATATATATATATATATATATATGCGTCAGTATGTGATATTGTAATGTACTGATGTTTCTAGACTCTAGTTTAGTAGTTTGTTTAATTAGGTTAGGTTTATTTCACTATTCGTTTAATATTTAGAGTTTAGACTCTAGTTTAGTTTAGGTTTATTTGTTTAGTTTAGACTTAGATAATAGATTAGATTGTTCTTTTCTAATTCTACAAAGAGAATAGAGATGGTTATTAGAATATATTTGATGATTTGACTTTGAAATATTTATCTACTACTCGATGGGAAAGTCATATTGATTCGGGTGGGTTTAGGGGTTATTGCACATGTGATACAGTCATATTGATTCGGGTGGATTTAGGGGTTATTGCACAGGTGATTCATTTTGGTTTCAATTCTTATCTATATGTGAATAATGTCATTATTCATGTGTTTAGTGTCATGTGGAGAATTAGACGAGTCAGACAAAGTGTTTGATGAAAGCTGTCTGCGAGATTTCTTTTCTTGGAATTCAATTATTAATGAATATGTTAAGAGTGGGAGGCCTTGGGATCGTACCAGCAGATGAAGCAAGAGGGAACTAAGTCGGATGAAATTACCATGATAGGGGTGATATCTTATTGTGCTTAGTGAAGTGTGGGATATGGAGGCTGTAGGGAGTTTATTCAACAAGATGGGTAAGAAAACAATCACTATCTTAGACCACCATGGTTGTTGGTTATGGATAGGGAAATCCCATTCATTTGAAGGTGTTACAAATCAGAAAGATTAGACAACCAATCTAGGTTTTCAATCGAGTAAGATAAGGGTCTAACTCCAAGGGAAAGATTTTGCGGGTTTGTGACGTTTCTGAATTCTGAAGTAATGGTTCCATGAAGTGAGTTGTAGGAAAGGTCGAGATACCTTAAGTCGGTCAAGGAACCAATGGACATGGGAGTGGTTTCATTGAAAGAATTGTAATCGAGATTAAGGGTCTCATTGTCCTCAACTTAAGGTATGTCCCACACAAGGATATGCTACAATACCATTTAGGGGCATTTTTTTCCTTTTCGCCATGGGAATCTGAATTCTCAGGACCGGCCCTACTAACAACATCAGGAGTTTCTTCTAAGTATCAGTCCATTATATGAAGTTCCTTTATGAATTCATGAATAAGAATGTTATCTCATATTCTATAATTTGCAAAAGAAATCAAAAGGTTCATACATGTAAGCAAGGATCCTCTAAATATACATTGTTATTTCAGTTACTCGTAGAACATTCGTAGTATTTGATAGACTGATACAATTTTTCAATCTACACATGCACAAGAAGAAGAGAAAAGGAAAGAGGCGAACACTGACCCCATGAATTCGAAAATTTTGCAGATGCAACTAGAAACTGATATAAAAATCTGCATCTAAAGATCAAGAAACAGAACATCAAAGAATCAAAATGGATCTCCTATAAATCAAATCGAACAACAAGTGAACACAGTATCTAGAGATCAACTTCTACAATCCATACTGTTAGATGGGATCTCTCTCTATCTCTTTCTCTCAATATATATATATATATATATAGGGGTCCATTGAAGAGAGAACTGATTAGTTTGTGGTAACTGTGAGATCCATTCTCAACCACAAATCAACGGATAAATTAGGAAATTAATAATTATGGTAGTTTGAGTTAAAATTATAATTAGAGGGCATTTTAGGTATTTTAAAAAACTCCTCTCTCCTCTCTCATCTCTCATCTCTCCGACCTCCAATCTCCGGCCTCCGGTGAACAAAAATCTGGCAGGTACCAAGTAATCACAAAGATACACAATGTGATGCCCATTGTGATATACTGTGATACCATTTGCGTATCACAATATATCACAATGGGCATCACATTGTGTATCTTTGTGATTACTTGGTACCTGCCAGATTTTTGTTCACCGGAGATTGGAGGTCGGAGAGATGAGAGAGCAGAGAGGAGAGATAAGAGATGAGAGATGAGTTTTTTAAAAATACATAAAATGCCCTCTAATTATAACTTTAACTCAAACTACCATAATTATTACTTTCCTAATTTATCTGTTGATTTGTGGTTGAGATTAGATTTCACAGTTACCACAAACTAATCAGTTCTCATTTGATTATGCCCATATATATATATATATATATATATATATATATATATATATATATATATATCACGAATTTCATCTTCTTTATCATATTTGACTTAATTCTCAATTACGATTGAATTAACATGATCAACAAACATAAAGACTCAAAGTAAGCCCTACAAGAACAACAAGTCCAAATGCAGTTTGGTAGCTTGGGAGATCGATTTGGAGGACTGGATCTGGAGGCAAGGATCGAGTCTGGAGGGAGCGATTAAGAGGATTTAAATGATAGGTTATCACTTATTTGTATAGAGTAAAATAAGAGCTTTTCAGCTCTTATTTAAGAAAAAACAAATGGTCTGAAAATAAAAACGTCATTGGTTCCGACTTAAGAGGTATTAAGTAGTTTTCTTTTTTTTAAAACAAACCAACCCTTATTATGTGAATCTCGAACCTACAAATTTTCCTTAGTTTATACATTGTCATGAAGGAATTAGTTCTCTATATAGAGGAGGTTTACATACATACATACATACATACATACATACATACATACATACATACATACATACATACATACATACATACGTACACACAGACACACATATACATAAGCGAACCTATTTCAAACATAAAAAAGGATTTATGTAGCATCACCACATATAAACTATGCCTTTTTAGATTTTTGCAAAATTTCGATTTGAGGGTTGTTTGGCAGTTGCAAAATGATTAAGTGGTCAAAATGATTAAAAGGCTTTCATGATATAGTGCAAAAAGAAATATAATTGTTTAGTAATTGTTTAGAAGGAAATCATGGCGCTTAATGGATAAGGAAGACTTAAGATACAAAATCATTCATAGGGTTTTAGAACCATTAAGAGTCAGACTTTTTTTCATCAAACAAGATTCACCTTTTAATGATTCAGATGCTACCTCTTAATCAAACTATTAAGAAGTAAACAACCAACCCATTAATCTAAAAATTGATTTTGGATGTATATGTGGATGTGGTAGTTGATGGGTGGGATAGATATGACATGAGAGTGACAACATCGTTATCATGATGGGCTCATGATAAGGCCCAATATTTGTCGTTTTACAACCAAGAAAACGATGGGCCTAAAACCGAACCATGACGTGTCATTATTTCTTGAATTACGAACTTTTTATCCAAACCCATGATTTATTCATTATTTTATTTTTTCGAACAAAATATGTTTGTGTTTTAATCTTTTCTTATTTTCCCTAAAATATATTAAAGTTGTTTTTTTTAATAAATTTTAATAATTAAAAATAAAAAAAGTATCACCTGAAAATATTCTGTATATTAAACTGAATTTGTTTTGTCCATATAGACTCATGTGATTGATTTGTAGCTTTATCCCGACACCATAATTATTTCATTTTTTAATTCATTATTCTTTTATAAAAAAACATAAAATGTTCTTTTTATATTTTAATTAATTGTAAAAAATGAATTAGTTGTAATAAAAAATAGAATTTATTTCCTTTCCTAATCCTATCTGAAGATTGTATTTGTGTTTTATGCGAACAAGACAACTTATCATGTTGTGCTGCAATTAAAAAACATAATATAAATTTGTAAATAAAAAACTATTTTTGATTAGATTTTCTTCTTGTAAACAATAAACCAAACCTTAATTTTGAAAATAAAAAACAAATACAAAAAAAAAATATTACATAAGAATTTAACATTTAAAAAATAAAAAAATAAAAGGAAAAGAATCAGATACGTGGAGAGGGAGGCACATGAAGGAACCTCATCTGTTCCAGTAGCCATTCACCTCAACATCAACATGTGATTCCATTTGGATTTTCTTGATGTGGGCATCGTATTAGATCCAAATTCATTATTTATTATTAGTCTTATATATTTTCTGCTCTTATTAATTATAAATATTTAATCAAATATATGGTTCATATTTTTTTTTCTTAAATACGTATCATACTCATATGAACCCGACTCTTTCTCTCTCTATCCATCTATCTATCTATCTATCTATCTATCTATCTATATATATATATATATATATATATATAAAACTTTACTATGTAAGAAAAACGATGTGACTCACCATAAGAAACGATTACCTAACAAAACATTATATTTTTCGATGGTATTACAACAAAAAATTAACCCAAACATATCTCATTTGGAAATAGGGTTTAAAAATATATAATTTACGTAAACATTACATCTACTTCTAAAAATAGAAAAAAAATATTTCATAAAAACTTTCGGTTTAATAGAATTATGTCACGATCTAAATAAATAGAAAGTATTATTTAATATT
>NC_037529.1:13505962-13515742 GCF_001531365.2 Cynara cardunculus var. scolymus | reverse complement strand
TTATTATTATTATTATTATTATTATTATTATTATTATTATTATTATTATTATTATTATTATTATTATTATTATTATTATTATTATTATTATTATGAAGTGGGGCCTATAGATAGAATATGAATGGGATTCAAAGCTTTTGCCAATTAAAAGGTTCCAAATTCACTCACCTTTGAAAAAATGGACCCTCCCAACATTTCTTCCCCAATCAATAACCCTCTCTTCCTATAACTAACTCTACCCCTAACAAAGATCTCATCAAGATTCAAATGACTTCCAAAGGCCATGTCAATATTAGTGTCACCACAATTCCATCACCAAGAGGTGGCAAAGAGGAGGTTGCCACGGGCGGCAACAACGGTGGTGGTGGCGGCAGTGGTGGTTCGATGAACTCCCCCAGAGGACAGTTGTGTTTGTGTTCACCAACTACGCATCAAGGGTCTTTTAGGTGCAAGTTTCATCGGCAAGCGTCCACGACTGTTGGATGGTTCAGTAGATCCAAGTCCATGCCACCAACTCGAAACAATAATACAAATCATGCTTCTAGTATCTCTCCTAAATCGGTTGAGTCTGCATAATCATGAAATCATATGTTTTATTTTTATTTGTAATTTTAATAAATCATGTCAATACACGTTTTATATATTTAAATCTGACTCTTTTACCATCGTTGTTTTTGTTTTCCATACCTGATCATGAAAAGACGGCCATACATGATGATATGTGTTTTTGCCTTTTCCGGAATTATACTTCAAAAGTTTGTCGAAAATTAGAAAATATAAGATTTTTCTGCTGTTTATTGCTTTGGTTTATCCTAAAAATTATTTTATTCATCTTATGAAGGATTCATTAATGTAATCAAATAATTTGACAAATCATTTCATGAAGCTACTTGAGTACCATAATACTTTTCATTAACAACAAAATCCAAGTGATAAATTTGCTAGAGAGTGAAGAAGTAAACAAAGAAGATACTGATCTTTCAAATATGAAGAACTGAGATAGTCTTCAGATGTTGACGTCATTTTTGCCTAAGAAATCATCGCTTAGTAATTTCTATGAAAACGAGTGATTTACAACATTTCGCGTTTTATAGCCACCATAGTATTAAATGTTGTTGTTTATGCCAAAAATTACATTAAATATAATTTGAGGTTTGTTTCTGGAGCTTTAACAATTAAAGATCAATCACCTTGAAATAAACATTATAAAATAACAAAAATATAGATAAATGAGACAAAGGAACTGGTGACGCGGAAAAAGACGATACGGGAGATCGTTAATGCACTATGGACGTCAATCAGGGACGTCACTTTTTGACAACAATTATAGCGAAGTAAATGAATTGATATATAGGTCGCGGAAAATAACAAAGAACAATAATTGCTTCTTGCTAGTGATCTTTGCGTGCGTGTAGGTTCTGATGATCTAGGTTGTGATCTTCTGGTCTTTTATAATTGATTTGTAAGATTGTGCTAAAGGTAGTATTTAAATGTCATTTAATGAAGAAAACCATTAATGTTGAATGTCTTGGATCTTGGCCTTCTGTTATAATCTTTTACTCATTCCTGCAATAAAAATCATACATAACAGTTGCTATAATAAATGTGTAATAACGTGTGTTGTTTGTACATCTTGTCGAAGGAAACTTCAATCTCAAACAAGGGTCGAAGGCTTAATGGTATTAGATAACCACGATCATAGATAGCAAGGTCGTTCGTCGTATGAATCTTGGTTATAGATGTCGCCATGGTTGAATTCAACATTTCTTGCTTAGAATCCTTTTTCGTTCGTTCAAAGCATTTAGAAAAAGTTTTAGCATGATGCTACTCGAACCTTACAGTTTCATAGAAACTAAGGAGGATATTCGATCCTTCAGAGAGTTCACAGGTATACCTAGAACTATAAAGGTTGAGTGCTTAGGGTTCTTTTTGGACGAAGCAATCCCCGAGGGATATTTCGATTTATACGAGTATCTTTTCAAAATAGGGTTTTCATGGCCCTTCACCCCACTTTCTCGCTCTTTTTTGAAGTTGTTCCATTTTCCGTATGGAAAAATGATGCCTCGGTTATGGAGGATTGTCGACGTTATAGAGCGTCTGACGACCGACTGGGAATCTCCTTTCACCGTGTACGAGCTCCTCTTCGCTTACTCGGTTATGGGAATTTAGCAAAATATAACATCATTTGTTAAAACATATATCCCAACGACAACAACATATGAGACATTTTGGATTCCAACAAACAAAAGCATTCGTATCAAGTTGTAAAAACCAACGTCAATATTCTTTCGTTTATATTTCAGTATATGTCTTCAAAGCATTTTCTAAGTGGTCCAGTGAATATGTAACCACATAAATTTGGATTCGTATTTAAAATGTTCGTGATCAATATTGAAAGGTTAAAAATGTATTTTCAAAGACATTTGACTTTTGTTTTGATTGATAGTTGATGATGAAGAAATAACCATGTTTTTTCGTATTGTATTCTCAACATCAGTAATCGTATATTTGGAGGATATCATATATTATATATAAAGGGATTTTCTTTTAAGAACGTTTTAACTTGTGAAAAGTCTATAAAATCTAATTTAAACCACAAAAAATTAGCTGATCTTTTTAATATAAATTAAAAATCTCCCCCTCTCCTATTTTTTTTCTCTTGTATGTACTCTCTTCTCTCTCCATAACGTACATGTAAACACATATAATTGAATATGGACTCAAGGTAAACACATTGTAAACACTTTCCTAGAAATACTATTATAGTTTGTAGACACATTTTGAACATAATCTAAATCTACGAGATCTGGTATAATTTGTGAACAGTATTTTTGAATAAACAAACTATTGAACTTCTAAAAATTGGTTACCTGTATTTTTTAATTAAAAAAAACTAGTTGTAACTGACAGGAATGTTTTAAAGTAAAAACAAACCTAAATCAGTTTTACCGTGGCCAAACCCTACGCCATTAAAACCTTTTGCAAACAACAGTATTGCTCCCTCTCGCCACTCTACGTTGCCCCAACGTTGTCCGTTCTTCAAGACGCCTAACACGTTTTTGGCCCTTGATATTGATCCCCCTCCTTTTGATCTATTTTTTTTATCTATCAAAAGAGGAAGAATCAAAATATAACCGATAAGTAGTTTTTTTTTTTATTTTAAAAGATGTACATAACCAATTTCTAAATGTTCTCCAAACTTGGGATATTAGTAAAATAACATCATTTCATTGGCAAAGAGATATTAGCCTTCGAGTTGTGTTCGATGGTTTAATTTATTGAAAAAATATTCAGGGACTTAATCATCCAAAATGAGAAAGTTTAATGGTTTTTCATTCAAAAAATTGTCTAAACACTTAACTATTCAAAGTAAGAAAGTTTAATAGTTTTTTCATTCAAAAAAATAGTTCAAGTACTTAATCATTCAAAATGGATTAGTTTGTTGGGTTTTTTTTTTGAACTTTTCCTTAATATTAATTATCTTATATAGTAGCTTAGGATAGATCTCATAGATGTCACGTATTCTAGATTTCTCAAATTATTAAACGCATAGAAGATATCAAATACAAACCTTACCATATATACAAACTTTTTGGAGATATTTGTTACGATTTTGATATAATTCTGAACATGATTTTAGTTTATTTTTAAAATCTAAATTTCAACGAAGTTTGAAGATTTGAAGACACGAAGCAAGAAACACGAATCATGAAACATGAAACACGAAAACATGAAATATTAAATGTGAAAATATGAAACATGAAACCTAAAAAGAATTTAGAAAAATAAGAATAAAAAATAAATATTTAAATTGTTACAAAAAGTATCGTATACCATTAAGCAGAAGAGTCAATGAGAGATGAATGATAAAATATATATATCAAGGTTTTCTAGGTAAGGACTTTTATGGGTTGTTCGATTGTGGCTTAATGGGTTGTATAAGTCATATCTAACTGTTCGGTATGGGCTTATTTCGGTCAGCCCATGGCTGAATTGCTCAGCTAAAAAAGTAGTCATATAAACTCAGCTGGTCCTTTCCCTTAACACCCTTGAAATTCATTCTATCCTCCTCTACTCGGTGTCATTTACACGATCGGAAGTTCCTTCGACGGACAATTAGGAAACCCGCAAACCAAAACCCGTCGGTAACACTCGTTCAAGGCAAACTAAAGTTCAAACACCCCTTTGGTATATTTATTTCCATGTATGATTTGCATGTGCTTTTACTTGTCTACTTAATGATAGAATTTGGTTGAAATGATTTTTAGGGGTAAGGCTAAAAACAAGGGGCCTAAAAGAATCTGTCACATTTTGCATTCATGAACAGAGTGAAATCGATCATCTTGAAGATGGTTATTGATGGAGAAAATATGGGCAAAAAGCTGTTAAAATAGCCATTTTAAGCGGTCCTTTATCATACTTTCTTCTTTTCAACTTCTTCAATCTGATGAAGATTGTAAAAGGAAAGCATCAACATCTGTCAGCATCTTGGACTTGATGGTTGGTCAAACAAATTGCTGATCAACTAAGGATATTTAGTTACAGACACCGTTTGCACCATGATTTAAGAGACGAGGGACAGACAAAATGTAACACCCTCAAATTTGGAAGAAGAATTGATTTAAAATTTCCAATGTTACATCAATTAAAGGATACACCCTTGCCATAAATGAAAACCAAGTCTTACGATAAAGTCTAGCTTAAGGTCAGATGTTATTAAAATTCAAATACAGTTGTTATCCCAAATACGGAAGATGTCCCATAAAATCTAGATCCTCCTCGTGCATATAACTTGCACCTATCTCTTCAAGGTGTTGCTAGTACCATTACCCAACGATGACCTGATGCACATGCCAACAAATAAAAAAGATAAGGCTTAACACTTAGTGAGTTCAAACAATTTTCATCATAAATGAAAAGGCAGTAAAATTGAAAGATGTTACTTAAATCACAATGTCCAAATGAAATGTATTTAGTATAAAAACACATCCTTTTCAAAACCCACCATTTTCGTGATGAAAACTCATTTATCAAAACACTCATTTATTATGAAACCAAATTCCAGTATTCACCTAAAACGTGAATGAGGTTAAATGTTCAGATATTAAAATTAAACATGGATGAAACTCTATTAAAACACTTCATACTCAAAACAGCACCGAAAACATGGATTATACACTTATCCAAAAATAACACCTTTCGAAGAGAAGGGGGACCTATATCCATCCAATGTGACGAACACAAAATTATCCATAGTAATGAGCTCCGTTACGGATCAACGGGGGGGGGGGGGGAACGTGTATCCATAGTAAGCTGCATTCTATGTTAGGGAGTTCCACTAGGGATCACACAGTCATCAGGTTCAACCACTCACGGTCTATAGTCCTAGTCCTCCGCCGATCCTAGTCATACCCGTTCACTAGAAATAATAATAATTATGGCCTGACGAACATCAAGTGCAACCACTTACGATTAACAGCTTGAGTCCACCGCTATGGCTCATGCAGTCATCACGTTCAACCACTCATGGTCTGTACCTCGAGTCTTCCGCTAAGGATCACACAGTAATCAAGTTCAATTATAATATTATCATTTGAGATTGGAGAGTTACCGAATATTTGAGTATGTGTAGTTTCCTACATAAACATCAAATTAATCAAATATTTCAAATACATGTCTCCCATTTTTACGTGTGTAGCATGCATCAAACCTGATCATAAACATTCCTCAAGTAAAGTATTAATAAACGATATCGCCAACGTCTTATATTTAATTGAAGACCCCATCTTTTCACAAACCTAAATTCAATGTATTTATAATATTATAAATGACGAAATATGGCAAGAAGGCAAGTTTATGACCTATTTGGAATGCCTTAAGACATTGAAGGCCCGTAAAAGCCGCAAGTTCACGCGGAGAAAAGTTAACGACGTCAATTTGGGCAAAAACATACACTTTGCCACACGGGGATCAAAATGCATTTTTTTCATATGATTTTAATTCATATATCAAAACTCATCTTGACATATGTGCATGTTTTTACTTTAGCATCATTCGGCAACTATTCAAGTTGGAATTAAATGTCGATCGGATTTTTTTTCATGGAAGATCTATTAAGAGGGACTATTAATAGAACGAAACATGAAACATAATTGTTTTCAAGTTATCGATCTTCTTCAAACTCGAGATCCTTCACGCAACATTACGTACGGATACATACCTAATATAATAATATATATAAATATCAACACTAAATTTTAGGTTTTGTATCTTTTTAGCATAATGGTTTGGGGTGGGCTATTGACTATATTGATAATGGGCCGAGCCCATAAGTTAAGAAATGGACCAAACACAATTATTCCAATTTTGGTTACATTGTGAATTGAGGTGGGAAGTTATATTCATAAAGAGAAATTATGGGGGGTAAATCTGTAATTTGAGGGTATTGAAAAACCCCCAATTCTACCCTTAAAATGCTATTAGATTCAGCTGATTTCTGAGAAGACACATTATTACTTTATTAAAAATTTATAAACAAGAAAATGAATTAAATAATTAACGTATTCACATGATTGGTGGGACGAAAAAATACATAAAATTGAAGGACAAATGATTTTTATTTATGCTTGAAGGGTTAGAATTTGATCGGGTGGTAAAAGATCGACTTAATCAGAGTCATTACTCCAAAACTTAAAGGAAACAAAACTTAGAACGACAAGATCTTGAAACCTTTTTCAAGATTTGAATCAAAAATAGAAACTTAAAGTAAAAATAATATTTTCAATCGTTTTTTTGAATTTGAATCGAGAACGATGAGACTTGATGTCTTCATTCTTCAACGATACATCCCATTCAAAAACATCGGTTTCATGCTTATGGCAGCTGCTCTTCAACTTACCAATGCCCAACACTTGTCTGCTTCTTCCAAATTCCAATCATGCTAATTTCGATTTCCATTTTTCTCTACTTTTAACTGAATTTATATGTGAAAAATATTGTCGATTATATGCTCAAATATTCATTATCATAGTTTTTTTTGTAATTGTAATAGAAATGGTTGCGAAATGTAATTAAATTGAATGATAATTAGACTTTAATCAGTTTATTATATTATTATTATCACAAGACACTCATTCGTTTCAGGAACATATTAAATCAGTCATAGAATTGTTATGGGTAAAAGTAAAACAGTAAGAGTTCTTAATCTGTATTTACTTGAATGATGCTATAAATCTCCATTAAAGTGGTTATTTATTTATTTATTTATTTATTTATAATTGAACAAAAGCAAATCAGCAGATTGAATAACTTCTCTAAAAGGAGTATTAAGATCCACATTCTGCACAGAAAAAGCACCAGCAACGAATTGAGCTTTAGAAAGCCGTTGCGCGTTAGCAGACCCTTTCACTCTATTTTATTATATACGCTTAGTGAAAAGAATGTTTTTTGATACACCTAGGACATGGATTCTATATGAACCAATGGATCGTGACAAGTCGTTACTACTAGCAATGACTTCCTCTTTCATTACTTCATTCTTTCCATATCCCTCTCCTTTGTTCTCAGTTACTCATCAAATTTGTTTGTAAGGCCCATAAGTTTGTTGGTTGGAGGAAGTCCATATGGCCCATAAGTTTGTTAGTCCACATGGCCCATAAGTTTGTTGGTTGGAGGAAGTCCACATGGCCCATAAGTTTGTTGGTTGGATTGGAGGAAGTCCACATGGCCCATAAGTTTGTTGGTTGAAGGAAGTCCATATGGCCCATAAGTTTGTTGGTTGGACTTGGAGGAAGTCCATATGGCCCAAATGAGCCCACCTTAATACCAGTTACCACATTGCACTACTTCTATAAATTATAAATCATAAAAATCATATTTGTAAATAGGCGAATTATCGTGTGAGAATAAGAATTAAGGTGAGAAACGTGAAAAGAGATATGGATCATTGATCATCTTTAATCTCAAACTCACCAATGAATCACGTTTGATACATAAATTGATCTAGTGCATCCAAGGGTGAAAATCCCTTCTTACGCTTCTCATCTTAACTCTAATTCTTACCGGAACCCAACCCTTTGTAAATAATATATCATATTTGTTTTAATTCAAAACAACAAAAGGTTTTCCATCTTAATGATGATTATTTGACTACTACATAAATTATATGCTTGTTAAAAAACACCTATGTCAAATTGTTTTATTTTAGATTTTTAACACATTAAATAATTAGTCTAATGGTTAAATAAAATCTTGATTTAACTGTCTGATTAATTCTTTAATAGTTTACAACAATACTTGATTCTGACATAAAAAGATAAAAAATATATATAATAAACAAAATAAAATGAGTTTAAAATTTTACTCTCATTACAAAAGGATATATTAAGATAACATAAATATCATTAAATGAAACCTAATGTTTATGTCACCGAGATTGAACATTTTATTTTAACAGTGTCATATAAAACGATACACTCTTTTAGTTCTTCGTTGAAGATAGCACATGCCGGAGTTATGCAATGACGACTACATTGTCAATTTTTTGGGTTCTGCCCAAGCACATGGTCGTAAAAAAAATTCAAATCCTTCAAACCCGTCCAACCCAACTGGCCAACTCCCTAACAAACCAATTAAACCTAACCCGTTAAACTGCCAGTTAAGAGGGTGGAAATTGGGTTACACTAGCTCAACCATCTCAATCCGTCAATCCGCCGCTAACAACACCTTGCTTGCCATATTCATGCGGTAAAGTAAAGTAACTTGATAAGCACTTGCCCGGATAAGCATTTGGTAAACAACACCTTAGTGACGCATCTTCATCATACACCACCAAATAACCAAAATGGTGATCATCTCCGACCTCTTTGAAAACCACCTAGTGGTTAGGCCCGTTCCTAGAAGGGCGAGCCGGGCATACGTATAGGACTTACAAAAATTAAGGGCCCAAATTTTTTTAGTATATATAATAGTGGTTCAAAAAAATGTAAATAGAAGAGACAAAAAAATTAGTATTTAATAGGACCAGAAAAGATTTTGGTACTACATTAACTATTAAGTCTCAAACATGTATCAATTAAATATATAGAAGAAAAAAATACATAAAAAGGTTAATTTGTCATTCATTATATAATATTATTTAATGTTTCTCTTATTTATCTAAAACCGACATCTAAATTGCCTCGAAAAATTTGATATATTCTCCATAGTTTATCTCCGATTTAACTCTTTTGATTATTTCATCATCGTGTGAATTCTATTTTTATATTAAAACATAATAGATTTTCTTGTTATTAGCTAACAAAACCCCCATCTTTTGGAAAAATTACCAACCATATGAGACGATACAACTTATATCTATATTTAGAAGGCAAAAATGCATAAAATAGCAATTTACTTTCATAAATTTCTTTATTATAGCATTGTACTTCCAATTTTTCTTATTACAACAATGTACTTTCAAACTATTTTTTATTAGAACATTGTACTTTGAAAAATTTACCCATTATAGCATTAGGTAACCTTTTGATTTAAATTTACCCATTATACCATGTTTCCATGCTACCTCAATGTCCACGTAGGTTGTCCACATGTACTATAGTGATGTGACTTTCTTATTACAATATTGTACTTTCAAAATTATTTTATTATAGCATCTACTAGTTCTTATTAAACAATGTACATTTAATTTTAATATTTATATATTTTACATATTATTTAATAAATATATTAAATGAATTAAAAAAATTCTAAATTATTCATTAATATACCAATATTAATAAA
>NC_037529.1:13489107-13505792 GCF_001531365.2 Cynara cardunculus var. scolymus | reverse complement strand
AACTTTTACTTGATGTATAAATATATTAAATTAATTAGATTTTTTTGAATTATTTATTGATATAACAATATTAAAAGATTGTAGAATATAATTTATTTCGTTAACATATAGAGAGAACTTTAAAAGATATGTATTTTTTTAAAACAAAATGTATCTCGAAAATAATGTAGCATATTTATTTAAGAAACATTTTACTCTATAATATTTAATTTGCATGCAACTTAATAAGAAAAAGTCAAAAAAATAAATGTTTTTTTAAATCATAGTAATGAAAAGTGAAAATCACTAATAATAATTTAAAATAGATTTTTATTTTTATTTTAATTAAGTCATCAAAATGATATGTCATCCACATCACCTGATTAAAGTCATACAAAAAGAAAAAGGTTAACCGATTTAAAAGGTAACAGGTTACCCATTGCTATAATGGGTAGATTTTTTAAAGTGCGATGTCTTAATGAAAAATAATTTGAAAGTACATTGTTGTAATAAGAAAAATAAAAGTACAATGATATAATAAGAAAATTTATGAAAGTAGGTTGCTATTTCATGTATTTAACCCATATTTAGAATAACAAAACTCTTTATTATCTAACATTGAGTGCATAAATCTTAAGTATTCTTCTATATCTAAAAGAAGAATAAGATCTCAAACTATTATCAACATAAATTTTTTTATTTATAAGATTGATGATTCCATAAAAGTTTGTTTTAAACCTAACATTATGTTATATTGAGTCTTCTTTTATGTAGGGAAGAGAGGAAAGTAATGGAGGGGGAAATATTTTATTCTTGGAGATTTTTTCAGGGAAAGGGAAATGAAAGGAAATGAAAGGAAAAAAAAAACTATATCAAAATTTATTTTTATTTCATTATTTTTACATCCTTTCTCTTCTCTATCAAAAACACAAATAAAAAACTTTATTTTTCATCATTTCTTTTCCTTTATGTAACATTCCCTGTCCCCATGTTCCAGAACGGACGATGTCACTAACATGACTTAGTTGAAAGACATAAACATTTCAGAGCTACTAATAAACTCCAATGTAGATTAGCTTTTAAAACATGTTTTACAATCCAAAATATTACATTCTAACAATTATTTATAACCTTAGAATATTATACATCTACAAACGAGTTTACCAACTCCAAAAAGTCAAACGCTCGATCTCAAGTCTCGTCCCTATCAGTATCACTTGGAACCTTCCGTGTCAGAAAACAAGAACACGGTTGAGCATGGGGCTCAGTGAACAGACTGTAATATAAACCTTAAATAATCATACGTAACATCGATAATAAAGTGGAAGACTTAAAAATCAATTAAACCGAATTCATATAAAATCAAGACGTTTCACAATTCTTATTTTTAAAACATCATTTAAACAAAACCCATCAATTCAAGTAGTGTTCGTGGGGTGGCCAAACCACACGAACTATCGGGCCGGCGTGCGGGCACCAGGCCCGGCCCGGCCCTAGGCACGTGCAGCCCGTGCGGTCGCACAGAGCATCAAAGCCCAAAGGGGCATCAAATTTTTATATGGACTATAGTATTAGTTTTCATTTTTGGGCCTTTTAACCCTTTGGATTTAAAAATTAAAGACTTAGGCTTTAAAATTTAATTGTAAACAATCCCTAACCCAAACCCAAGATTGAATTGGAGCATTGGACGCCCCTCATTTCATGCCATGGTTCAGCCTTGCGCTTGCTGTTCCTGTTCGCCATTCGATTTTTTTGATTTTGCAGAACGAGTGACGACGTTCTGATTCTAGAGGCATAGCCGCAGGGGATTAGGGGAAGATGATTAACAATAAATGTTACTTCTCTAACGGGCAAGGCAAGGGCAACGACTGTGTCCATGACCTTGAATCGAGGAGTCGACGTGACGATTGGCTACTGGGTACTGGACTGGTCCGTCTACCGAGTGCCGATTGCCATCTGCTCAACAGGGACCATGGTAACTAGTAAGTCTCCTACTCTCCACTATATATACAAGTATACTCGAGAGTCTCGAAGTCTCACTGTCTCAAATGTCAAGTCTCGAAGTCTCAATGTCCCACATTCTATGATTCTAAGTTTCTAATAGATTAGATGTTTGAGCATATGTACCAAATTGTTTGATTTAATGATTAATGATTTGTTTCTCAAATCTCAATCCTTCAATTCATTCTTCAAATTTGAAATCTAGATAGTAGATACAGTTAATTGGAGGCTTGGATTTTGGAATTTGGAACTCTGAAGTTGCCAAGTTGGAATTGTTGAACGAGTTTGGATTGGAAGCAGGGCCAAGTCTTCAAGAACAAGTCTTCAAGTTGGAAAGGAAGCACGAGCTTAATCCAGGTTTTATCATTCTATGCTTGTTGCTTGACTATTGCTTGGGTATTTGTTGCTTGATTTTCATAAGATATTAGACATGTTTCCTATATCACAACTATCAGGTGCGCAAAATAGAAAAAGAAAGAAAATACAACAAGAAATTGCCCAATCTTTACAGGGATCGTTAAATCGATATTTTGTTAGGCATGAAAATGTGTCTGAAAATCCCATTGGAAATGTTTTTGAAAATCCCACTGAAAATGTTATTGAAAATCCCACTGAGAATGTTTATGAAAATCCACTGAAAATGTTTCTGAAAATCCCAATAATTTTGTTGAAAATATTGAAAATCTGTGTACTAATGAAGTTGGGGACGATGAAAATCCATGTAATGATGAAGTTACTTTGAATATTTTTGATCCAAGGGTTTGGGATGATTTAGATTAAAAAATGAAAGATTTGCTTGCTGAAAAAGGTCTTATAAGGGAAACCAACATCAACTTTCCAAATGATAAAGTATGTAGACATTTTTCTTGTGAACATTACGTCCGTAAATTACGAAATGGTGATTCTTATGATAGAAAATGGTTGGTTTATTCAAAAGAGTTGGATAAAGTTTTTTGTTTTTGTTGTAAGATAATCAAAACTGCTTGGTCTAAAAGTCAATTAGCTACCGAAGGGATAAATGATTGTAGGCATTTAGGTGAAACATTAAGTTTGCATGAAAATAGTTCTGAGCATATGATCAACTTGAGAACTTGGACTGAGTTGCGAGTGAGATTGAATAAAAATCAAACAATTGATCATTCAAGTCAGGTTTTTTTGTTATTGGGATACGAAAAAAATTGTGCATCATTCGCATAATTACAAGAATTGATTAAGAAAGATACAAATCATTGGAAATAAGTTTTGATTAGAATAATTGTTGTTGTGAAGTGTCTAGCACAATATAATTTGGCTTTTCGTGGATCAAATGAAAAAATTTATCAAAATTCTAATGGGAATTTTTTGGGTATATTTCAAATGATTGCGGAGTTTGATCCTATCATGAAACAACATTTTCGGCTAATTAAAAACAAAGAAACTCATTATCATTATCTTAGCCATAAAATTCAAAATGAACTGATTCAAGTGTTGGCATCTGGAGTTAAGAGTGTGATTATTAAAAAAATCAAAGAGGAAAAGTATTTTTCCGTAATTCTTGATTGCACTCCTGATGCAAGTCACAAGGAACAAATGACTTTGATTATAAGATGTGTTGATATGTCGTGTGCTCCCATAAATGTAGAAGAGTTCTTATTAGAATTTTTGGTTGTAGAGGATACATCTGGTTTAGGTCTCTTCAATGTGTTACAAGATGTTTTAAAATCTCTAGATTTAGACATTAATTGTGTGCGAGGACAAGGTTATGATAATGGATCTAATATGAAAGGAAAACACCAAGGTGTTCAAAAAAGATTGCTTGATGTAAATGCTAGAACATTTTATATGCCATGTGGTTGCCATAGTCTTAACTTAGTTTTATGTGATATGGCAAATTCTTGTCATAAAGCAAAAACTTTTTTTGGAACATGTCAAACAATATACAATGTGTTTGCTAATTCTACCAAGCGATGAAATGTTTTACTTGAGTTTATTGATGATTTGACTTTGAAATCTTTGTCTACTACCCGTTGGGAAAGTCATATAGAAAGTGTTAAAGTTATAAAAAGTTCTTCCTAGATTAGATTCTTTCTTCTTTCAATCCATAGATCATTCTTTGGTTTGTGATTTCCAAAACCCCATTTCATGTTTGAGTTCTGATTTAGAAATATGATAAACCCATATTCTAAATCCTTTAAAATCGACCCTGTATTTCATTTCATTTTCTTGAATTGGTTTCTTGAAGTTTCTTGGAATATTCTTGTTTGTTTCTTGGAATGTTTTGATTTATAGCTATTACAAAGCGATTTGAAACCCATTTTTTTTATGATTTAAACCTTTTCTTTGTTTGAAATTTATCTGATGAATCTTTCTTGTTTGATATATACTAAAAATATGAATTGGAGCTATGAACATGTTAATGTTATGAACATGTTAGTTTTGCTTGATCTCATTGCTATAGAGGGTGAGTGATCTTCTTAGATAGGAGTTCAAGAATTCATCTTCATTTGTACTTTCATGGAAGCTAAAGTCTCTGCCCATATTTGCGGGTTGCAGCCCTTTATACCACACATTAGAACAACCATCCCCTTTGACACCAGACCAATAACATGATCTTGAATTAGCCCACCTAAGAGTAATCAGTATATGTAATAAAGCCTTTGAAAGCAACGCGCCCGTAGTTATAGATGCCAAGGATACTTCTATCCCACCGGGCCTTGATTACTTCACATATTCGGCTGCAATAATGTACAACAAGGGACAAAAGAAAACGAGGTATTTCTTGAGACAACGTTCAAGATTTCAATGTGAAATAGCTTCAGCCTGACTTTCGTTTTGTATGAATCCATACAGGAAAACTGGCTGCCCAAAAGGCCCGTGATTTGGGAATCGGGAAAGATAGCGATAAACTGGAGTTTGCGTCACTTTATGGAATGGCGGATGCTATGAGTTACGGACTGAGAAACGCAAGGTTTAGCTTGAGCAAGTACTTGCCATTCCGACCTGTTTGACGAGATCATGCCTTACCTTCTACGAAGAGTAGAAGAAAACAAAGGGCTGATCTCATCTTCATATCTCGATTGACATCTGACGATGTAAGCCAACTGTATAAATTAATAGTTGTTCTCTTTAAATAATATACTCTACCAGTAACACGGATACTGTAGGATCAATAGTAGTTGTTTCTTGATGGCCAAAATTTGACCAATGGTCTTTTATACAGGAAAGAGTTGAAAAGGAGAGTAACTGCTTGTATTGGGCAAGGATTGGCAGAAAGATTGAAATAACAAGCAAACTCCATAGTCCAAGTTAAAATGTAGAAACAGATTCAATTTGGGCCTTTTGATTGTTCCCATAATGTTTCAAGATTGGACATAAATCAATAGGAACATAGGGTCTGTTTCTTTAAGGATGATAATAATAAAAGATGGAGATGTTTTTCATGAAAAAGATGGATTTTTATGAATAGACATCATTGGAAATAATAACATCATTGGAAATAACATATCAAGAGCTGAGTTTTGAGTCATCAATCAGGTCCCTAATTCAACAAATTCAACCACAAGAAAACAACAAACAGAAACACATTACTACAATCTTTTCAGGCTTTTCTTTCTAGCATCAATCTTCTTTTTTGTCGGTCTGAGTTGCATACTTATGATATTATGCTTTCTACTATTGGTTGCTTGTACTGACTACTATCAGAACTCCAACAGGGCATGCTGCTTCTCCCTAGGACAGTGTGGCATCATCGCCAGTCCTAGTAAGGGTATCTGGGTCAGTTAGATCTTCAAGTTCAAGATCTGGTGGAAGGTCTCAGCAACCACTCTCTGTGAAAAATCCACTACCCTATGAGGTAAAATCACACTTTCTTTTCTTTCTTGTTTTCCATTCCCGAATAGAGTAAGCATCTGGCATTTTATCTTGGGGACAAATGTGCTCTCTTTGTTTGACCTTTTCTAATTTTGTTGTGGTGCAAAATGAAGATTTTGAAAAGGAGAAGTTTCACAATACAGAGATAATTGAGAGTATGCGGTTAGAGATGGAATACAACTCTGATCGTGCATGGTAGGTTCATTTTACCCGATATTATTAAACTAGGGTCTCTTTTTTAACAGCCTATGAGAGTGAGATTGATCATTTTTATTATTCTTGCTTTTTCAAGTCCTTTTCGCAAGTTTAGCCCTTGCAGGTTGTGACAGATCGCTGATGTCTTTCTTGGTCTCGGCCCTGTGTTTATCGTCAATTTGTAATGGATATTTGGGAGTCGGAATTGCGTATTTTCTTAGAATAACATCAGCTGATTACTCGAACCTTCCTTTGGGAATCATGATATAGTTTTTAGCAACATTGGTGCCAGTATTTTGGATTTAGAATGTACCCACTTCACAACCTGCAGATAAGAAGGAAAAGAAGACAGGTTCGATTAAAAGGAGGAGAAAGACCAGAACGGTTAGAAGAGTGGTGTTCAATATGGTATTTGTTTATCGTAGAGAACGAGAATCCGAGGCGCAGAGGTAAAGCTATATGAATCAAGAAAATCTTTAAAAATAACACTTGTAGCAGATGATTATGGTGGCAATAAATGATTATAACTGGAGGCTGGAAGAATTTGTTGAAGAGTGATAACTTAAGTTCGGCTAGGATTATGGTGGCAATAAAGAATTTGCTGAAGAAAGTTGGGTGTTGTGTCGAATTAATACATGTCACTAATGTTGAATTAAGTCTCATTTTGTGTTGGGTTTTGAAAGATATATTAGGATGTCGAGTTAAATCTCATTCAAAACATATTCCTCATTTTGTTTAATGACGATGTTGACACATTCTTTTTGTAAAATTTGGTCTTGTATGATCTTGTAATTGTTAATCATTTTGAGTAAAAATTCCCAGAGGATTAGGAATGACCCAAAAAGTTTATTTAAAATTCCATACCTTCAATCCTTGTAACTTATTTTGGAATTTTGGATACATTGCCTTAGAAAGGATTGTTGATAAGATTTATCGTTCAATGGGATCGGATGGTCACTGTTAATCTTATTCCTTACACATATAATTACAATTAAAATGTTTAATATTATACACATTCCACATAAAAGATTTTCTTTTACAGATGATTGCAGAAGCTACTAATACTAGMATTTCACATGGATGGTTATTTGAATCTAATTTTGCTACAAATGTTGTAGGCTTATGACATCTTGAAATAATTTGATGTTTCAAAATTGAATAAATCTCAATAAATCTTTTAAATCCCGCCGTATTGTACGGGTAAACAACTAGTATATATATAATTGGAGATGTCGGATTAGGTCAAGTTTTAAAGAAGAAATAAAAAATGGAAAAAGAAAGAGCCCAGAGAAGAGCTAGAGCATGAGGAAGAGGAGCCCATTTGCCATTAACAAGGCCCCATTAAATCTAAGGGTGAATCCGCACCAGCACATAGCCATTGATAAACACAAACAACCACGGTGTAATAGAGAGAGACGTTGCTATCGTACGCCCATACGTACCTTACACCGTCTTTCCATGCGCCATATCCCTCACACAACACACACCTCGACCGCAAACCCCCATCGACTTACCGACCTCCTCTCTCTCCTAGACTCATCCCATGGAATTTAGAAATCCAAACATATCTTTGATCGAGATTTCAATCTCTTCGATTCAATCTTAAGAAACCCTTATCAATCAATCATCTGGGCACTTGGTTATTTACTCCAAGGTATAATCTTTTTCTCAAATTTTAGATTATCTTTTGCTTTTTTAGATTGTACTGTCTGTGCCTGTTTAAATCTGACATTTATGCATTTATTATCTATGTTTTTTCTTGTTTCTTTTGGGTATCTGAATGGGTTTTTTGATCTTTTCGTTATGAAATGTTTGTGTTGTTTGACGATCATTGTTGATGTTGTATCAAATTGATCTCTTCTTGATTATTTGAGTTTGTAGATTGTATTCACAAGTGATCTTACAACTGATAGATAGCAAAATTTGGTTTGTTCTTGTGTGTGATTCATTAGATCATTATAACAAAAAAAGAAATTGCTTTTCTGATTTTTTTCCTGATAACTAAGTAAATTCAAATTGAATTTGGTTATATCAAAGATACTGTGATTTTAGCAGATTGAAGATCAGTAATTGTTCCTAGTGATTGACATTCTGATCGTCTGACTATGCTTTTCGTTGCAAACTGACCATCAATTGTGTGGTAATGCTGTAAATGCTATAGTTTACAAGAATGAATAACTTTGGATGAGTTGTTGAACTTTAAATTTCACAAGAATAATAGTGGTTGGCATTTTTTCTGTAAAACCTCTTGCAAAGTGTAGTGTTTCTATTTGCATTCTTGTGAGAATGGCATTGCTTTGCAGTAGAAGCCTAGTATGCTGGTTAGCAATAGTCAATCACTTGTTATAATAACATGTTTTCTGGATGAGTTTCTGCTTGTTATATGATGATCTGATCCATGTTTTGCTTATGGATTGTAACATTTACCATGTACAGTATTTTCATTCATTCGTTGGTGCTTTGTTTGTATTGTTTCAATTCACTAAACTACACGATTAGCCAAATGGAGTCACCACATCTAAAATCATCTCAAGATTTGTGTTTGTTTTTGTGCTTGGGTCATGGTTTTAAGTTTGTAATTGGAGTATGAATAAGAAATTAGCCCAAATAGGAATTTCTGAAAACGAACGTACATGATTTTTTCTGATAAAGTAGTATTAATGAATATTTACATTTGTTTAATTACGTATCTTTAGGTTCTATATACAAATTTCATTCATAGTACTTTATTCTGTTTTGTGTGCTTCCTTTTTTGAATCAATATAGTCTACATTTTCAAGATTGTATGCATTCCCAAAAAGGGAAATATACTCTATTTTAGGGAATAGTCTTATGACGAGGTTAAAATATTGAAACACAACATTACACAAGAAATAGAGTAATAAGATACCACTGATTGAAGCTTCATAGAGAAAAAGAATTACGTATAGATTCAAGATAATGAGAAGAAGATATTTTTAGGGCCAAGAGTTTCATCTTATGGATTTATTCAAAGCATCCTAGCGCCTTCGCTTCTCTTGAGGCACTAATGAAAATCTTAGATGAGGTGTTATTGCAAATTGATGATAAGAATATATGGTACAATGCAGAACAAGATCATAACTTATTGTCGAATTAATTTATGGGACGTGTGAGTAAAAAAGCCAAAAGATTTTTGGTTGGGTAATGCTTATGTGTATTAAAAAGTTATGGTATTTTTCTGCAATTGTGCACATATCAAGGTGATTTCTTGAAATTTTTATGGTGGTTTATAGGTATATCGTCTGTAGAGGTCGGAGGATCTTTGTGCATGGAAGAAGATGCCGGATTTGAGACGTGGAGTTCGCCAAGCTAAGAAAGCTAATAATGTTGAGGATAATGCCGCTCTTTTAGCCCCAACTCCTCGTCGTGGGACCCGGCGTGGCAAAGCTCAGGCATTGAAATCACCTGCCGCCGGTCCGGCTGTCCCAGGGTATCCCTATCCAATGCCGAGACCAGCTGGCAGAGGACGAGGGAGTCGACCAACAGATCAAGATAAAAATCCTGAGATATTTGGTGCTGGAGTTGGTCGTGCGCCCTTGAATTTGGATGTTGGAGTTTGTAATCCATTAGTTGTTGGTAAAAGTGCGGAAAAATTGGCTGCCGATGCAGAGGATGAAGGAAGCACGAGCCCACTTCCTGAAAGGGTATTATTTCCATCTGATTTTAGCAAACATTAATGACTTCATATTTGTATTTCTTTATGCGTCTTGTTATTATCACTATTGATTACGAACAAGGACTTTGATGATCAATATGGATTGTCCATATTTTCTGCTTTGGGGGAAATGTCCTACCACTTTGAGTGTTCCTATTGTTTGCTTACTTAATTTAATTATATCCTTTGATTAGATCTATAATCTTTTGCTTTTTGAAATCTTGAAACAAATCTTATACAATTCAAGGTTCACTGACATATAAAAATCAAGATACTATTGCTTGATGTGAGCTAGGAAAATAAACATAAAAACAGTAAAACTTTTTGGATTTTAAGAGCAAGGTCCTTGTAGTTATATTCAAGATCCTTACATAATTTTCACTTTCAGGTTCAAGTTGGAAATTCCCCTTCATACAAGTTGGAAAGAAAACTCGGCAAAGGAGGATTTGGTCAAGTTTACGTAGGGAGAAGGGTGACTGGTGGCTCAGGAAACACAGGCCCCGATGCACTTGAGGTATGTTCTTTTTACAAATATCATCTCATTGGTATGTGAATGCTTGATTTTATTGGGATATTGGAATGCAGGTTGCTTTAAAGTTGGAGCATCGAAATGGCAAGGGATGTAGTTATGGTCCTCCTTATGAGTGGCAAGTATACAGGTGAGCAGTGTTGATATTTGTTCTCTTTCTGGTAACCGTGGGTGTTCGGGCTAGCTTGCGTGTACCTTGATCTCATGGGCTTGAAGATAACAGCCGGGAAAACCCCCAACAATGTTATAATTTGTTATGACATACATAAAATGCATTCTAAATGCTAATTGGTTTTTGAATCTTTTTGCTTGAAGTACCCTCAATGGGTGTTACGGAGTTCCGATGGTCCATCACAAAGGCCGTCAAGGAGACTATTATATCCTTGTGAGTTCTCCACCTCTCTTCATTGTTCTTTGTGGTTGTGATTCATTGGTGCTTATTGTGATCTTTGTTTTTGGTCTAGGTTATGGACAAACTAGGACCGAGTTTATGGGATGTTTGGAACTCTAGCAACCAAATGTAAGTGAATAATTAATATCTTATTGAAGTTTTTCCCCCCTAAAGTTGTATGTAAGTTTAAAATTTGTTCTTTTGTACAGTCTCTCTGAAGAAATGGTTGCCTGTATAGCAGTGGAAGCGTTATCGATACTAGAGCAGCTTCACTTAAGAGGGTACCCACTCAAAAAATTTTGATCTTAGATAAGTACTTCAGTTTCTATTATCAACATGTGAACGCAAATCTTTTTCCAATTCTCAGTTTTGTTCATGGAGATGTAAAGCCTGAAAACTTTTTGCTCGGTCAGCCTGGGACACCTAATGAGAAGAAGTTGTATTTGGTTGATCTTGGTTTAGGTAAGTATTTCTCCGATACTATTTTAGGCTCGGGATATCTATAATGTTCAAGTTCAACACATCATAAATAAAGTTCTGACGACTTGATATCCTTATTTCTTTAGCTTCAAAATGGAGGGACACATCTTCCGGTAATCATGTTGATTATGACCAAAAGCCTGACGTTTTCAGGTAATATTTGTTCCACTTGAAGCATTCTTGGATGATATTTGTGGTTTTAAATGTCATCATTGTGTTTTCTTGGCTTAACTTCATTTATATTTCTTCTATATGTTTCATGTTTTCTCCTGACAGGGGCACAGTACGTTATGCAAGCGTGCATGCCCATTTAGGGAGGACGGGAAGCAGAAGGGATGACCTTGAGTCTTTGGCATATACCTTAATATTTCTCCTCAGAGGAAAGCTTCCATGGCAAGGGTTCATTGTGAGTTTGTTTCTAAAATTTATCAACTTTCGAACTTCTAATTTGTTTCTTTTTTAGGGAATTTGATCTTTATTTTCGTTATTTTCTAACATATCTTTATCAATTAGAATTGAGATTTGCTCTAGAAAGAGTAATTTTATAAAGCTTGGTGCTTTGCATTTCATGGGTTTTAAGGGAATCATTTCAAGATACCCAAAGTTGTTTCCTTTTAATTTTGTGGATTTTAATCGTAAGTTGTTTCCTTTTAATTTTGTGGATTTTAATCGTTGCAATCTTCAAAGTTGGGTGCTTACAGTTTTCTGGGGTTCCATTTAATTGTTTCAATATTTTCGTACTTTCATTGAAGAAATTGAAGGGTATGTGCAAAAGCATTTGAAGTTAAAATGTCATGTAAATATTCATTTTTGTAAATTTATCCTTTGATATAATGCTTAAAACTTGTAACAATTCTTCAACTGTAGGGAGAAAACAAAGGGTTTCTTGTTTGCAAAAAGAAGATGGCAACTTCTCCCGATTTACTTTGCTATCTTTGCCCATCCCCTTTTAAACAATTCCTTGAAACGGTGACCAACATGAAATTCGATGAAGAACCAAACTACTTGAAGCTTATTGGACTCTTTGAAAACTGCCTAGTTTCAAGTGCATCTTTGCGGCCAGTCAGAATAGATGGTGCCTTAAAGGTATGATTTCTACAACTGCAAATTTGCTCTTTTGATGCTTCATGAAGTAATAGTGGATATTTGTGTGTTATAGGTGGGACAAAAGAGAGGAAGGCTGCTTATTGATTTGGAAGATGATGCTCAGCCTAGGAAGAAAATTCGGCTAGGAACTCCCGCCACCCAATGGATTTCTATTTACACTTCAAGAACGCCAATGAAACAAAGGTACAAAAAAAACAATGTCAAAATAGTTTTTACACTCTTTGTAGTAGAGGTCAGGTATGCATATATCTTATCCTCTCCATAATCCACCTCGGGGTGGGATATACTTGGTTCTTTTGATTTGGTTTACTCCCCTTCATATTAAAGGGTTGGGTTCCGGTGAGAATGAAAGTTATGATAAGAAGGGTAAGAAGGGATCTCACCCTTGGATCAATCCTATTGAAGATCAACACGAATACGGTGCACAGAGATGCGCCAGATCAATTTCTGTGATAACTGCAATTCATGGGTGGGGCTGAATTAAAAGTGATCAAGGGTCTAGATCCCTTCTTACGCTTCTCAATGTAACTTCCATTCTCACACGATCCTTCGTCACATACTGAAATTTCAATAACTTCTACTTTGGGATGTCCATAAATATTGCAATGTTTCTCTGATTAGCAAATTTCAAAAACGATTACACTACAATTTTTCATGCTTTGTGATACCTAAAGTACATACTTCAATTCTTACATTAATTTATCAATATCCTTTCTATTTGGTTGAGGGGAGGTCTCACATATACGAGTGCACAACAGTTAATCATGTTTTACGTTAAAGCAATGACCTTTCATTTTATTGACTAATTAAACTCCTCAAATCTCGATTTTAGTTCATTAATTTGGCTAACAATGATCAAGAATGATTGTAAACCAAACCAAATGAGCCCATTATATCTCACCAAGAGGTGGGATGTGTTCAAACCTTTCCTCTACTCCAAGGGGTAGAGAAGACCCCAGGCTTGTGAAAAGTGTGAGAACAAGAAAGCTTGCGGAAAAGTACGCCAGAAACTGATACAATTGTGTGAATCTAAGTATGTGATAGATCATAGATAAGCTTTTCTATTCAAGTATGGAAGTGAAAAAAAAACCATGAAGGTTTAGTGACCACTTCTTATTGATGGCAAGATTCTCTTGGTTTATCCTTGTTGGAGGGCATGCAAGACCTTTTGTTCCATAAAACTACGTGATCAGTCAAATGTTGTAGTCCCCTTTGGCCGGAAGGATCCATTGTGTGAGAGATTACTAAAATGATCAAATTGAGGCCGTGAAAGTTCGTTCTTGTTAGAATGGTTTGGGTTCTATTTGGTACTGAATAACGTTTTTTTTTGTTAAAAATACGAACACGCAGGTACTACTACAATGTAATGGATTCAAGACTCCACCAGCATGTAGAAAAAGGGAAGAACGATGGTTTAAATATTAGTTGTGTTGCTTCTGCATCGAATTTGTGGGCTATAGTCATGGATGCCGGCACAGGCTTCACTTCACAAGTCTACGAGCTGTCCCCAGTTTTCTTGCACAAGGTAAAGATTTTCCTGCTACAACAGTACAACATATAATATTATTTGCGTAAGCATATCTATAAGTCGTTTTTGTCTATCGAAGGAATGGATTATGGAGCAATGGGAGAAGAATTATTACATCACATCACTCGCTGGTGCGTCTAACGGCAGTGCCTTGGTTGTAATGTCCAAGGGTAAGTTCTATTATTTATTTATTCTGGTGACTGTTTCATTCCTTACTACTTGTTATTTTTTCTCAATTTTCTTGTGCTATCTGTTTGTTCACACTCTTGCACAACTGCTCTACTTATTAGGGCAGAGGTCAGGTCTGTGTACCCTACTTCCGAGTGGGATTTACTGGGTCAATTTGGTTTGGTTTACTGTATGATTCCCGAGCGGTGGATGATGGTTTCTCTCTTTTTGATCTCTTCCTAGGGACGCCATACTCACAACAATCATATAAAGTGAGCGATGTTTTCCCCTTCAAGTGGATCAACAAAAAATGGAAAGAAGGCTTTTTGGTAACCTCAATGACGACTGCAGGTAGTCGATGGGGCATTGTGATGTCTCGAGATGCACCTTACTCTAATCAGGTATCACTCCATCCACTACTTGTTCTCATACGAAAATTCGACTCAAAACTTACGTATTTTTGGCTTTATCTGCAGGTGGTTGAACTCGATTTTCTGTATCCTAGTGAAGGGATTCACAGAAGATGGGAAAACGGCTACCGGATTACGGCTGCTGCGGCAACTGAAGATCAAGCGGCTTTCATACTCAGTACATCTAAAAAGAGATCACAAGATGTGACTCAAGAAACTCTTCGGACATCTGCTTTTCCTAGTACCCATGTCAAGGTATTCTTCTTTTCTTGAATTTACGAACCAAAACATAATAATTAACAATGCAGACAGCAATTTATTTTATTTTTGTATCTCAACAGGAGAAATGGTCCAAGAATCTGTACATAGCATCTATCTGTTATGGAAGAACAGTATCTTGAAATTCTCAAGAAATAAACTTCTATCGGTATGTTTCTCTCAACTGTCTTTGTGAAATAAAGATTTTATCTTGTTATATTCATCATTTCTTGCTGTAATTGTTAAAGCTGTGATGTACATAGATATATTTACACACACACACACACACACACACACATATATATATATATATATGCATGTGTAACTGTCGGGTATGTTCATAAAGATGTCCAACTTATAAGATTTCAGTTCTTGAAAACCCCCATGTTTTCAAGCCAGAAAAAAGGGGGATTCTATTCTATGGATGTATGCAGACGTAATCTCTATACAGTTCTTGTTTTATCAAGTTCTTCATTAAAATGTTTTGAGAAGATTATGTGTTGGACTGATTTGACATGGTTTGTTTACGGTTTTTGAACAGGTGGGCATGCAATGCAATGAAATGAAATGAAATGAAAAGGATGAGCTGCTTTTGTTACGGAAGCGTATTTAACTTTATGTACAGAATCTAGTCGGGCTGCCCTAACCGAGCGACGGGTGGATCTATCTCTATGTTTGTTGTCGGAGCCAAATGGTGTATAGTCAAGAATCTGACCTGATCGATACATGAAATACCTCAACAACTGCAGCTCCTTTGTTTGTAAGAGTTGTTGACACTGAATGAATGTAACAGCTGCAGAATTTTTATTATTTCTTCTTTTTTATTATTATTATTACTCTAAAACATATCCTTAAGTTGTGTGATGATGATTCTTTTTAAATGCTACTTAAAAACAAAAAAGCCCCCACAGTTTTTTTATTCAACGGTTTTCAATCTGGTTTGATGTCAAAAACATGTTGCTGCTTTGCAATTTCTTGAAATAGAATAAGGAAACTAGAGTAGAATATGTTTGACTAACACACCAGGATTTGTTGACTTTTACCTGGCCCTGCTTGTCGATTCTGACCATCATCTATGTATATAACTATATACATATATGCATGCCACATTCAATTATCATGAAACCACCAACCATGGACATCAAGAAATGGTGCAGCAAAACGGTTAAACCCGATCACACCTATGGCCAACTTGGTTCGAGTGGTTTGTCGCAGTCTGTGTGGAAAGTGCTGTGGAAGAAACTGAAGAGAGAAAATACGAGGTTCATGGTTAGATCCTCATCGGTGCATGTTCATCAAGTTCCTTATGATGAGCATACTTACGCGCAGAATTTCGATCAGGGATTGGAATGTCGTAGTCCTGATATCCTTTCTAGATCCTTCTCTGTTCGGTACACTGATCGCCCATCTGTTATGGTCTAGATCGTCACCGCATCATCATCAAATGCTCGATCACTCATGACTCACCCATCTGGTATGGGATGATGAGGTCTCTTATATGATTATCGCGGTATGTAACTAACAATTTATATGCAATTAAACCAAAGCGCTTTTAGGTGAGGAGGGTGTGTGAGTTTATTTGTTGCATTTGCTTTATATAAATATTATATACTTAAAAAAAATTATATGCAATTAAACGTGTATAATGATGGAAATACGTGTGTTTTTTCTTCCTTAACGAATTTCTTTAGAGATTAATTTGTTTGAATCCAGATTGTATTGCATGGAGCATTTGACATGTTACACACTACTTTGTCTAGGTTGTGATAAATATTGAACATCGAGAAATAACAACTGGAATCATAAACATCTTACAAACAATAATGTAAATTTAGTAAAATAAATCTGAAATATGATCGATGATCCGACGACAGATGATCGATGCAGTTCAGTGAGAAAGAGTGGTGGTTCATCGGAGCAAAGGGTAGGTGATGGTTGGAGATAGTGACCTTTGGAGTTGGTCGGAGATGGTGACCGAAAATGGACAAAGACGATCGCCTGATCGGAGGGACGGAGATGCATGGTTCTATGTATATATTAGAGTGTGAATATATATATATATATATATATATATATATATATATATATATATATATATATATATATATATATAT
>NC_037529.1:13485931-13489052 GCF_001531365.2 Cynara cardunculus var. scolymus | reverse complement strand
CACTCAATTTGTAAAAACCGTGAAAACCTCATTCAACCAATCATAATTTTTCATTTTGTTCATTTTTTTTTGTAATTATGAGGTTGATTAACCATTTTTATTGTGGAGGGTGTTAATCATGGATATTATCATCTTTATTGTTTTAATTTTAGAGAAATACATGAAACAATTTCATTAAAATTTCATTAAGTAGTATATAAAACAATTTCATAACCACATATGAAATAACTTCATCAAAAAAAGTATTATATGAAACAATTTCACAAGATTAACAATTTCATGAAAAAATTTCATAAAATTAACGATAGATGAGAGTAGTTTTTACGGTTTTTACAAATTAGAGTGGTTTTCATTTGATCGCTCCCCTATATATATATATATATATATATATATATATATAGGTGAATTATTATACAACCCCTTACATTTGTACAACCAATACAACCTAATCTCAACCGTCCATTTAATTTGATAAATATGTAATTTCATAGAAGTTTTGATTGTTTTCTAATATAAAGTATTGATCATAATTAATGAACCTTATTCATCTTCCATAAATATTTAAATCATAATAAATGAATTCTCATTATTTTCATAGATATTTCAATTTATTGGGTTGCATTGATTATACAAATGTGATGAGTTGCATTTTAAACAAACTATATATATATATATATATATATATATATAGAGAGAGAGAGAGAGAGAGAGAGAGAGAGAGGTTGGTTATTATAAAACCTTTGATATTTGTGCAACCAATATAACCCAATCTCAACCGTCTATTTCATTTGATGAATATGTGATTTCATAGAAGTTTTGATTGTTTCCTAATATAAAATATTAATCATAATTAATGAACTATATTCATATTCCATAAATATTCAAATCATAATAAATGAACTCCCATCATTTCCATAAATATCTTAATTAATTGGGTTGCAAGGGTTATACAAATACACAAGGTTGTAAGAGAAATATACCCTACATATATATATATATATATATATATATATATCATAATATAATATACTTTTTTATTTTTTATAAAGATAACTAGGAAAACTAGTAAAAAGGTAGAAGTGCCCTTCATTCTAACAGACATTCTTAACGGAGTTTAGTGATGAGAGACCACTTTCAAAATAAAATGAGAACTACAAGGACGATTTCTAGACTTATCAAAGTTCACGTCCCGATTTCAAATATTTCGCTAAACCTCATGAACCAAACTTATGTTGTTTTCTCGGAAGAAAAGGAAAAGAAAGGAAGTGGAAGAAAGGAAAAGAAAATAAAAAAATTGTTTGTGTTCTCGAAAAGGGGAAAGGAAAAGAAAAAAACAAGTTTTTGTGTTTTCGAGAAGAAAGGAAAATAAAGGAAAATTATAATTTTGACAGATATAACCTTTATTTGTTTTGCTTATTTATCTTTTATATTAACTAGTGTTCGGCACCGTGCTTTGCACGGTGATCATAATACATATCAAGTAATATATAAAAAATTGTGAACCACATCAATATTCCTATATACTTCAAAACTGAAAATACTAAATTTTCATGGTGCATTTGTAACTCTTCCAATATTTCAAGTCATCCCTTCTCGTTTCATATACTAATTAACTGTTTTTCAATAATTTCTTTTCTCATTGATATGGATTAAGATTCAAGTCAAATTCAATTACAATTCATGATTTGAAAATATTAAATTCTAATTTATCACATTATTATCTTATAGCGTTATATATTAATTTAAGTAATTTATTTATTTAACTTTTAATATAGATTTTTTTTTGGTAAAAAGATGATTAACTAAAAATCCTATGTTAGGGAAGGTCAGCCAAATAAGTTAAGCACCATGAGTTTAGAGAATCATTCAAAAGAGTCAGTCCTATGAATTGCCAAAGAGACATATCAATATTTATTTATTTATTTATTTATTTATCATTCAGTATCAACATTTTATCTACCAATTAATATGAGATAGACAAAACTCAATCACAATTCATGATTAAAGAATACTCAATCTTAGGGTGTTACATTGATGGTTGTGGTTCTTACTTTTATATAAAGAAAGAATAGATTATATATATAATTAATTTTTAATATCGATTAACCCTTCTTGCAAAAAAAGAGTTGGCCAAAATGAATCAATCTCATGTGTTCGGAAAGTCGGCCAAAATGCTCTAACCACAGGTGTTAAGAGAATCAATCAAGAGGAACCAACCTCATGAGTTGTCACAAAGGCATCTCGACCTCATTTTACATATCCAACATTTTTGTCAATCTTTCAACTCTCAATCAATGTGGGATATATAAAACTCAATCACAATTCAAGATTGAAGAATATTCAATTACCACGGTGCCGCATCAACGGTTCCGCTTCTTACTTTCAAAAACATATTAAAATTATCTCTTCAATTAATATTTAGTTTAGATTAATTTTTTCATAAAAAAAGGTTGGCCAAAATAAGTCAACCGCATATATTTAAAAGTTCAGTCAAAATGATCCAATAACGTAAATTTAGACAATTGCTCCAAACATTTAAACATAAACATGGCTTATATAGCCAAATGAACCTTTTAATTTTCAAAGGGAACTCATATTTATCTTATATACTCATTTTCATCATTGATGTATCAATTTCTAATCAATGTGGATACCCAAAATCCAACCATAATACAAGAAATTTAAAAATATTTGGTTTTAATGATGCCACCTTATTATTTTATAGCTTTCTTTTGTATTGATATATTGATTTTTTTATATAGACAACTTTTTTGCAAATAGAGGGTTCTTCAAAATAAACAAACCCCATGAGTTTAGAGAGTTAGCCAACATGAACCAATGATATGTGATAACTCTCATTTTGTTAGAGTTATTTGTTGTTCTATACCCCTATTTTATTGTATCTTTGGTACCCATTTTGCTCATATCCTATATTTTTGATCTAAATTATGTTAAGAGGTGATGAAAGGATAAGAATTTAATTATTGTCTAAAAGACTCTTTATTGTTGGTAAATTTGGCATCTAGTTGGATTTGAACAAAATTATGATATTCATATTCTTGGATATTATTGGGAGTTAATGCTAAGTTCAAATCTAATTACTTGGTTGCATGGAAGATTG
>NC_037529.1:13472938-13485831 GCF_001531365.2 Cynara cardunculus var. scolymus | reverse complement strand
TTAAAAAATATAAATAATAATGTTTTTAATAATAATCTATTTATAATTAAATAACATAAAACTAAAAAAAATAATTAAAAAAAGGCTATAAAAAAACAACAATACAAAAAGAAAAGAAAAAAAGAGATGATTACATAAAGTATAGGGGTGTTATACGTAAGGGTAACGGTGTAATTAACCTTCTCCGTTTTACAATTGTGTAAAACTTATGATTCTATAATGATAAACATTGTATATATATATATATATATATATATATATATATATATATATATATATATTCTATTAACCTGGATATCCAACCTGCTATGCGAGCCGACTAATCCCAGAACGACCACCTGCTTTACAGATAGCCCGAAGTCACCGCATTTAAAACTCCGTGGCCACAAGAGGTTTTTATTCTTTCTTGGTACTTTTGACATTTGGAGTCAAGTTCAAACCAATCAGACACTACCCTTGTGGTTCGTGTCTATATTAAAAATAACATAATGATCCTTAACTTAACCTTGGTTTATTTGAGTAAAAAAGTTGATTACCAATAACTTCAATTAATCTCATATGGAACCTGCCTTTAAAAATCCAATGTGAGGACATTTTTTGGCTCATTTAACAGTTGAGGCTAACGAAGGATTTTAAGATTGAATCCAAGACCTATCTTGTATTTGGGTGATGTCACATTTACCTCTTTACCAACTTAGTTATACGTCAGAAACTTTACTCCAGTTTATTTGTTATATTTTATGTTTTAGGTATATATTTTAAGATTTATCAACAATTTAATCAATATTCCCAAACATAACCTCGTTATTTTTCAATAAAATAAAAAGAGTACTCGAGCGTTTTGGATTCAAATCAACCTTCTCGGAGTTCATTCTCCGGGCAACTCTGTTTAGTTTCACCCAAGCTTCATCTTGGTGATGGATAGATCATCTAGGACATCTTTTATGCATTGCATACGACTTTACAATAAAATTGACTGAGAGTAATAAAAAAAATCAAATTACATCATATATGTAATAAGTAAATGTTATGAAAGTTTAAAAAAAAATCATTTAAAGTATCAATTATGTACCACTGCATGAATAAACGTGCTTCAATAAGCATAACCTAACTCTTATGACTTTCAAAAGTCAAGCATTATGGGTAGTTATTGTGAAACTCGAAGTCAACTTTTGACTTTGTAAGGAGTTAATTTTGCAATTATGGGATTGAATTGAAGCACATGATTTAACCAACCGCAAGGACGCTTTGAGTATAAGTTTGTAAGTTTGAGGGTGAAATATGTAAATATGCAATGATGTTGGTCAATGGGTTGAATAGTGGTTAATGATGGTGGTTGTTTGAAAGTTCACTGTAGTTTCTTTAATTTAATACTATAATTTTCTTTTTTGGTGCATTGGTGAGGGTGACCTTTCAAGAAGAATGACCCCATACATAGATTCAACTTTGGATTCTCAAAAGCGTGTTAAATCATGATTGATTTATTGTTGTGTTAGGTTCAGAGCATAAATTAAATGTTTTGTAAAAATATGAGAAGTCTCAATATCATATGTGATTATATTCATGATGTACAATGTTAATCATGTATGTTTAAAAACAAATTGTAGTGACGGAAAATAAACGGTTAATCATATGTGATTAACCACACCCAAAGAAGGGTAATCATATATGATATTGAGACTTCTCGCTTCTAGCAATATTTTTAACTTCTTGTTTGATCCTTCCTTTAATGCATATATATATATATATATGTGTGTGTGTGTGTGTGTGTTATAAGGTTGGTTCCAGTGAGAAGGGAAGTTATGGTGAGAAGCGTAAGAAGTGATCTTCACTCTTATATCAATCATATTTGAATGTGAACATTAATGAAATGCACCAAATCAATTCATTTCTAAAATGCAATTCATGGGTAGGGTATGAGATTAAAAGTGATCAAGAGTTCAAATCTCTTCTTACGTTTCTCATCATAATTTTCTTTCTCACACGATCCCTTGCCTATATAAGGGTGAAAAGCGTAAGAATGAATTTGAACCCTTGATCACCTTTAAATCTCAAACTCACCCATGAATTGCGCTTGATACGTGGATTGATCTAGTGAATCTTGGTACATCTCATCCTAATGTGCATTCAAGGATGGAGATCCTTCTTACGCTTCTTACCTTAACTATGATTCTCATTGAAACCTAACCCCCCCCCCACACACACACACATATATATATAATATGTGTGTGTGTGTGTGTGTGTGTGTGTGTGAAGGATAGTGTGAGAATGTGATTAAGATGATAAATGTAAGAAAGGATTTGAACTCTTAATCATTTTTGATCCCAAAACAACCCATGAATTGAGACTATTATCATAAAGAAGGGTGTAAATGATGCGAGTTGAGCTCAAGTATTGATATACTCGACTCGAACTCGATAGCCATTTCTCAAGCTCGAACTCGACTAAAAAATTCACGCATAGTTAAAAGCTAAACTCGACTCGAACTCGATTAAAAAAATTTAAAACTCGACTCGAACTCGATTAAAAAATTTAAACTCGAGTTCGAAGTCGTTTGAAGCTCGAACCAAACTTGAATCTTACTCGAATCAAGCTCGAACGCCAACTCAAATGAAGCCCGAAGTTGATATCGAATCATGCTCGAACCAAATTCACCCATTGAAATTTAATAAATTTTTAGGGTCTTCTCTTATAAAAGATGAAGCTTAAAGGTGTTCTCTTAAACTTTATAAAATTAAAGGGATGCATCTCAAACTTCATCTTAAAAAGACAAATTTACAAACTCTATTTCCCTCCCTCTCATTATAATACCTCTTCACATTTTCTTTACCATCTCTCTTTCAATGTAGGACAATTTCACCAACATTTTTATAGTTTATTTTTCTATTTTCTATTTATGATTTTATTTTAAAAAAATAATTGATTAGTTTTTATAGTTAAAAAAATGCACAATTTTGTTTAAATATCTTAAAATATAAGACATTTTTATTATATTATATTTAACAAATTATCTTATAAAATTGATTATATTTCAAAAACTAATTATATATATAAAAAATTAATATCTCAGGATCTTTTTGAGTTGAGCTGCACTTGTTAATATGTCGAGTCAAGCTCGAGTATGAGTCGAGTATTGACCAAGCTTTGACTCAGTCGAACTCAAGTAGCTCGCTCATTTACACCCCTCATAGATCTTCAATCCACATTTTAATCCTCCCATCTGCCTTTCAAAAACTTTAAGAATCGTGGTAAACGTGTGAAAATCGCCTTCGATGGAAGAGAAATGAATAAGGAGAGTGAAATGGCAAAGTTTGACTAACCCATCAGGGGCGACTTAAGTAGCTTGGAAAGTAGCCCGCGTACAAAAACCTTTCCAAAGCCTCTGGCGATTTGGGAGGCGACCCAGGTCGCTAGACATCCTGTTTTGTGTTTTCAAAGTGCTTTTTGACTTCTTGAGCCACCAAACATGCATATGCTGTAACAACCTGAATGACTTCCGATACAACTTTCCGTCACAACAATTCGACCCCGCTCCTGGATTTACATGTCACATGCATCCAATCATGACTAAACATCAAATGGCCCATTAAAACAAGTCTACACCCTTAAACATTTAACCGCAAAAACACTAGTGTTATAGATTTTGTTTAGATTTAAGTAGATTTGCATCATCTTTTGTTGATGGAGGTAAGTTAGATAACAACCAGGACAAAAACCTTCGTAACAAACATCGATTTAGATTTTTTATTTTCTATATATTGTTTTTAATTTAGGGTTTTTGAATTAGACTTCAGGTTTTTATATATATTGCTGGTGAAATTCATAATAAGACTTTCTTTGATTATATCTTGATTCATTATTCTTGATTTGATTTTGGTTCTGTTTTTTAACTTTGATTTAAGAAATGTTATTTGAGTATTTTTGACTGTCAAGAAGAAGAAGATGATGAGGATTCAAAAAAAAAAAAGGAATAAGTTAATGAAAAAAGCTAAAATGGAAGCAAATGATAAGAAAAACCATAATGACCTTAAATTTTAATGGAAATATAGCGGCAAAGACCAAATCCAAAACAAATTACAAAGGTTATGGGTTTTTTTATAATAAATGAACGTAAAAGACCAGTTCCGTAAAAATGACAACCTCAGGGACTAAATCTATAATTTACTCTAATTATAACTCATAATCCCGTTGAACAATCTTAAAACTGACTAAAACAACTAGTCATCCGAAAAACATAGGTCAAGTCAATAAACCTCTTCGACCCCTGGTGGCTTGGTGCGTAACGGACCCTAAATACAGTAATTATAACAAAATTTATACCGAGTTTGAATAATGAGATTTATATTTTAATATAAATAAAATAACGTTAATATGTCGGCTTACACAATTTTTGACATAAATCACTTAACGTCCTCGTTTAGATGTTTGAATCATGTTGACCCTCAGGTCAAATTCAAATACAATTTTATACCTTGAAAGCCACTTGTACATTGTTCAATGATGGCCAAATAGAAACAAGACATAAACTAACATTCGTCACAATTCTTTTAATTATAATATCTAATGATGCGGCAAAGTCATGTTCGTTGTCCCGTCAAATCAATAATTGAAAAAGAATTTTCTAAAACTCACGCAATTTTATTTAAGTCGATCCTGATATAATTCACACGCGTCATTGTTTTTACCGAAAAGTAAATACACATGCAAAACATATTTACTAAAACCCATATAAAACGTTAAAGTTTTCAAAAGGTCAGATTTGGACAAGGAAAATCCAAATGTGGGTCCGATTGCACCCTAACAACCCGATATCACTTCCCCTTCGGTGTCCCTGTTGTTGTTTTCTGTACCACTTTCAAATACACGTTGTACCTTGCCGACTCTTATTGCATCACATACTTGTACATTAAGATTATTTGAATAAATACAATATTTAATTTAACATTAAAATATACTTTTCCACGAATATTAAAATGTATGTTATTTGAAAATTTATAAATAAATAAAAAGGAGTTTTATAAGGTCGGAAAGTGAAAAGTGTATATTCGCTTTTTACTACCAAAAAAAGGGTGTTCCCACGGATTTTCCGGCGTCCCACTTTTGGCTACAGTCCCTACCTTTGGAATTAAATTATATTATAAATTCAAATTAAATGAAAATCCATTAAATTTACTAGAAGGGTACTCGTACAATGCAGCGAGATAAATTTTTATTTTAATGTTTAGTTTTATTCTTTGTCTCTATCGATATAATACAATTTTATATGGTTTTGAGAAATCGATTTTTTTATTTTTGAATTAAATATAAATTTAAAGATAGCATAAAAATTTGAAAAAAAATAAAATTGATATTAGTATCAAATTAACTATTTAATAGTTTTCGTTTTTTGGTGTAACTTCTTTAATTCAATCTTTTATTATAATTTAATTTAGGTCTAATAACAAAGTAATTTATTTTTGATTTAATAATATAATTTTTTATGAATATAATAATTAAACATTCTCTTAGAACTCAATGATTATCTTAATTATATTTTAGATTTTTTATATTTAAAATGGAGTGTTTATCATGTATTTTATTATGTTTATCTGCAGTTAGTTACAGGAATTTAAAATGAAGCTTTAATAAGTTATATTTACGCAAAATTACTTGTAATCTTGAATTTTAAGTAATATACATCAATAAACAGTACTTCATGCATAAAAAATGGTTTTTAAATTTTTTTTTATCAAATGTTTTATAATATATTATAGATTATAAATTCAAATAAAATGAAAATCCATATAATAAATGTTGGGATTCATCTTATTAGAGCATCTTCATAGATGTGTTTTATTTACATTTTTTTAAAAAATTTGAAGATTTTTTTATTTTATTTTTCTCTGTTTTAGAAGAGAGTTTAGTACGATCGTTGAAGTAAATTTTTTTCTCAAATCTCTATAATTTTCAAAAATAACATAACTGTTGATGATACTGTAAGATATCTTTGTATACCGAAAAGTTTAAACGGATGAAATAAGATAACGTCAAATAAATTTGATAACTTCATTTAACCAAATGTTGGAACCGGTAACATTTTTGAAATTATTGGCAAATTAGTATATTATTTTAATCAAATTTATGAGAAAGGATAAAAAAAAAGAAGTGGAGTTGACGATATTTAAAATTAAGAGTGAATTATAGATTTGGTTCGTATGATTTAACGAAAATTATGACTAGCGTTGCTAAACTCAGAAAATTATATATATGGTCTTGGTGGTTGTGATTTTGTTATGACTATGATCCCATTTAGCATAAATGAAAATAAAGATGAAGAAAACATTTATTGGAGCTCTTGAAAATAATGAATAAGATGAAGAAGAGAGAGAACCTAAATTCAAATTGAAAACCTAAATCAAGAACAAAAACACAAAAATCGAAACGATAAATGTAAGTCATTAGATCCCTCCCTATTTTAATGTCTGGTCTCTGAAATCAAAAGGGTTTGTAAACCCAAATCGCACGCTTCTCAAAGCAAAAGCCGTATGCGGCTTTGTTGCCGTCGGCCAGTAGTGGTCATCTACGGCTATTGTCACCTATATACCTCGCCGCCAGGTTGTTGTCCACTGGTCGGACCATCAATGAAATCACCTCCTAATGCGGATGGTGCTCTGACTTCAAGGGTAGTCGGTGTCATACGAACAACCATAGTGGTTGTCTTCTTGCTACTGATAATCAAGGCTGCCGCCAACAACAACTAGTTTTTGCCACTGTTCCCGCCGCTGGCTACAACAACTAGTTGATGCCGCTATTTTCTACCCTATACGGTTGAACCGGTCGTAATTTGATCGTTGCCTTATGCTGCTAGTCCTCTCATTATATTGTTGCCAAAAGGCAGCCACTAGCTGTTGTTGTTGGTTTCCAACTGTGACGGAGCCGGTGCCACCTCCTTGTGTTGGTGTTGCCGGTCTACTGTGCATCGAATACCAAACCACCGCCAGATGCGGTTGTCGTGGATCTGGTCCTATTCATCGTCAGTCTTCACCATGTGGCTGGTAAGTCTTTGGTTTTGGGTGTCACCGTTGATTCTGATGGACTTTTAGCAACAACAAAAGCCGTTGCTAAAAGCTTTATTTCTTGCATTGGACCCTGTTTTTACGTTCGTCCAGAGCCTATAAAATATTAGGAACGAGCCTGGTTATGTATACAAGTTTTGTACTGAGATACATGGAAAAAAATTGGTAGCTACTTTTGTATTGTAGTTTTTGTATATATTTGGGACCGAATATGTAAAGTTGTTTTTCTTGATATATAAAAATATATGTTTATATGCAAATTTGATAACATTAATAAAAAAAATATGTAGTATTCAACTTATATTCTTACACACTTGTATAATTGTGATCGTATCTCTTCCTATATACCTAATTGCCTCCATCCCTCCTCGGGGTTGACTCCTCTCATTTCTAGGTGTCATCAACGAAACCCTCACACTTTGTAGGCCGTTACAGAACCCGCTCTCTTTGTTTTTTCTTTTGTATTCTTAGTATATTTTTAATTTTTTTTAATTATAATGAAGAGTATTTTAGTATTCTTTTTGTTGAACATGACATAAACAACATAGTTTGATTGAAGAAAGTTCAGTCATTTCACGTCATTATTGTTGATTGAATAGTGTGAACTACAAAAAGCTTGATTATACGCTTTTTTTTTTTTATTAACCTGGATACCCAAGCCGACTAATCCCAAGACGACCACCTGTTTTGCAGATAGTTTGGAGTCACCGCATTTGAATCTCCATGGCCACAAGAGAATCTTTATTCCTTCAAATCCAAGGAGGAATAAAAATCCCTTGTGGTCACGGAGGTTCAAATGTGGTGACTCCGGGCTATCTGAAAAGCAGATGATCGCTCTGGGATTAGTCGGCTCGCATAACGAATTGGATATCCAGGTTAATAAAAAAACGACATAAGTTTAAAAATTTAATGATTTTTTTTAACTCGTTGGCACATTTGAAATTTTTAGCAAAGTTTAGTGGCCTCAAGTTTCTTTTTCCTAATAAAATAAAATAATTTTAAATGAGATAGTAACACGCAATTCCGGTGATATTCAGTGTAGGTATTGTGCAATTTATTTCAATATTTCGGTTACAGTTTGGTGAAGTATGTGAAATAATTTAAGCAACAACAAAGTCAACAGATAGACTCATCATACTCTTTTAACTTTATGTAATCTTTTAAATATTTTAGGTTATGGTACAATCATAATTCAACCATAAATTTTACTAATCATTACATATCTTATAAATTTTATTAATGATTACATATCTTTTAAACTGATACGTAACTTTATAATGTGCGATTTTCAACCCTAAAGTTTTCTTTTGTCTATTTAAATAATAATATGCTAATTTGGTTCTAATTGTTTGAGAAATGTTGGATCTAACAAAGGAATATGAAGAGGAATATAATGACAAAGAGATGGGGGTCAATTTGTTTTGTTTATGATCTTTCTGATTAACGTTGCTAAAATAAATCCATTAGCGCTGTTAAATCAAAGGCCATTTTGGCTTTTTTTTTATATACCCTTTTTGTCGTTTCTCTATAATATACATACATACATACATACATACATACATACATATATATATATAGACTTGCGATCCCGTGAGACCACTTTTTTATACTAGAAACTTCATAGCGAAATGTTGTGAAGGTTCGACTTTTTTTACCTTCACACGTTTGTGAAGTTTCAAGTGTAAAAAAGTGGTCTCAAGTGAACCCAACTCTATTACGGAAACCGAATTCTTGATAATTAAGGAAACCAAATTTGATAACTATTAAATAAGAAAAATATTTAAAATGATGATTAATCATTTTATTAAAACGCCCTTTACCTATTAATTAAGGTAATACAATTAATAACATAAAATGATTGACTCATGTTGGACTTCACGGTTACCACAAACTGATTAGTTCTCATTTGATTAGGTCTATATATATATATAAGGATATCAAAATAGAAAAATAAGATATTATTTTATGATTTGATTTGATTTGTTTAAGTAAAAACTTAACTATTAAATACGATTTAATTTTATTATCTTAGTCTTTTTGAGTATTTGGGTATGAAAACTTGATTAAAGTTGATAGTATAAATGAATCTTCCTTTGGTTATAATCTAAATTACTAAATAGTTGATTTTGAGTTTTTAAGTGAAGAAGAATACGGATTGGAAATCCTAATTTTAGGTTGATAAAATTGGAGTTCATTTTTTTATGGTTTTCAATGATTTTGATGTAAAATATCGATAATAATCTTGTTTATTGCAGTGGTGGAAAAAGAATAATAAAATTAAATTGTCTTTAATATAATTAAAATTTTAATTTAAACAAATCAAATAATAAAAACATATATTATTTTATTTAGAGCGAATAAAATAAGATATGGTGTTATAATTAGATTTGTTTAAATTAAAAAAATAATCATGTTAAAGAAGATTTAATTTTATTATTCTTTTTCTATCGCTGCAATAAAGAAATTTATTTTGATATTTTAACACCAAAATCATTGAAAATCACTGAAAAATGAACTACAATTTTATCATCCCAAAATTAAGGTGTTTTCATATTGTTTTTCATTCAAAAATTCAAAATCAGCTATTTAGATTTTTAGCAAAATGGAAGATTCATACATTATTTGAATTTAACTCAACCCAACCCGATGAACCCGATATCTTTTTATCTCTTGGATTCGGCATGATTATTGAATTTCTATTAATATATACATTAGACAGTTACAGTACCACGTACACTCTTCATATACATATATTTTCAATCTATTTACATCTCTATATAATTCATTTATATATATGTTCAGTAACTGCGAACATATATATGTGAATTGAAAAAATTAACTGAATATGATATACGTAAGAAGTATGGATAAGTTGTATCAAATGGTTGATGATGAAAAATAAATTATGAATAATATTTTAATTTATTAAAGTATCAACCTTACCAACCCGTACGGTTTGGGTTGGGTTAGGTTGCACTTTGGTTTGGATTTGATTGAGTTAAGATTTTTCAAACTGCAAGCATTGAGTTGGGTTGTTCAAATGTCTTCAACTCGATCAACCCAATCCATGAGCATTTTTAAGAAATTTATTTTAAGATTTTTTTCTTTTATTATTTTTATGATTTTAATATGGTTTTTTTTTTTTTTTAATTTAAGGCATTTAAAATAAACGTAATTTGGTTTTCATTTAAAAAAATTATTTTTTATTTAATTTGTTTTGACTTTTTGTGATTATCGTCAAAATCAAACGTGTTTCACAATTAATTGACTTTAAAAAAAATTAATTACATGTTATTTAAAAGGAAAAATTATACCAAAATGGAATCAACTTTTACCTTATTTTTATTTTGGGGAACCAACTTTCAAAATCGTCATTTAGGGAATTCTATCAAACTTTTTGTTTATTTAAGGGCCTGGTTGATCGGTTGAACATGTAATAGGTAATTTAAGGGTTTCTATCAAACTTTTGGTTTGATTTGCCAAATTTGATTTAAACTTTAATATTGATATGGATTAATTAGATATAAAAATCTTGAATGTGATATTTAATATTTATTTTTATTGCATCAATTAATTTTTTTCTATTAAATTGATATTTTTATTGCATTAGTAAAAAAACAATTTTTTATTGTGGTAATTTGGATTTTTTTTTTGAAAAAATCTTCAATTTGATATCTGAATTAAAAAAATGAGATTTGAAAAATGAAAAATAAATTTTATTGCATTAATTTTTGAAAAAAAACGAATTTTAGTTATTTTTCTATAATTATTTTGTAATTTTTAATATGACGTGAAATACTAGTTTTAAAATAAAAAATTAATATGATGTAGAATATCTTAGTTGGCAAAAAATCAGAATGATATCAGCATTAACAGGTCAACCAGACCCTTAAATAAACAAAAAGTTTGATAGAGACTCCTTAATGACGATTTTGAAAGTTGGTTCCCCAAAATAGGAATCAGGTCCAAGTTGGTTCCCCAAAATGACGATTTTGAAAGTTGGTTCCCCAAAATAGGAATCAGGTGAAAGTTGGTTCCATTTTGGCACAATTTTCCCTATTTAAAACGTGAAAAATAATGATATTAAACATTGGAAAAAAATATTGAAAAAAAATAGAAATATTAAATGAAAAATTAATCTTGTTTAAATCACGAAAAATTGAAGAAAAAAAAAATTAAATCTTATATAAATACCATAATTTAATACATAAAATAATTCTTATAAAAATATAAATGAATTTCCATATATAATTCATATGTAACAAATGATATATCTGTCTTTTCGGGTGATCTTTAAAAAGTTTTATTTAAGATATGATTTAAATAAATTATTTGTTGAGATTTATTCTCTTATCTTTTTTAAATAGCATTCTCGTTTGAACCTCCTCATATATATATATATATATATATGTGTGTGTGTGTGCGCACCTCCATCATGACTCAAATTACACACATAAATAAAAAAAATATGGAGAAACCTTTCACGATACATCACTTGTTCATTTTTATCATCTTAACCTGTTCATGTGTTCCGATAACTTACGCGTGTTTTCCGGAACATAAATGGCATGTTCATGTTACGAGCGACATATCAGATAACATCGTTGCCCATATCAAATCTGGAGACAATGATCTTGGAAACCATACCATTTCGTTTAATGGAGAATACAATTGGTCATTTTGTAACAGGTTTGATGGTAAGACTCTTTTCTATGGCTACTTTTGGTGGGGTTCGAGATATCAAACACTGGCTTTGTTTGATGCAAATATTCTAGATATATGTGCGACACCTGCTTTTGCTAATTATGATTGTTATTGGTCAATACGACCTGATGGATTTTATGTAAGTGCAAGTAATAATCCATTGGGTGATGATAGTTGGCAGTTTATAAAAAACTGGGGCTGAAATCATATTTGATGAATGTATTTTTTTTATCATGTAAAGGATGATATGTATTGACATTTTAATAGAGCATGATGTATGATCTGGTATTGAATATTCTATTTATTTATCTGAGAAATAGATGATTTTACCTATAAGTTTGGTTTTAGAGCAACTAGAACGGTACTTGAGCAATACAGTGAGATACATCTTAATTTTAATGTTTCGTTCTATTCTGTACTCTGTCGATGTTATAATATGATTTTATGTGGTTTTGAGAAAAACGATAATATTTTTATATTTGAATAAAATATAAATTTGAAGATATCTTAATTTTTAAATATATATATATATATATATATATATAGGGGCTCATTCAAGGGAGAACTGGGTAGTTTGTGGTAACCGTGAGATCCAATCTCAACCACAAATCAACAGATAAATTAGAAAATTTATAATTTTGGTAATTTTTAATTAAAATTTTAATGCAAGGATATTTTAGGTATTTTATCTCCTCTCTCTTCTCTTCTCTCTCCATCCCCGTCTTTCGGCCACCGTCCTCCCGTGATACCACAATGTGATACTCAAGCACATATAATATGTATTTGTGATACCACTATGTTACATATCTGATCGACCGCACAAACGACCACAGTGTGATACTCAATCACATATAAGATGCATTGTGATACCACTGTGGTATCACCGAGGACGGTGGTCGGAGGCCAGGGGACGGAGAGAGAAGAGAGGAGATAAGATAGTGGAGAGAAAATACCTAAAATGTCCTTGCATTAAAATTTTAATTAAAAATTACCAAAATTAAAATTTTAATTAAAAATTACCAAAATTAAAATTTTTCTATTTAATCTATTGATTTGTGGTTGAGATTGTACCTCACGGTTACCACAAACTAATTAGTTCTCATTTGATTAGGCATGTATATATATATATATATA
>NC_037529.1:13464759-13471423 GCF_001531365.2 Cynara cardunculus var. scolymus | reverse complement strand
ATTAATTCGTTATTGAACCTAAATTAAATTATAATAAAAAAATTGAATTAAATAATTACACAAAAATTATGAATTTTATATAGTTAATTTGAAACTAATATCGAGATATTTTTGTCAAATTTTTATGATATCTTCAAATTTATATTTTATTCAAAAATAAAAATATCTTCGCTTTTTCAAAATCACATAAGACCATATTATAACATCGAATGAGATAAAGAATAAAATGAAATATTAAAATCAAAATGTATCTCACTGCATTGCGCGAGTACTCTTCTAGTGTGTGTGTGTGTCTATATATATATATATATATATATCGATATTAGTATCAAATTAACTCTTTAAAAGTTCTTGTTTTGTTGTGTATTTTCTTTAATACAATTTCTTTATTATTATAATTTAATTTAGATTTAATAACAAAAAAAATTATTTTTGATTTAATAATATATTTTTTTGTAAATATAATAATTAAGTATTCTGTTAGAACACAATGATTATCCAAATTATATTTAAGATTTTTTTATATTTAAAATAAAATGTTTATCCAGTATTTGATTATGTTTATCGACAGTTAGTTACACAAATTCAAGCATGAAACTTTAATAAGTTGTACCTATGCATTATTTACTTGTAATCTTGAATTTTAAGTAATATGCATCAATAAACATTACTTTATGTATAAAAAATAGTTTTTAAGAGTTTTTGTCAAATGTTTTATAATATAGTATAGATTATTAGTGTCATCTACAGGTAATTTGGAAAACATAAAAAAATAACGTTTTTAAGAAATGTTTGTATGCGTATGTGCCTCAATGAGTCTATGATATAAATAAAAACCGCAAACCAAAATATGTTGACGTTTTAAAGTATTTTTAATGGATTTATATATGACATAATTACATAATTGCTCTTTAAAAAAACATTTTGTTATTAATCTGGATATCCAACCCGTTATGCGAGCCGATTAATCTCAGAACAATCACCTGCTTTGCGGGTAGTTTGGAGTCACCGTATTTGAACCTCCGTAGCCACAAGATGATTTTTATTCCTCTTTTACCAAGACTTCCACCCTTTAGACTTCAATTTACGAAATTAACCCCTACAGAAACACCACATTCCCACTTTAACCTTCCATTTCTTTTATTTACTCGGAATTTATGGTTATGATTAACTTGTTCAAAATCAGATATTTTTTTCATGTATTTTAGTCGTTAATTTATGTAAACTACAGAGACCAAATATACATCTAACTTAAAAATAAAACATTTTTAACACGTGTTGAATTTTTAAATCCATCTACTAAATTTTAGTTTTAAGGAATTGTATGCATCGAATACAAATATTATTTCAATTTTTTTAAATTTGATATATGATAATGAAAATATAATTTCACAGTCATATCTACAATAAATATTTACGTGCAGGTCACGGGAAGTTCAACCAACTCATTTTCAAAATACTACAAATTGTTCTCAAAGTTATCACAATTTTATGGGTTCTTAAATAAATGCCAACATGTGATAGTACATGATTTTATTTTGGAATTTTTCATATGTAAACTTTGTACATATAATAATCCTTGTACTAGTAGGACCATTGTGGTGTAAATTGTATTTGTTATGCAATGAAATATGTGTTATGTGCAAATGTGGTGTTTGGGGGTGTTACAGAAGTGCCGTCTATATATTTAGGTCTCCATCAGCACTCAATTACACACATATATCAGAAACATGGAGAAACCCTTCATAGTACATCACTTGTTTATCTTTGTCACCCTAACCTGTTCATGTGCATCGGTAACTTATGCGTGTTTCCCTGACCATAAGTGGCGTGTTCACGTCATGAGCGATATATCAGATAACATCGTTGCTCATATCAAATCAGGAGACGATGATCTTGGGAACCATACCATTCCGTTTAATGGAGAATATAGATGGTCATTTTGTGATAGGATTGACGGCAGGACTCTTTTCTATGGCTACTTCTGGTGGGGTTCGAGATATCAAACATTGGCTTTGTTTGATACGAGGATTGGAGACATATGCGCAGTACCCCCATTTAGAAATTATGATTGTTACTGGTCGGTACGACCCGACGGATTTTATGTAAGTGCAAGTAATAAAGCATTAGGCGATGGTAGTTGGCAGTTTATAAAAAATTGGGGCTGAAATTATATTTTGACGAATGTATTTTCTTTATCGGATAAAAGACGATATAACATTTTAATATCGCTTCAAGTATGACACTGAAATTGAATATGCTGTTTATTTATTCAGTTTAACCACAAGGGTGGTGCCTGATTGGTTTGAGCATGGCTCCAAAGGTTAAAAATACCAGAAGGTTACATGTTCAAATCCAAGGAGAAATAAAAATCTCATTGTGGCTATGGAGGTTCAAATGTGGTGACTCCGAGCTATCTGCAAAGCAGGTAGTCGCCCTGGGATTAATCGGTCGCATAACGTGTTGGATATCCAGGTTAATAAAAAAAAATAGATGATTTTACAGCAAATTTTTATGCTAAATAAACAACGTATATATATGTAAGAAATGTTTGTACGTACATGTCCCTGAATGAGTCTGTTATATAAATAAAGACCGCAAACCAGAATATATTGACATTTTAAAGTATTTTAGTGGGGTTATATATGAAATAAATACTTGATAGAAATTACGTGACGTTTAAATTTTCACATATAAATGGTGTTATGTTTAGAATAATGTGTATGGTATTGTAACAACTCGTCCCACATGGATAGAAAATAAAAGTTGTGAGTTCCTTATAACTTTCACTATTGTTTTAAGTTGGATCTGAAATTATTGGATCAGTCTGTTGTTTTGGGATTTGGGATATGTATAAATAACCAAATTAATAAAAAAAATTAAGGATATTTAAATAAATCTAAATAATTAAAAAAAAAGTATCAATATATTGAATTGAGAAAATTAAAATTTCTTGTATTTATACTATATTATAAACTTTTTAGGGAAAATAATTTATTAAAAATTATGTATAACTTAACGGGTCGTTTACTTAAACACTTACCCGGTAAGCGTTTATCGGTAAAATTTAACATTATCGTTTTTTTTTACCGGGTAAGAATTTAGTCTATCAAAACAACATTGTATATAACGATTTACCTTGTAAGTGCTAACCGTGGTAAGAGTCGTCGCCATCACTTACCGTGTAAGACTCTCAGTCTATGTCTTCGCTCTTACCAAGTAAGATTCTTGGTTACTGTCATATTCTTCTGGTTTGGTATGTGATTTGGTAAGCATTACCTGAGTAAGCATTTGGTAAATAGTTACAACATACGTACTACTTTTTAGAAAAAAATTAACAGATTTCTACAAAATAGAGAAAATAAAAATTCTGAGAATTATGGGCTATTTTTTTTTGCTCCAACACATTCTTTTTTGTATTTCCACCAAAAGAATTCCTTAACATTAAGGTTGCGTTTGTTTTTTTTAAGAAGTGTTAAAGTCTGAAGTCTTATTTCACTTCTAATTTATAAGAGGTGATGCCGACGTCTGAAATCTGGATCAATGAGACTATTTTGTAAACTGATAAACGTCTCAATTTGTTTAAATTGTTTATTTTACCCATTAAAAAAATTATATTTTTGAATTTATAAATAAAATTTATACAATTTCATATATTTATTCATTATCATTACGAAATTTACATCTAAATTATAATTAGCGTTCATTTAAACAAAAATACGTCATTAACGTATGTAACACATTTAAATCATATTAAAATACATCAATTGAGAGACGTGATGATTAATTTGGTAAGGATTGATTGAGAGAAATGATCGATTAAGGTTGATCGATTGAGAAAACGGCGTTGTTGAGTGCTTGAAGAACAATAAGAGACAAATACGATGTTGGTCTACCTCTTACCAGATAAGAGTACAATAAGATACAAGTGCCTCTGAAAAAGTGAAAAAAACAAACAGTCTGAATCGTCTTACCTCTTAACGAATCAAATATAAGAGGCTAGTAAGAGTTTTTTTATAAATAAAAAAACAAACAAGACCTAAATGTTTAAGAAAGACAAATAATATTTTATCAAATGTATTGAATATTTTAATAATACTAGAAGAGTACTCGCGCAATGTAAGAAAATACATTTTGATTTTAATGTCTAGTCTTATTCTTTTTTATTGTCGATGTTATAATACGTTTTTATGTGGTTCTGAGAAACAATAATGTTTTTATTTTTGAATAAAATATAAATCTGAAGATAACACAAAATTTTGAAATATATATATATATATATATATATATATAGGCTAATCAAATGAGAACTAATTAGTTTGTGGTAACCGTGAGATCCAATCTCAACCACAAATCAATAGATAAATTAGGAAATTTATAATTTTGATAATTTTAAATTAAATTTTTAATGCAAGGACATTTTAGGTATTTTAAAACTCTCATCTCTCCATCCCAATTTATAATTGATTTGTAGTTGAGATTGGATCTCACGATTACCATAAACTATTCAGTTCTTATTTGAATTGGTCCATATATATATATATATTGATATCAGTATATATATATATATATATATATATATATATAAATAATTAATGTAATCTCTAAAATTGAGAAGATTCGGATTATATTGTATTTTTTTAGAGTTTTTTGATTTTATTTTAAAAAAAAATAAAAAAAAAATTGTTATAGATAATTTAAAATCTTTTTAAATGAGGGTAGAAATGTTTTATCGTTATTTTTATGTAAAATAATATTTCATAATTAAAACGAAAATATATTATTTTTAAATTTAAAATTTTAAAATTATAATGAAATCTAGTTTATTTAGTTTTTAAGGACTATTTAATTAATTATTTGAATCTTTTCGAATCTATTGAGATCTTTGATTAGATTCGCTTATTTTTTTTTTTTTATAATAATTAATCCATACGATTCAATTTAACTTAAAAACCGTTAAAAATGAATATTACTTTTAAGAACTGTATCGACTATTTGGTAATTGTTGAATGATTTGGAATAAAATGAGTAAGTGGTCAGAATGATTAAGAGACTATAATGATATAGTGCAAAATGAAATATAATTGTTTGATAATTATTTACAATAAAATTACAGCGTTGAATGATTAAGGGAGACCAATGATACAAAATCATTCAGAAGGTTTTGGAACCATTAAGAGGTAGATTTTTTTTTCCCAAACAATATTCACCTCTTAATGATTCAGAGACTGTTCTTGATGAAACTATTAAGAGTAGCAAGAGACATTTTGATTTTAATATTTGGTTTTGTTATTTACTTTTGTCGATATTATTATACGGTTTTATGTGATTTTGATAAATCGATAATATTTTTATGTTTCAATAAAATATAAATTTGAAGATCTCATAAATATTTTGAAAAAAAATATTTATCGATATCAGTATCAAAATAACTATTCAAAAGTTCTCATTTTCTTTTTAATTTGTTTAATTCAGTTTTTTTAATTGTAACTTAATTTAAATTTAGTAAGAAAGTAATTTACTTTCGGTTTAATACTATAACTTTTTCTGTAAATTTGTTAGAAGTTAATGGTTGTCTTATATATATTTTAAATTTTTTCATATTTAAAATGATATGTTTATCTGCAGTTAGTTACACGAATTTGAATATGAACTTTTAATAAGTTGTACTTACGTATAATTTACTTGTAATCTTAAATTGTAAGTAATATGCATCCATAAACAGTACATAATGCATCAAAAATGGTTTTTAAGAATTTATATCAAATACTTTATAATATAGTATAGATAAATTATATGGACCAACGCACATCTGTCAATGATTTTTTTTACACCGATGAGTTAATTTTTTTATAATAATATATTAAATTTTAGCTTTATGGTGTTATACAGATACAAATATTATTTCAGTGTTTTTAAATTTGATATACGATAATGGAAATATAATTTCACAGTATCATATACTTTAATTTACAATAAATGTTTACTTTCAGATTGCGACACATTGAACCAGCCTATTTTTTTAAAATATCAAGTAAATGAATAAGAATCTTTGACTTTATCATGTATTTGAACATATTTATTGGTTGAATTATCAATTACTTTTATAGATTTATGATCATATGAGACCAATCTGTTTTCATGAAACCTGTGAGATCACAAAAATAAAATTGAATATTCACAACAAAACATTGTGAAAGTAAACATTCACAATGTTTTTACTGTAAAGGAAAAATCACAGCTTCACTCATTTTTATCTGAAGATCTTTATCCATTTATTTTCAATTTTTAATTATATTAATCATGATTAATATTTTGAACAAATAATTTATATAAAAGAACGAATCATATTGTTTATTTTGATATCTATATCAATACTATATTATAAAACATTTGACAAAAACTCTTAAAAACTATATTTTATGCATGAAGTATTGTATATTGATGTTTATTACTTAAAATTCAATATCACAAGTAAATTATGTATAAGTACAACTTATTAAAGCTCCATTTTTGAATTTGTGTAACTAACTGCGGATAAATATAATCAAATAGATAATAAACGTCTCATTTTAAAATATAAAAAAATTTAAAATATAATTAGGATAATTATCGAGTTCTAATAAAATAATTAATTATTATCTTTATAAGAAAATTATATTAT
>NC_037529.1:13448694-13464254 GCF_001531365.2 Cynara cardunculus var. scolymus | reverse complement strand
ATTATTAAACCAAAAATAAATTATTTCATTATTAAACTTAAATTAAATTATAATAAAAAATTAAAGAAATTACATAAAAAATGAGAATTTTTAAATAGTTGATTTGATTATAATATATATTTTTTTAAATTTTTATGATATTTTCAAATTTATATTTTATTCAAAAATGAAATCATTATTGCTTTCTTAAAAACACATAAAATCGTATTATAACATCGACAGAGACAAAGAATAAAATGGAACATTAAAATCGAGATGTGTCTTGCTGCATTGCGCGAGTACTCTTCTAGTGTGTGTGTGTGTGTGTGTATATATATATATTGTATTTTAGGATTTTCGTGAGTTTTATTTGTGTGTATGTTTGAGTGTGTTCATATATTAAACATATATTTGTTTCATATGTATTCAGTTTATAATATGAAACTTTTTTATTGTATTTTTTGTTTCACAGCATATAAAAATGTTCGCATTCTGAAACAGATATATGTTAATCAATACATTAAATCCAAGTCGTAGATGAACAAAAAATCATGTGAAATAACACATAATGCTCTGGTTCTCAAGGTTATTATAATTTTATGGGTTCTCAAATGAAGACTCCTTATATATAGGTCTCCATACATTACACACATAAACCGGAAACATGGAGAAACCCTTCACAGTATATCACTTGTTCGTCTTTGTCATCCTAACATATTCATGTGTTTCAATAACTTATGCATGTTTCCTTGACGGTAAATGGCATGTTCACGTTATGAGTGACATACCAGATAACATTGTTGCTCATATCAAATCAGGAGACGATGATCTTGGAAACCATACCATTCCATTTAACGGAGAATATGATTGGAAATTTTGTAGTAGATTTGACGGTAAGACTCTTTACTATGGCTACTTCTGGTGGGGTTCGAGATATCAAACTTTGGCTTTGTTTGACACAAATATTGTATCTATATGTGCGATGCCCCCATTTCATAACTATGCTTGTTATTGGTCAGTACGACCCGATGGATTTTATTTAAGTCCAAGTAACCAACCAGTAGGTGATGAAAGTTGGCAGTTTATAAAGAACTGGGGATGAATTTGATGAATGTATTTTGTTTATTATATAAAATATGGTATTAATATCTTAACAGATCTTGATGTATGACGATGGTATTGAATATCATGTTTGTTATCCGGTGAGAAATTGATGACTTTACATAACAGTATTTTGTTGTTGAGATGCAAACTTTCAGAGTTTGTATTTATTAGAAGGAGGTTCATGGAAAAACCTAAAAAAAATAAAAATTTGAGAAACACTTTGGTACCCGTTCATCTAGACGGTATGTATATGTGCATACGTGTAATTGAAGTTATTTCATGGTTTTTATGCATATGTGAATTTTATGCACATGTGCATACTGGATAAATTTCTTACAAATTAGTTATACGTATATGTACATACCGTCCAAATGAACGGTTACTAGGTGTTCCTTAGTTTTTCATCTTTTTATGATTTTCTCTAGAACATGACCTCATTTAAATAATTACTTATGTTGTTAATATAATTAAATTAATTTAAATAATAAACTATTATTTTCATATATTTAAATTATAATAATCAGAATTTCGTATATCTATAGTGTATTTATTAGAGTTATTTATAACATATTTTTTTAAAATGGAGATTACAAGGATTTTGAGCAAATTTAACATATTTTTCAAAATTCCTCCAAAATGACAAAAGTATAAGATTCTCCAAATTTCAAGAATTTCCTAAAATTGATTGCTTAGAAGATAGATCAAAGAAGAAATCACCAAAATGACCAAAATATACTTGATATATTAACGAAATAACCAGTTTTCACAAAAATTGCCAAAATATACGCACGGATCACCCCTGGGGGGGATCGTGGACCATGTGGTAAGTACCTACCAAGTACGTGTTTAGTAAACGGCTCCTAAGTCAACAAAATATTTTTATCATTATCTTTATTCAAGATAATATTTCATCCTCAAAACAAAAATAAATTACATTTCTTATTTTTAAATCTAAAATATTCAAACCATAATAAAAAAAATATAATTAATCAAATTATTCCAAAAAATAAGAAAAAAATTTAATCTTTAATTTAATATAATATCAAAATATTATTTGGGCTTTCTAGAAAATCTTTAAATTAATAAGATATGTTTAACCGCCATTTATAATTTTTATTATATTTTAAAATTTATTTTCAATAAAATTACATTAATTTCCAATTCATTGGTTGACAGTAAAATTTGCATCACATTATATTGTAAAATAAAACACTATTAATATATAAATTTAAAAAATAAACAATTAAAGTAAAAATAAAAATAGTTAAATTTGTAGCAGTCTGAAATACAAACAAAATTATCGGTCGATAAACCGAAAAATAAATCAAAAATCATCAGAGTCTTCTAATTTTCGTTATCCCTTATCTTTGAATGGAAAAAAAAAAGTAAAGCATGAAATCACTTCATGTTACGTAGTATATTACCCTTGCCTTCCAAGCATAATCTCCATTTATTCCAAATAATTAACACTTTCAACTCCTGAATCAAATAAGTTTTAGTATTAAACATAGCCCATAATAACTGAAACCATACAAAACATAAATATACAAAGTTTCAACATATTATTTAATTAAATAATCTTAAATGATCATAAAAGAGCTTTAAATTACATATGTATACATACATATATACATATATATATATATATATATGTGTGTGTGTGTGTGTATATATATATGTGTATGTATGCCTCCGTAAGGACTCAAATGCACACGTTAATTGAAAAGATGGAGATGTGTCACTTGTTCATCTTTGTCATCGTAATATACTCATATGTTTCGATAACTTATGCGTGTTTCCTTGACCATAAATGGCATCTTCACGTTATGAGTGACATATCAGATAATATCGTAGCTCATATCAAATCTGGAGACGATGATCTTGGAAACCATACCATTCCGTTTCATGGAGAATATGAATGGTCATTTTGTGAGAATTTTAATGGTAGGAGTCTTTTCTATGGCTACTTTTGGTGGGGTTCGAAGTATCAAGAACTGGCTTTGTTTGATACGAAGATTCTGGACATATGTGCGCTACCCACATATAGAAATTTTGGTTGTTATTGGTCCGTACGACCTGCTGGATTTTATGTAAGTGGATATAATAACTCATTAGGTGATCAGAGTTGGGTGTTCATAAAAAATTGGGGTTGAAACTGTTTTTGATCAATGTATTTTCTCTTCTTTATCAAATCTGATATTAATATATAAATAAATCTTGATGTATGACTACTGGATATGGATATGATGCTTATTTATCTTGTGCGAAACATATGGTTTACATAAGAAAGTTTGTTTTCACATTAATTATTGATGTCATCTCCATGAATGTATCAAAGCATGACCTAATTGTCATTTAGTTGATGCTTAAAAATTATGGATTGGCTTCCGGTGAGAATGAAAGTTAAGATGAGAAGCGTAAGAATAGATTATTACCCTTGGATGCACATTAAGATGAGATGCATCGAGATGCATTAGATCAATTCTCGTATCAAGCAAAATTCATTGATGAGTTTGAGATTAAAAAAGATCAAGAGTTCATATCTCTTCTTACGCTTATCACACTAACTATCATTATCATACGATCATTCACCTAAAACACAACCCGTTAGACCCTGTCCATCCGGCCCACTAGAAATAGGGGCTTGGACAACCATTACCGAGAAAACGTACATGCCCGGGTTTGTTTGTTAAAATTAACGGGTGGACATGGGCAATGTAAAAATAAATATGGACAGGTCCGTCCAGCCCGTTTATATTTTATAATTGATGTTTTTTTTACCATTAATTAAACTTATACTAAGTATATTTTAAAATTAAATTATTAAAGTTATAGAATGAGATTCTATGATAATTCTTGAGAACCCAAAAGGTTAAGGGGTCGTTTATCCAAATGTTTATCCGGTAAGCGCTTACTGATAGGAGTTAAAACTATCATTTATTTACCAAATCGTTAACATTTTCAAGTCCCGAGTCAAATGAGTTTTTATGAAATGTAACCCATAATTATTGAAAACATACGAAACAGAAGAAATAAGAGTTTTAACATATGATATAATTCAATGATCATAAAAGAGTTTTAAATTATATATCAGTGTGTTTGTGTATATATATTTGCATATGCCTCCATAAGGACTCATACACACCTTTAATTCGAAAGATGGAGATGCGTCACTTGTTCATCTTTGTCATCGTAACATACTCATGTGCTTCGATAGCTTACGCTTGTTTCCCTGACCATAAAATGGCATGTTCACGTTACGAGTGACATATCAAATAACATCGTTGCTCATATCAAATCTGGAGACGATGATCTTGGAAACCATACCATTCCGTTTAATAATCACAAAATTACCACAAGACTTCTCAATACTTACAAAATTGTCAACATGCAACTTTACACCATTAGATCGTTAGCTTATAAAGTTGATCAATGAACATAAATTGGTCTTACGGATCTTACGAAAAACTATTGGTCTCACGTGAACGCAATCCTATATCAATATATATATACACACACACACACATATATATATATATATATATCATTAAATAGTTATAAACAATCGACCCAAATATTAGGATAACTTTATTTACGAATATTTATTTATTTAAACCAAGAAAAGTGTAAAAAGATCGAGTTATATGTATTGTATTAATTAAAAACTAGAAATAATTAACGTAAATAAATACATAATTGAAATAATTAAAATTTCTCAATATATTGAAACTAATAAGTATATGTAATCAGACGCAGAACAAAAATGGACTGGATCAACAATAGTGGAGGGGTTCAAAAGAATTTTATACTTAAAACCTTAATTTTATAATTAATAATTTCTACCGTTAATGTAACGTCTCATTCCACACATTGCATGCAACATATATTTCATATACAAGAAATACATGTTTGTACACCACAAAGATCCCTTAGTACAAGAATCTACCAGTATAAAATACATGGTCCAAAAATTCAAAATACAAATTCTTGTACTAATCCACGTTCATCTACCAAAACTATACACATCATTATCCATTCTTCATGCAGGTAAACATATAGGGAAATTATCACATGTTCACTTTTCCCTTACCTTCTGCACTTCTTGCAATACATATTTAAAATCACAAAACGAAGGTTAGACCGAAAGGTCTAGTGAGTTACTCTATTTATGTCATTGCAGAGTGATAATCACCAAAACCTTATGTAAAACAACTTTTCATATATATAACAAATATATGAACAAGTAAGGGACTGGTATTAATACCTTGATACTTTTCAAGCCAAATTTCTCTGCTTGCAAATAATACATCAACTCTAAACAGGTATTATTGACGATTTTACATAATAGTATTTTGTTGTTGAGATGCAAACTTTCAAAGTTTGTATTTATTAGGAGGAGGTTCATGGAAAAACCTAAAAAAATGAAAATTTGAGTAACATTTTGGTAACCGTTCATCTAGACGGTATGTATATGTGCATACGAGTAATTGAAGTTATTTTTTTGGTTTTTATGCATATGTGAATCTTATGCACATGTGCATACCAGACAAATTGCTTACAAATTACTTGTATGTATATGTGCATACCGTCCAAATGAACAGTTACTAAGTGTTCCTTAGTTTTTCATCTTTTTATGATTTTCTCTAGAACATGACCTCATTTAAATAATTACTTATGTTGTTAATATATTTAAATTAACATAAATAATAAACTTTTGTTTCATATATTTAAATTATAATAATCAGAATTTCATATATCTACAGTGTATTTATTAGAGTTATTTCTAACAGATTTTTTAAAATGAGATTACGAGGATTTTGAGCAAAAATTTTTGCTCTAACATATTTTTCAAAATTTCTCCAAAATGACAAAAGTATAAGATTCTCCAAATTTCAAGAATTTCCTAAAACTGATTGCTTAGAAGATAGATCAAAGGGGAAATCACCAAAATAACCAAAATATACCCGATATATTAACGAAATAACCAGTTTTCACAAAATTGCCAAAATATACACACGAATCACCCCTGGGGGCGATAGTTGACCATGGGGGCGATCCCCCTAGTTTGACCAAAAAAAGTACAAAAAATATTATAAAAAACTATTTTTGGTGGGTCCCACATGCATTATCAAGGGTACGAGTCTCGTTTTGCGTGGATCACCCTCGGTCATGGGGGGATCGTCCCTAGGGTCACTGCATTTGAACCTCCGTGGCCACAAGGGAATTTTTATTCCTCCTTCGATTTGAACCTAAGACCTCGTGGTACATTTGATCTTTGGAGTCAAGCTTAAACCAATAAGGCACCACCCTTATGGTTAATTTTTTAACCTTTAGCGACCACTTTGTCTTTGTTATAGCTTTGATTTCTTGTAGTTTTGTTATCCAAATAATCTACACGATCAACTCATGAATCAAATGAGTTTTAGTATGAAACGTAGCCCGTAATAACTGAAAACATACAAAAGAAGAGAAACAGAGTTTCAACATATTATTTAATTAAATGATCTTAAATGATCATAAAAGTGCTTTAAATTACATACGTGTATGTATATATATATATGCCTCCGTAAGGACTCAAATGCACACGTTAATTGAAAAGATGGAGATGCGTCACTTGTTTATCTTTGTCATCGTAACATACTCATATGTTTCGATAACTTATGCGTGTTTCCTTGACCATAAATGGCATCTTCATGTTATAAGTGATATATCAGATAATATCGTAACTCATATCAAATCTGGAAACGATGATCTTGGAAACCATACCATTCCGTTTCATGGAGAATATGAATGGTCATTTTGTGAGAATTTTGATGGCAAGACTCTTTTCTATGGCTACTTTTGGTGGGGTTCGAAGTATCAAGAACTGGCTTTGTTTGATACGAAGATTCTGGACATATGTGCGCTACCCACATACAAAAATTTTGCTTGTTATTGGTCCGTACGACCTGCTGGATTTTATGTAAGTGGATATAATAACTCATTAGGTGATCAGGGTTGGGTGTTCATAAAAAATTGGGGTTGAAACTGTTTTTGATCAATGTATTTTCTTTATCAAACATGATATTAATATATAAATAAATCTTGATATATGACTATTGGATATGATGCTTATTTATCTTGTGTGAAACATCTGGTTTACATAAGAAAGTTTGTTTTTACAGTAATTATTGATGTCATCTACATGAATTTATCAAAGCATAAATAAAAATCGTATTTAAGAAAAGTTTCTACGCATAGTGCCAAATGGGTCGATGATATAAACCGAAAGACAACAAACGCAGTTATATGTTAACGTTTTAAACTACTTTGATGCATTTAAATGCATATAATCATTATGTTAAAAAGAACTTGACAAAAATTGCATGATTTTTGAATTTTTTACGTATATATAATGTTATGTTTAGACGTTTAAGGTGGTTTTTAGGCAATTAACGACTACTTGTTCGGTAAAACTGATACAATAATTCGTTTATTCTAACTGGATAGTTGTATTTCTCGTAATTATTACAACTACAATTAGATTAATTGACAAGTTGTATGTGTATTATTCGGTAGACTCAAAAAAAACAAAAAAAAAAATCATTAATATGACCTAATTGTCATTATCACACGATCATTCACCTAAAAATTATATATATATATATATATATATATCATTAAATAGTTATAAATAATCGAACCAAATATTAGGATAACTTTATTTACGAATATTTATTTATTTAAACCAAGAAAAGTGTAAAAAGATCGAGTTATATCTATATTGTATTAATTAAAAACTAAAAATAATTAATGTAAATTAAATACATAATTGAAATAATAAAAGTTTCTTGATATGATTAAACTAATAAGTATATGTAATCAGAGGCGGAACACAAATAGACTGGATCAACAATAGTGGAGGAGTTCAAAAGAATTTTATACTTAAAACATTAAGGGACTCAAGATGTTTTACTTTATCGGGAAAAAAAAGCCCAGTGGCCAAGGCGCCTATGGCCATCCGCCCCTGTATGGACAGGCTCGTCCAGCCCGTTTATATTTTATAATTAATATTTTGTTTACCATTAATTAAAATTATATTAGTATATTTTAAAATTAAACTATTAAAGTTATAGGATGAGACTCTTTGGTTATTCTTAAGAACCCAAAAGGCTAAGTGGTTGATTTTTTTTCATTTCTTTCTCCACTTGTTGAGATCCATGTCACTTTAGTTGCTTAAAATTTTAATTGCAACGGTGTTTTTCCTGTACTGTTTGATTCAACATTTGTTAATTAATTACAAGTGATCAAATTTATAGATTTATAAGAGTTACACTTTTTAGGCTCGTTAACCCGTGGACAAGCCCAGTCTGTTTATAGGGCGGACAATGGCAAGTTGTCAAGCCTGAAAAATGGACGTGGGTTTACAATATTAGGCACATTGGACAAAAAAAAAAAAAAGTTAGGTCCGGCCCAAACCCGCAAATGATCACCTCTAGCATGGACCATAAAGCTGTTTCATCCTATTCGACCATGTTCATCCTGATTTTAAATACAAATAAAAAGACCAATTGGTGAACCGACAAAATAAATCAGAAGTCATCACTTCATTTATTTTCCAAATCGTTAACATTTTCAAGTCCCGAGTCAACTGAGTTTTTATAAAATGTAACCCATAATTACTGAAAACATACGAAACAGAATAAATATAGTTTCAACATATGATATAATTCAATTATCATGAAAAGAGCTTCAAATTGTATATCAGTGTGTTTGTGTATATATATTTACATATGCCTCCATAAGGACTCATACACACCTTTAATTCGAAAGATGGAGATCCGTCACTTGTTCATCTTTGTCATCGTAACATACTCATGTGCTTCGATAACTTACGCGTGTTTCCTTGGCCATAAATGGCGAGTTCACGTTATGAGTGACATATCAAATGACATCGTTGCTCATATCAAATCTGGAGACGATGATCTTGGAAACCATACCATTCGGTTTAAGGGAGAATATGAATGGTCGTTTTGTAACAGGTTTGATGGTAAAACTCTTTTCTATAGCTACTTCTGGTGGGGTTCGAGATATCAAGAATTGGCTTTCTTTGATACAAAGATTGTAGACATATGTGCGGTACCCGCATTTACTAATTCTGATTGTTACTGGTCCATTCGACCTGGTGGATTTTATGTAAGTGCAAGTAATAACTCGTTAGGTGATCAGAGTTGGGTGTTCATAAAAAAATGGGGTTGAAATTATTTTTAATCAATGTATTTTCTTTATCAAACGTGATATCAGTATTTTCAATAAATCTTGATGTACGATTATCAGATATGATGTCCAATGCGAAACATATGATCTACATAAAAAAAGGTCATATAATACTCACGAAAACATGTTGGGCTCACAAGATCCCAAGTCTCCCTCCCTCTCTCTCTCTCTATATATATAGATAGAGAGGGGGGAGGGAGGGGGTTTACTTTGCAAATCACGTTATTTGTACAAAGCTCATTCAATCAATCATAATTTTTCATTTTGTTCATTTATTTGTAATTATAAGAAGTTGATTAATCATTTTTATTGTGGAGGGTATTAATCATGGATATTATCATCTTCATTATATTAATTTTAAAAAATACATGAAACAGTTTTATTAGAATTTCATAAATATTATATGAAACAATTTCAATCATATATGAAACAAGTTTATCAAAAAAAAATATTATATGAAAAAATTTAGGTGTAATAACGAAGTAATTTATTTTCGGTCTAATAATATAATGTTTTTTCTAAAGATAATTTCTAGTACAATCTTTTATTATAATTTAATTTAAGTTTAAAATTGAAGTAATTTATGGTTTAATATAATTTTTTATAAAAATAACAACTAATTATTCTATTAAAACTTAATAATTATTTTGATTATATCATTTAAAATGAAATGTTTATAATGTATTTAATTATGTTTATCAGTTAGTTATATGAATTTAAACATATAACTTTAAAAGTTGTACTAGTATATCATTTACTTGTAATATATTGAATTTTAAGTAACATGCATAATCAAATAATACTTGATACATTAAAAATGGTTTTTAAGAGTTTTAACCAAATGTTTTATAATATAGTATTAGGGGCTGTTTGACAATTGTTGAATAGTTTGGTGTGGAATGATTAAATAGTCAGAATGATTAAGAGGCTTTCATTATATAATGCAAAATAAAATATAATTATTTGGTAATTGTGTATAATGAAATTAAGGCTCTTAACGGTTAAGAGAGATCCATGATACAAAATCATTCAGGGGTACTAGAGCTATTAAGAGGCAGATTTTTTTTTTGTCAAACAAATTCACCTCTTAACGATTCAGAGATTATCTCTTAATTAAACTATTAAGAGATAAACAAACACCCAATAATATAGGGTTTTTGGAATAAATAAATAAAATAAAATGTGACATCTCCGTTTATAGGAGGAATAAAGGCCCACGCTTTGTTTCTATTCAATAATTAAAAGAAACCAATAGAAACATTTTTAAATAAAATAAAATAATAATGGGGAAGAGAAGGTTCTCATAAGGAGTCTCTCTATGTCTAGAACCTTCTTCTTCTTTCCTTCTTAACCCTCAAACTCTGCATTTTTTTTTTTGCATTTGTGTATGTTTTACAAAAAAAGAATTAACCCACCAATTTGGTAAAAGAAAACTTTCCCAAAGGGGATGGCCAAGAGCCAGCAATGAGTCTGGCTGTTATCAAAATCTTTCCTCAAATGTCATATCATCTTGTCTTTCTTCCAGAATCCATTTATGTCATCTGTTTCTAACTGAAATTGTTGTTAAAACCCCTGATCTAAGTTGGATTTGGTGTTTCTGTCCACCATCTGTTTGATCTTTTGTCCCATTGAGCTCTTTTTCTTTAATCCTGGGTTTTGCTGCAAATCTTGATGAACCCATCTGAGTTATCAGAGAATTTGTGGATTTGTGATTCGACTTGATGTGAGTTGTTTGGATTTTATTGTCTTAGTGCAAACTTTTATCTTCTTTCTAGGTTCTGCTGCAACTTTTGATGAACCCATCTGAGTTTTCAAGGAAAAGACTCTGGATTCGTGATTCATCTTTCTGTGAGTTGTTTGGTTTGATTGTTCTGGAGTAAATTTTCTTCTTTTTTCCTGGGTTTTGCTGCAAATTTTGATAAACCCATCTGAGTATTCTAAAGAAAGATTGTGGATTTGTGATTCATCTTGCTGTAATTTGTTTGGTTCTATGGTTTTATTGCAAACCTTGATCTTCTTCTTTCTAGGTTTTGCTGCAACTTTTGATGAGCCCATCTGCGTTTTCAACAAAAAGATTGTGGATTTGTGACTCGTCTTGCTCTAATTTGTTTAGTTTTACTATCTTGGTACACACCCATTAGAAAAAGATTGTTGATTTAGAGGAATTCATTATGAATCCTTTCTACTCAGTTGTTAAAGAGGAGTACCCATTAAGTGATGGTGGTAGCAGTAGTGGTACACAAGTAAATAAGCAGTCCATGATGGTTCAAATTCCCCAACCAATGGAGGGTCTTCATGATGCTGGGCCTCCACCTTTCTTGACAAAAATCTATGATATGGTGGAGGACCAAACCATTGACCACATTGTTTCTTGGAGCAGAGGAGGTCAAAGCTTTGTTGTGTTGGATCCATATGCTTTCTCTACTAACCTCCTTCCCAGACACTTCAAGCACAACAATTTCTCTAGCTTTGTGAGACAGCTCAATACTTATGTAAGTCCCCACCTTCTTATGGTTTAAATTGAACCTAACTTATACTGGCTAGAGTTTACTTGAAGTGGGGCAAATCTTGAATCTTTCAACTATGAAATAGGTGACATATATTTAGGATAGCGTTTAATGGGTGCAATTCTTTAGGTCTCTTTTTTTGGTAATTGTGGTATCCGGGGGAGCTTAGGCCTCGGATGATCACGAATGGCATGGAGTCATTGCAGGTAAACCGTAAACCTCCATGGCCACAACGGCGGCCAAAAAAGCTTTGGCACCTCCGGATTCGAACCTGGGCTCGCTTTCTGGCAAACTGGTTTTGATGTAATTAGTGGACAACTTTTTGGGCATGTTTGTTAACTACTTATGAGTTTAATAGGACTCCCAGCTTATTCAGTCAGTCATACATGATTTTTTGTAGTGATTTAAAGATATAGAAAGTGACTTATCGGATAAACTCCTAGGGAGTTTTATGCAAAAAGTCAAGTTTTCATTAAATCTGTCTTTTTTGGTTAAAAAGCATGCTCCTTCCATCTAGATTCTCAATCTATATAGACAGATTAATCCATCTTGTCAGCTTAGCTAACAGATGACTTAATAGAAAACTTAGGGGTTGTTTGAATCGTTAAGAGGTAGAATCTTGTTTGGCAAAAAAAAATAATTTGTCTCCCTTAACCATTCAGCACCTTAATTTCATTGTAAACAATAACTAAACAATTATATTTTATTTTGCACTATATTATGAGAGCCTCTTAATCATTCTGACAACTTAATCATTTTGCACCAAACCATTCAGCAACTACCAAATTGCCCCTTAGATTTTGATTCATATCTGTTAGAATTGTCACTGTTGCATAATCCCAATTTCCTTTCTTGAATATGTTAATAGTCTTTGCAGAATCAAGCAAAAGGGTTTATATCCACTTATCCAGTGTTTTAACTTAGTCTTTAGTGTTTAGGGTTTTAGAACTTGTACTTCTATTAAGCCCCTTTCTAATCTTACATTTACTTGGTTGGAGAAGAAAGCTGTTTCAGAATTCCAAAAGATTACAATGAGGGAAGTTATCAAACATGGTTGTTATATCATGAGAGCCTCTTAATCATTCTGACCACTTAATCATTCTGCATCAAACCATTCAGCAACTGCCAAACAGCCCTTAGTGTTTAGGGTTTAGAACTTTCACTTTTATTAAGCCCCTCTCTAATCTTACATTTAGTTGATTGGAGAAGAAAGCTGTTCCCGAATTCCAAAAGATTACAATGAGGGAAGTTATCAAACATGGTTGCTATTTTCTTACATATCATCAATGAAATAATATCTTATTTGTTCAATTTGATTATTGAAAACTATGAACCTGTATCTTTTGGCCATTTAACATTTTCATTTTATCTGATTCGTTTACGCGTAGAAAGAAGAAGATGCGATTGTGGGCCCTATTTACCGCGAAAGATGAGACTCATAATATGATGAATGAAGAAAAGAGGAAAAATAGTATAAAGAAAATGAACTTCGTTCATTTGTAACATTAGCTGATAAGTTAGCTGATGATAGAAACCTATTCGTATGTATTTATATTTTCTCAGAAATTGTTAGCTTCAGGGCTTTCGGTTTCTGAACGCAGGGTTTTAGAAAGATAGATCCTGATATATGGGAGTTTGCAAACGAAGCGTTCGTGAGAGGCCAGAGGCACGTTTTGAAGAACATCAAGAGAAGACGGGCACCAAATTCGCAAGCTTTGTTTCCACAAGGCGTTGGTTCAGGTATTGAGGTTGGAACGTTTGGATTAGATGAAGTCGGGCGTTTGAAACACGAAAAGCAGGTTTTAACGATGGAGTTAATGAAGCTCAGACAACAGCAGCAAAACACGAGGGCGCAACTTCAGGCAATGGAGGTGAGGCTTCAAGGAACGGAGAAAAAACAGCAAAAGATGATGAGTTTCTTGGCGAAAGCTATGCAGAATCCGGATTTCATCCAGAAATTAGTCCAAAATGCTAAAAGAAAGGAACTTGAAGAAGCTTTCATGAACCACACTCGAGAGCTTCGAGGTGTTAACAATGGAGAACCGAGCCAAACTTCTGGCGGGTCAAAGTTGATTAAATCCGAACCTGAAGAATTTGGGGATTCTTCTGGATTTCAGGTTTCCGAACTCGAGGCACTTGCTTTAGAAATCCAAGGGTTTGGAAGATCGAAAAGAAACCAAGAAGAAGAACGGGATGAGTTCGAGGGCGGGGAGAGAGAACTCGATGACGAATTCTGGGAAGAGTTGTTTAGCGAAAGATCCGACGAACAAGGTGGTACGATCACCGGAGATGAAGATGTGGATTTCTTGGCCGAAAAGTTGGATTTCTTGGGTTCAAACCCGAAATAAGAAGCGGGTTCTTGCTTCTAACAGTTCTTAACACATGAAAATAACCATTTCTTGATCTTCCATTGATGTTGGTTCTTGATCTTTGTAGTTAGGTACATCAAGATGGTGATTGAAGATGTGATGATGATGATACGATGATCTTGGAACAGATTTAGGAAGCTGGTTTGGTTGGTTGTTTTCCATCTAAAATTCTGAATGAACCACTAGTGTTCATCAGGATCTGAACTATCATCTTAATTATTCAGATTTTCTTGTTATTCACAGGAGAAGATTTCTACATGGGTCCTCTTGGAAATCTAACTCGGATCGTTAATCGTTCTTGTTTTTTTTTTCTGGGCTTGTTTGTTAAAAGTATAATCGTCCGTAAAATTTGATTCTCTCATATGACTCTTTCTTGATCATCAGATTGGAAGCATTTTCATGGCTGAATTGAAGCTCTTGTTCTGATATATCTCAAGGTTATTGTTAAGATTCATAGCAATAATGTGTGTGCATTCATTCTATTCATTAATGAATATAGCAGAATCGTTCATGGTGAGCTTTTTCTCTGGCTTTTATAATGTAGATCGGCCCGAAGATATTGAACCGGAGATTCTATTGCTGCAATTTCGGAACGCAGCTAGCCCGTTGATGGCTATTTTCCGATATATACACTTCTGTTTTCTTATTTTTGTGAAAATCCCAGTAACCTACGTGGGTTACTTGGATTTTCGATAGTTTAGACATGATTATGTCTGTACTGTTATCGATAGTCTCTTCAAACGGTTTATGCTTGTTAGTGATGAGTCTGTAACAGGGTGGTGTTCGGTAACCAAGATTTGTCGAGTGGTTTTTTCGATGCATTTTGGTTTTGTGATGATCTCGTCGCAAAGGAATAGACGCTATTGGTTGTTTCAAGACTGGCTTTCTCGTAAAGAAATTGGATGTTTGAATGCTTTTTGAAGTTCTTTTTGTGGAATCAATGGTGAATTTTGGTACATGTGTTTTTATTTGTTTAATATTTTTCTATCTTACGGATTTGATTTATTGTGTGAGAAGAAATGAAGATGTGGTTGTGGGTTTCGTTTTCCGAAACCTTGTTTCGTGAACTTTTTGATGAGTTAAAGTAAGTTAACGATTCGGTTCACGAGTACGCGAGAGTTGTTTGGACCCCTGACCAAAAATACATTCATTTGGTATATCTAAATGTATTCGAGCAAAGTCATTTTGTCACTTTACCAATTGAACTACACGTCAAAAGCAAGATATATATATATATATATATATATATAGGGAAGGGTTCAAACGAGAACCCCTGTGATTTACGAAAACGCGAGAACAACTTAATAACCATATATTGTGATAAAGATAAAATTAAAAGATTTTT
>NC_037529.1:13442197-13447649 GCF_001531365.2 Cynara cardunculus var. scolymus | reverse complement strand
TATATATATATATATATATATATATATATATATATATATATATATATAGGCAATGTACGTTCGTTCATTTTGTGCAAAATAGCAACGTACAAGTTTAAGGTTTAATATTAATAGTTTAATAATTTACCAATTTTGTTTCATCTCCCTGGTTTTTGTTGTATACCACTTTTGGAAGGACAAAAAGAATGCAATTTTGTCTCACCTAATTTTGTCATGTGGTGTCCCACGGCTTAGGCTGCTCTCATTTCGCTCGCGCTACCACAAGACCTGTGACGATTATGAGCCTTGTAAGCTACCAAACTGCTCTACTATTCCTTCAGATGTGTCAATTGGGCAAATACGCCCATCGTGACTAGGACCAATGACAATGAATTCTTTTTTATTGTAATGTCATGTCCAGTTCTGTCTTATTTACCAGAAATAATCTAGCGTAATTAAAATTTGTTACCTAAAATAGATGAAAATAAAAAAATAAATTGTATTTTTCGATAGAAAACGTATATTGGGCTGAATATTTGGAAGGCCCATTTATTCGATTTTCAATAGCCCAACACAGGCCTGTTTGCCACTTTGGGTCTTAAATCCAAATATCGAAAGGCCCATTTACTCAAATTTTTAAAGCCCAATAAGACTCGTTAAGCTCATAGTACTAATATTTGAGACTAAATCTTAATTTGTATTTGTTTTTCGATCAAACCATTATTCTTGTGAAAATATATAATAATAAAAAATATTGAAATAAATAATTATGTACCGGTTACAAGTATAAAAAGACGAAAATAACATATGTATGCGGTGGTCTTTCTCCAAAATCACCCGTACTTGACGGATCTTATCCAAATAGTTATGTTGTAAGTTGATTTAAGGGTCGTTTGGTTAATTTTTGTTTGGAAAAGTTTTTTTCATAGAATGAGCGTATCTTTTAATTGGTTCGGACAAATTTAGAAAAAACTTAGTTTTCTGCATAAAGTTCCTCTTAGAAGTTTACTGAATAAGTCATTTTTTATATATTAAGTCACTATCAAATATTCATATATAGCTGACTGAATAAGTTGTGAGTCTTATTAAGCCAATTAAAATGTTAACAAACGTGCCTTTAAATTAACTAGAATATGTTGGTTGGTTGATTTGTGATGGGATAACTGTGTGATATCATCAACTTCGTATTCATTTCATGACCCAAATGCCAATTGATTAGTTTGACTATGAAACGATAATCAAAGACAGTGATTTTCATCCTAATTTTCTTAACTATGAGTAAATCCTCTTGGTTCTTCAAAACTGAAAGAAAAAAATAGAACGTACTGCAGATGATATAAAAATTTGAAAGCATTAGAATTTCTTCGGTCTTAACATCAAACAAAATGGATGGTTCAGAATATGTATGCACCTACTGCAACAGGTAAAACTTTTAATCTGATTTCTTTAAGCAATACTGTGAAAAAACTATAAATGTGAAAACAAAATCATGTTTATTGTAAAAAGTGTTGCAATAATGAATCTAATAACTCATGTGTGGACCTTTCTTGTCACTCTTTACACACAAATTTTGCAATCATTATGTTTACAGACATCAAAAAACTAATACTGTTATGCTAACTTATATCTTATCAATTTTTCAGTTTCAGGAAAAAAGATAAGTATATAGATACCCAAAATAGAAATTGGGAAGATTTGTATTATGTTACATAGTGGCCAACATCTATGCACATATTTGGCAAATTTATCTGATGAAGCTTAAAGTAAATATGGGTATGTTTTTTGATATTGAGGTTGGACAACAGTCTTGTTTATTACTGGACTCGTTATGATTCTTCTGACGAATTAAATCTTTTGGTAGACCATGAGACATTTGGCATTGCTGTCTTTATTTGAAATGACAAATTATTATGACTAAGAATGTCAGACGTGTCGTGAACCATCATTACAAGAAAACCAAGTGTCTCTATAGAAAGAAAAATACATAAGGTGTATTGATTAGTTTTCACGCTATAGTTTGTGGGAAAGACGTACGTATAAGGTGAACCCGTCATTCTTTTAGTATTATATGATTCTAATATAGGCAAGTTTATCTGTTTCTGTAGGTGCCACGGTTTTGAACTGACTTTTACATTGAATTTTGATATTACCGTCACCTTAGATAACATAATTATTTCATAATGCTAAAATATATTGTGAATTGATTCGTATTTAACGGTTCAAGCACGCTCCTTGTGTCGTGGGGTGGCATACACACGACACGCTACACACAACTTATTTCAGTCAAAATTTTGCAAAAATATATCATAAAAATATTAACGAGTAAAAACAAATTGAATTAAACCGATGCATAATAATTAAAAGAAAGGGATGATGCATATGTAGAGAGGGTATCTATCAAGTGTGGAGAAGTATGCTTTTATTTTAACCTAAAGTTGAATCACTCAAGCATAAAACCAACCTTATCCAAAAAAGGAAAAATATACCCTCAAGAAAAAAAATAAAAGAAAACCACACATTGGATTCCCATTCATAAACTTGAATATCCCTAAATACACATGGATGGGTGAATATGCACCAAAGTAAATAACAGCATCTGTTAGCAGCTTAATAAGTTTAATAGAAATTACAGTTTATTAGGTCATGTATGTATGACAGTTTGGTAGTTTTTTTTTTTTCTGAACTTGTTCCTCTCGATTAAAAAAGATGTTTATTTCATCTTTGAGAAAACCCTCCAAAACAAAAACATTCTTGATCTATATATATAGACAGGACAGACACATTTAGAAAAACCTACCAAAAGCCCCTAAGACGTACAATCATATAAACCTTGTATGTGTATATATATACACACACACTTATATATGGAGAGGTTCTTAAGAATAAATGATTCATGTGGATGTGAATCATGTAGTTAATCCATTTGAAAATGCATATGTGAACTAATGTTTGCATATCTTCACCAATTATTCACATGTGAAGATGCATATATGAATGCAAGTGATTCACATAGGAATCGTTTATTCTGATCAACCTTTTTCACTTTCTTAATTAGTTTAGAACCATGCATACGATTCGATGTTTGTCGTCGATGCAACGACAACTAAGTTGAAACTTCCATGGGAGTAAAAGGCTTAGATATAGTGTAGGTATTATGGTGTAAAGTGGAGATATAATGTGTGGAGTTTGGATTAGGGAAAAAGATATGACTTTTGGTCACTGTTTGGCTTTAGGTTTTGGTTTGGAATAAAAGGAAAAGCTGAGGCAAAGAAGACAGCTTCCAAAATGAAATTGTGGTGTGGTGGGGAATGGAGGATATATATGCATGTATGAGTATGAGATCAACTTTTACTGTTGAATGGGGAGATGAGAATAATTGAATAAAGAGGAAGATGAAAGAAAATCTAAATGAAAATTATTGTCAACAGGAAAGCAATTCAGATTCCTTATTATAACCTATCAATCAATGTTTCTTGGGGTAAAAATTATAATGATTATGATTCATATATATCTTCACATGCCTCCTGTAAGACTACTTACATACCAGTCTGATCTTCTTCTGTGCCAATGCTTAACTTGAAAATGATATAGTTATAGATATAGATATAGATATATATATATATATATATATAGAGAGAGAGAGAGAGAGAGGAGAAGGATATGCAAGAAGTTAAACATTTTACGAGAATGTTAAAAGTTTCAATAACATATATGATTGTTTTTAGTTATATGTAATAAGCGTCTATGTGTTTAATCGATTAAACTTGTTTATCATATATGATATTGAAACTTCTTGTTTTCTCGTTAATTGTTTATCTTCTCGTTTTAACCTGCTTCAAAATGTATATATATATATATATACACACATACATTTATATGTGACGATAACGCTTTACAAGGCCTGTTCTTTTTCCCATTTGTCGTTCAAGAAACGGGTATTCATAGTTCACGAATTCAGGAAACGAAAAGGGTATTTGTTTATACAATCTTGTTAGCTTTTGTTATGTGGGTCGGTCACATTAGCAAACATATATATATATATATATATGTAGATATAGTTTTTTCATATATAACTAAAAGTGAAAACAGTAAGTACATTGTAACTAAACTTAACATATCCAAATCATGAGTTTCTGTCAAGAAATTACAATGATTTACAGTTGAATCAAAAGAAATGAAGTTGGTATTTGTGGGGTTAAGAATTAAAGACATTACAGGTTTGAAAGGGGTCCTCTCATCCCCAATCTAATATAGAGGGGTGCCACTTTAGCTTTTAGCTTTTTACCCTAGCATTCAGCAGTTTCTTTTGATTCATATATATATATATATATATATATATATATATATATATATACATGCTTTGTTAACTAATGTCCTCTCTTTTTGGACTGATTCAAATCAAACCCTCCTTTTAGGGATTTGGGTGTTTTATAATAGAGGAACAATTAAAAGGAGTTTATCCAAAAAGTGCCCAAAGTCTTCTCAATATATTATTATAACCTCAATTTGTCTCTCTTTTTATTAATTCTTTTCTTGAAAACTTCAAGAAATCTAATTCTGTTAAATACCAGCAAAAGCAAGATGATTTAGGAGATCAGTTAGTAGGGTTGCCTTTTCTGTTTGTAATCATAGTATTTAGAATCTAAACTTGATGCACAGTACTGCTATATTCTTATAAATACAGTATCAATTATAGTTCTTTTGGAGTTTCGATCAATAAACGTGATATATATTGAATTAAGGGCAACTAGAGGAATCGAACGTACAACCTTGCGCGATGATCGCATGAATTAAACACAATTAATGTGTGAAAAAAATTGATTGGTAGACAAATCTTGGGTTATAACAGTAGAGTTGATGGTTTTAGAATTTTTTTTGTGTTGGTCTGTGTCTTATTTGTGTACTCTTTTTTGCTAACGTCTGATATATGTTTATTCTGTAAGGCAATCATCACCTTCTTTGCCCTCATCTCTCTCTCTTAGTATATACATATACATATATGTCTCTATCTCTACTTTTATCTCTCTAGATTCATGTAGATACACTCATGATGACTAAAACAGAAGGTTATAATTGTTAGATATATATATATANACAGAAGGTTATAATTGTTAGATATATATATATATATATATATATGTAAGATAAGGTGAGAAGATTTTGAAACAAATCTAACTTTTCTACATGTCCTACATGTACACATACATTGATATATATACATGTGCCATTATATATATATATATATATAGATAGAGAGAGAGAGAGAGAGAGGGGGGGGGGGAGGTTTAGGGAAAACTCCCGAAAAATGAAAAAATAAGGAACACTATGGTAACCATTCATTTGGAGGATATTCATATGTGCATACAAGTAATTTTTAAACAATTCATCTGGTATGCACATGTACATAACAGGCACACGTATATAAAAACCAAGATATAAGTGTTCCTTAATTTTTTTTTTTTTTTTTTTTTTT
>NC_037529.1:13439432-13441497 GCF_001531365.2 Cynara cardunculus var. scolymus | reverse complement strand
TATATATATATATATACACACACATACATATATATATATATGTGTATATATATATATATATAAGCTGAAGAGAGTAAAAAGAAAGCTACTTGTTTAAAAGCAGGTAGTGGGTTTGTTTCTTTTGTTTTGTTTTCTTGAATTTGATTCTTCATCTCTTGGCTTCTTCTTGGTCTTTCCCTTTCTTGAATTCTCAAGAAAACCAAACCCTAAAATGATGTTTTCAGCCTCAGTTTATTCTACTACTAGTAATAAAAACTCAACCTCTTTATCTGAAGAAGCTGCAACCAGCACTGTTTCTTCAGTAATTACAAGTAAGATTCCTCATGAATTCACTCCATCAATGACCCTTTCTTCAATTTCAAATCTTGCTCATCAAGAACATGATCTCTACCCTAATCATCAGAAGATCAAGAAAAAGAGAAACCTCCCAGGAAATCCAGGTACATATACAGATATATTTTGCTCATGATCTTGAAGATTTATATATATATACATATATATTTTTTGAAGGGTGTTTTGATGATCAACCATTGCGTCAAACCCTTGTCGTTAAGTTAAGTGTTTTGATGATCATGATCTGAATTGATATTCACTTGTTGTTTATCTTGAATTAATGGGTGAAAATTGAAGACCCAGATGCAGAAGTGATAGCATTATCACCAAAGACACTGATGGCAACAAACAGATTCGTGTGTGAGATCTGCAACAAAGGGTTTCAAAGAGATCAGAACCTGCAACTTCACAGAAGAGGTCATAACCTGCCATGGAAGCTGAAGCAAAGGAACAACAAGGATGAGATGAAGAAAAGGGCTTATGTATGCCCTGAGCCAAGTTGTGTGCACCACCACCCTTCTAGGGCTCTTGGGGATCTCACTGGGATCAAGAAACACTTTTGTAGAAAACATGGTGAAAAGAAGTGGAAGTGTGACAAGTGTTCTAAGATCTATGCTGTTCAATCTGACTGGAAAGCTCATTCTAAAACTTGTGGCACTAGAGAGTATAGATGTGATTGTGGTACCCTCTTCTCAAGGTAATTTTGCTTCTCTTCAAATATTCTAATTCATTACTTCTTCTTTTTAAACATAATTCAATTAACATTAATGGATGAACATATACATACATACATATATATACATGGTTAATTATTAAGTTAAATATATATCAAATATAACATGAAAACTTAACTGAACACCCATAATTTCTGTAAACAAACAACTATATATATATATATATATATATATAGTATATGCATGCAACGAAAGAAGGTACGTCTTGCAAATATGAAAGGTCTTTAATGTACAAAATCTATCATGTTGACAGATTTTAGAATGTAATTAAGTTCTGCACAAATTATGCAACATCATTCATTCTTACTAAAAATTTGTGCTTTTTTCACAAGATTCAGAAGTCTTCGATTCATCAATGTGGTCAAAGTTCTAGTATCAATTGAGTGAATGCTTTCGTACAATTAATTTGTAAACCATTTTTTTCAGTATCCATATGTGCATAACATTCAAACGTGCATAAAAATCAAGAAACAACTTCAATTACTTATATGCACATGTTTTTTTAGGATTTTTCTTGAACCTTCCTCCGCGTGTGTGTGTTTTTGTATATATACTGAAATTGAATGGGGGTGCATGGAGTAGATATACAAAATGGTCCATTGGTTTGACTCATCATCAATTTCCTCTATATTTTTACGAGTCTTTCCTGTTCTCATCTGCACCAAAATGGCAAACCTCATGCATGGAATATATTGATACACACAGACAGAAGGGTTATAAATGCATTTAAGACAGATTGGCAGAATTGAAATTGACACACTGATTATTACTCCCACTGTTTATTCTGTTGCTTTTCATGGCATTATACATATAAATATTATACATACATACATACATATATATATATATATATGTGTGTGTGTATTAATTGATATTAAAAGTTATATGTTATATATTTGAACTGTACACATGTAAACCCACAGTATGCTAACTCAGAACTTGTCTAACATGTACAGTTAACTTAAAGATCATGAGTTTGAACATCCCCCCCCCCCCCC
>NC_037529.1:13385509-13439317 GCF_001531365.2 Cynara cardunculus var. scolymus | reverse complement strand
ATATATATATATATATATACATAACACACTAAGAATATTAGGTTTTTTATAAGATAACCTAAAGATCATGAGTTTACGGTTCACTCGTGTATTTTACATTGAATTTGATAGAACCTTTTAAAAGTTGTATCTATCATGATGATAAAAAGAGAGAAGTAAACCCCCTTTTCATAAGATTTATAATAACAAAATTACACTATATATCAAACATACATAATTACACGGAGATTCAAATAAGAATGGCAAAAATGTTGAGAATAACGATTCACATGTGAATCATGGGTGAAAAACACGGGTTCATAAATGCATTTTCATATGTTTATAGCAGTTAATGGAACGTAAGTTCGAAATTGCATATTCAAATGGACTTTTCTCGGAGTTACCGATAGATATACATATATACTAAATTGTGAATAATTATTTAGGGCTATATATATATTGTGTCACTTGGAGTACATTATAGGGTCATATGATGGGGAAAAAATACCCTAAGAGTATAAAAAATTATGGGTTATTTATTATTGTCCCTAAAATCATAGAAATGGACAAACATTTGGTGGTTACTTTTTTAGATTTTATAGAAGTGAGTACCAACAGTCTCTACATTATAATCATGAAGTTTCACTCTTTTTTGCCTTACAAAAAGTAGAAACTTCAACAAATTCATGAAATAATTATCACATAAATTTATGTTTTTTAAATATAATTTATTATACATTAAATTCATTAAATAATTATCATTTATAAACAATATAATTTATTTGTCAAAAAAACATTGTTTTTGCATACATTTTTACAGTAGAAGTCAAATTTACGTACATCTTTATAGTAGAAGTCAGATTTGCATACAACTAGCTTCACAAGTTGATTTCCGAATGAGATATATTGAAATCGTTTGATTCAAATTGGGTTTTTTTTTAAGTATATAATATTTATATACGGTGAATACAACAAATAAACTCACACATTTTTTCCATTTTTGGTGGGATTTGAACCTCTAACCTTTTAGGAGACCAAAGACTACGATACTGCTAGATTAAAGACTATTTGATAAATTGTACGGTTTTTTATTGCATGATATACAAGTTATCGATGACTTCTCATATATACATTTATGGTTATATAGGAAAGATAGCTTCATTACTCACAGAGCTTTCTGTGACGCCTTGGCTGAAGAAACTGCCAGGCTCTCAGCTGCAGCTGCAGCTGCAGCCGCTGCAGTATCAATAACAAACAACCACCACCCTTCAATTACCAACAATGTTACACAAACCCCCTTCAACATTCAACAAAATATTCAAAACCCCTCCTCGTCTCTTTTTCCTTTCACTCCCACCCTAAACGCTACTTGGGTCCCCACCCAAACCCTTAACCCGACCCGAATCAAACCCGAAACCATCCACCACCAGCATCTCCTTCCGGCGATTACGACGCCGTTTTACCAAGAACCCAATAAGGAACAACTGAGGATGATAACTTCACCGCCGGCGACCACATTCCATGGCCTCCACGTCAGCACCAGCCGAGATCATGTTCCGGCGGCCCACCACCTCTCTGCCACCGCACTCCTCCAGAAGGCTGCGACGGTGGGTGCGGTGGGTGATCACGTGGGGTCCACAATGAGTCGGTTGGATATGGGGGAGTTGGTTCAGGTGACGACGACAGCCGCCGTGATCTCGCCGGAATACCACCAACACATGGGTCTGACTTCTGGGAATATCGCCACGTGGCAGAAAACGGACCGTTTGACCAGGGATTTTCTTGGGTTGACCGGAGATCAAGAGGATGACCACCACCATCATGGCGGTGGTGCTGACGTTAACGTTAGCGTGAACATGAGGAATATGCTAACGTACACGGGGGGTATAGAGATTCCAACCCATGGGTTCGGTTTTGCCGAGCCTACAACTGCCTCCGAAGCATGGGGCAATTGTTGAAGCTTAAAGTACAAGGTGATCACAGCATGGTCTTGGTCCAAAAGGGTACAATGGTAATTTTACCAGAAGCACTTCAAATGACCAAATTACCCCTTGGAAACCAAAGAATACCCTTTTGAACCCATGGAGTTTACAAGTGCCCACTTCTAGTTCTTTTGAATTTTTACATATTTTTCATGCTCATTATTTGCTTTTTGTTGGGAAATTTTCTTGAATTTAAACTTCAATGTTCAATTTGTGAGTTCATAATTTCAATTCTATAAGACRTTTAGCTAAAAGTTCAAATTTCCAAAAATGCAATATCAATAAAATATTAAATGTAAATCACTAAACCACAAGGGTAGTGTCTGATTGGTTTGAGCTTGGCTCCAAATGTCAAAAGTATCAGGAAGTCTCAGGTTCAAATCCAAGGAGGAATAAAAATCCTCTTGTGGCCACGGAGTTTCAAATGCGATGATTTCAAACTATTTGCAAAGCAGGTGGTCGTCATGGGATTAATCGGCTCGCATAGCGGATTGGATATCCAGGTTAATCAATATATATATATATATATATATATATATATATAAATCACTAATTTATCAAAAAATATTCAGTTGTTAAGAATTTTTGATTGAAATCATGTTCTATATAGGTGAATTATAAGTGAAGCGACAAAAGGAAGAGGTCATGTTTGACAAACATAAGTTTAGCTTATTAATTAAGCTTGTCTGAAAAGCCCTGTTGAAATTGGCAAAAACGCTACTTCAAATAGCATTTCAATAAGCTATAAAATATGTTTGTCACTTTTTTCCGATCATACCCCGAGTTAATATTAATTGAAACGTACCACCCATTTGCTAACCAAGTTTTTTGCTGCTTTATTCCAATTATACCCTTGAAGAGTAGGTGTGATAAAAGGTGTTTTGAGAGATTAGTCTGTATACTTATAATAATTTTCTACATAGTGTTTTCTCTCTCAACAATATGTTCAAACATAAATTTTAAGTTTTAATTTATTTTAATTATTTATAATGATTTTTTACATTCCACATAGATACACATCCATTATTTATAGACGTATCAACAAATCATATAAACTTATGAATCAGTTTTCATGTTTTATTTCACATATGAAACAACACGTGTGAAAATACAATATTGATACAGTGTTGGTTCATATATGAAACATTCATGACTGTTGTATACATGGAAAAAAAACAAATATGTAATCACCAAACCTTCTCTTGAACATTTGAAGGATAAGAAAAAAAAGCTAAAGATGGCAAAATCCAATATCACCATCAAAGGAAGTGTTCCGTTGCATATGTCGTCGATCGTCATACAAATAAACAACATTGAAACCAAACCCGAAAACCAATTTTTCCATAAGACGGTCCCACACACGGTTGGAAATTTACAAATTTAAGCACTTATGATCAGTAAGCGTACAAGAAACAATTCTTAACGAGAACCCAATTAAACTATTTCCCTAACCATCAAAACAATTGTTTTCTAGCATAATTGGTACGATCTGAACCAGACGGAGACGACAGACAAGAATGAGGTAGAATGGTGAAAGAATTATGCAAGGTTTTAGGGTTCTGATTTGATATTGCTAGTTTAGTAATTTACCAATCTTGTCTCCAACTCCCTGTATTTTTCTTCCACCTGTTATGGTAGATTGGTGGTTATCCCTCTCAGTATTGTCTTGTCCCAATCTAAATATTGCACCAAACATAAGACAACAATTCGGTCATGTTCCGCATACCAAACACATAGTGTACACAGAAAGGTTTGGACAGGCAAGAATATGGTAGACGGATGGAAAAATTATACATGGTTTTAGGTTCTAACTTGATATGGGTAGTTTAGTAATTTACCAATATTGTCTCATCTCCCCCATTTTCTTGTTCCACCTATTTTGGTTATCCCAGTACAAATGTGGCACCAAAAGTTTTTATTCTGTAATGTTCCACGTATAACTGCAAAATCTACGAGTCAAAGATAAAATAAAAAATGGGTATAAATTCAAAGTAAGATGGATAGCCTTTTCTAAAGGCTAAGTGTGAGGTAAAAATCTGGGGTAAGCGTGAATATGTAAAGGAACTAAGTGGTGGTCCGGCGAGATAGAGTGGTGGTAACAAGATCAAAAGGAAACACAAGAAAAGGAAAGAAGAGAATTAAAGGGGAAAAAAGATGGGAATTTAAACTAAATGTCAACGGCTGCTAAAAAAATTCAAATTTTTTTGGCAAGGAATAATAATTCTTTTCTTAAATACCATGCAGTCGGACTGCTCATCGATGCTAATTGACGTAACTAGAATACGAAACGAAAGTTTACCTCGTTTTCAGCGTCCTCCGTGCATTAACGTGTTGTACCATGGCTAGAGGTGGTTGTACTCCGCTCAGAAACGAGAGCTCCTGATGATGGTGTAAAAAACATAATTCAATCAACTATAGTCGATACGTGGATTTGAGTGAAAGAGAGATGTTAGAATTGAGAATCATACAATATTGATATTCATAAAGGGGAAATTGTATGAAAATGCAGTGTATTTTGTTCTGACTCATACTTTGCATAACGTACTTTCAAAACCTTTCTTTTCGTATCTTAGATGTAGCATCTAAAATATGTTGATTAAAGTACGTTACACAAAATAGGAATTGGACCAAAGTTAAGTATTTTGCATTTTTATGCGGTGTCAGGTGTAAACTAGGTACTTAAATGTTTAAGATGTCGGGTACAAAAATAAAGGCTTTGAAATATATTACAACTTACAAAAAATAACAAGTAGACCAAAATACGTTGCATAATGATTGCTCAAAACAAACAATATTTACATGGTTCAGCAGTTTACTTACTTCCACCACCCAAAACAAACATCATGATGAAAATAGCCCACAATTTTAAAAATATGTAATTACTACACTTAAAGTAAAAGGATTAACGATTCTTTTTTCATCTCATAATTACGGGTAGAACCGGAAAGTAAGCACATACTTTTGAAAATGAAAATTTTGGACTGAAGCTATTCTGACACTTATTTTGGAACAAACTAAACTAAACACGTGGATGCTTACATTTTTTGGGTAATCGTGTGGTTTTGGGCCAGCTTACGCGCATCGATTAATCCCCTGGGCAACCACAAATGGTCTGGAGTCATTCTAGGTGAACCTCCAAAGCCGCAAGGGCTTTGGCAGCGCCTATATTCAAACCCAAGAAAGATGAGATTATTTTTATTTATTTTTTTGGAAAAGGAGACGGGACCCGGGAAAAACTTTATTCAAAGAAATATGAGATTTCCATTACACCCCCTGAGCCTTAAATAGTCCTCCACAAACCACTTATTTTGGAACAAACTAAAATAGAAATGTGCACACTTATTTCGGGACAAACTAAAATAGAAATATGAACACTTATTTTGGGATGCAGGGAATATGTCTATGGTCAAGATTCTTACCAAACGAAATATAGTATATCCCACTAGAAGGTAGAGTCAAAGCGGGATATACGCACACCTATCATCTACAATAGGAAAAGCTTCATCCCAACACTCTCAGAAACGGTAATTGTTCTCTTAGAAGACTTGGGCTCTACAAGCACAAGTGGACCGGTCTACGGTCCAAATCAAGATCCAAATTTGACAAGGAGAGAGAGAGAGTGAGAGAGAGGGGGGAGGGGGGGAGAATTGGTGAAAGAGATGTGCATAGTGAGGGTGGAATTGTGGTCCTAAATGAGAAGTTAAAGAAATAAGGAGAGGTGGGTTTCATGGGACATTCAAAGCTTTTAGAAAGTTATGCATGTTAAGGTACGTTATATACTATTTGCCTGTAAGAAAAGACTGTATCTCAACCAGACAAACCAAAAGGCCAAGTCTCTTCTATTCTTTCTTTCTTTATGTAAAAAAACTTGCACTTCATTCTTCATGACCAAACAGACAACTTTAAGGACTTGATTTTTGAGTTATTTACACAATATTTCAAAAGCCTGACAACACACAGAAGAGATAGTTGTGAAAAGAAAAGTTAAAGAGGAATATAACACAAAGACGACCCACCATAAAAGAGGGGAAAACGACCTGTGGCCGAGTGCAGTGAGAGGAAATGTGTCCTAGTTCATGTTTTCAAACCATCGCATATTGAGATTAATGGATATGAAACCATTAGGGCCAGTAAGAACATGAATACTTAGAACAGCCCGTGTAACATTAAGGGGCTGTTTGGTTGGTTTTCTATCAAGTCCTGCATGGATAAAGTTGTCTTTGTGGATTAATCTGTTTGTATAGATGGGGAAGGTTTTTGTTTGAGAGTATTTTTTCATAGATGGAAGGAGCATGTTTTTTAATTGGGAGATGCAGGTTTTGGAAAAAACTTGGCTTCTACATAAAGCTCCTTTCTAGAAGCTTACTAATAAGCCAAACCACTACTAAACAGTCATATATAGTTGATCGAATAAGTTGTAAGTCTCATTAAGCTGCTAACAAACAGGCCCTAAGGCATAGCCCGAATCTGTATTTGTGGTTGATCATAAAAGTTTAATTGTTATATTTTAAGAACTTATCAAGTGCAAGCATAAGCGCATTATATTTGTAAGGTACAACTTCTTTATAAAAATGTGTTTATGTTTAAAACTTGTGATGGATCATGGATCAAATCATGATCCATTTAGATCGTCAAAGTACACAGTTAGAGATCCATTATACCACTTGTCAACCCACCTCACAAGTCGGGGTATTCACAGAAACAACGGTTCTATTCTTTGGGTTAAAGGTCAGGTTTGTGTACATCATACCCCCAAACCCCACCTTCGGGTGGCATATTGAGCTCGTTTGGTTTGCTTTACTTGTCAAGCCACTTCACAAGTCGGGGTATTCACAGAAACAACTGTTCTATCTTTGGGATAACGGACAGGTGTGCGTACATTCATACCCCCCAAACCCACCTTTGGGTGGCATGTTGGGCATGTTTGGTTTGCTTTACTCGTCAAGCACCACTTCACAAGTTGGGGTATTCACATAAACAATTGTTGTACTTTTTCGGGATAAAGATCAGATATGCGTACATCATACCCCCAACCCCACCTTCAGGTGGGATACTCGGCTCGTTTGGTTTGCTTTACTTGTCAAGCCACCATGTCGTCTTGGAGTCGACAATTAGGAACCTAGGAATTACTTGTTTCTATGTGTGATTAAATCAAATAACTTCTAAATTAGGAACAATAGTATCTTTAGAGATTCAATATAATGCAATTCCAATGCATCATCAATCATGAGTTGCAGAAAAAGAGAAGAATCTGAGCAGTCAAAAGTACGAGAAGTGTATGGAGATGATATGAAACTAAATTTAGACTCACATGTAGGGTACTCGCAGAAAACAAAAAAGCTTCCATCTGTGAGTGTCGATTTGCATCTTGAGACCACTGGAGGGACCAACGTTTTTTCTTTAAAGACATCGGTATCAATAGATGTCCTATTCCACTTATGCATTTTGGCCCATTCAAACTTTAACTCCCAAAATTCTTCGATCTGTTACATCCTTGAATGCCTGCAACAAGATATAAAGCACGTTAAAATGTGTTTCGAACGTGTAGAAATAAAGCCTGTTTCTTGATCAATATTGCTTTTCATTTCAGTGAAGATTTGCTTTTCTTCAACTGAAACAATTTCCTGAAATTTATGTGGATGTTGAATAGTGAATTTATCAAGTGAAGTACATACTGTGTATGATGTCCCCTCATGCTCTCAGCCTCCTGCTTCATTCCTATTAATATTATTGTTTATTAATCTTAGGGGCTGTTTGTTAGCAGCTTAATGAGCTTAATGGTTAATGGGACTCACGGTTTATTCGGTCAGCTATACATGACTGTTTGGAAATGGCTTAATGAAAAAGGAAGTGGCTTATTCAGTAACTCCTAGGGGGGAGCTTTATACAGAAAGTCAAGTTTTTTCCGAACCTGTCACTCCTAATTAAAAAAACATGCTCCTTTCGTCTATGGAAAAAACCCTCCTAAACAAAAGCTTTCTCAATCTATACAGACAGATTATTTCACACAGACAGCTTTATCCATACAGGACGTAGGGGCTGTTTGGTTGTTTTTCCATTAAGTCTTATACTTGTATAGATAAAGTTGTCTATGCTGATTAATCTGTCTGTATAGGTTGTGAATGTTTTTGTCTAGTAGGGTTTTCTCATAGATGGAAGAGACGTTTTTTTTAGTTGGGAGGGGCAGGTTTGGAAAATCTTGACTTTCTGTATAAAGCTCCTCCCTAAAAGTTTATTGAATAAGCCACTATTTATATCATTAAGCCACTACCAAATAGTCATGTATAGCTAACCTAATAAGTTGGGAGTCCTATTAAGCTCATTAAGCTGCTAACAAGCATGCCCTTACTCTTCCTAATCCCCATCACCACACACTTCCTCAATTCAACCCCAACCAAACTCCTCTTGCCATTCTCCCAATTCTGTACATTTTGATTCTTGGCCGATGTTGAATGAAATTCTTCACAGCTTATGGCCATCATCTTAATATCAACTAAAAAATGGTTCAACTAAATGTTGTACATTAATCTCACTACTAAACCTTCTACTGCCCCTAGTTTCTACTGCATGTAGGAAAATTTTCACTTTTCTTTGGTTTGTAAAATGATAGACGCCAATAATCAACGCATAATCTTAAAAAACAACCATATTGGATATCACAGAAAGCATTGAAAAACCGAATTAACTGCAATGATGTCAGCAGTAAATCTTATAGAAATTTTCGATTCCAACCATCTTCAACTTCATTTTGCAAACCACATAACATTTCAGACCATTTTTCAGCAATTCTTAAAGATAACCAATCTGTTGTACTGATGAAGCACAACTGTTACCAACCTGTTGTCTGCTCAATGGCAAAGGATTAATGATCCTGGAGTTCCTCAAATACTACGTTTAGGGGTCTGTTTGTTAGTTGTTACCAGCTTAATAGGCTTAATGGACTCGCAGCTTATTGGGTCAGCTATACATGATTGTTTGGTAGTGGCTTAATGATATAGAAAGTGGTTGAGTAAGCTTCTTCCGCGCGCGCGCGGGCGGGGGGGGGGGTGTATGCAGAAAGTTAAGTTTTTCCGAACTTGTCCCTCCCGATTAAAAAACATGTTCCTTCCATCTATGAAAAACCTCTCTCAAACAAAAACTTTCACAATCTATACAGACGGATAAATACACACAGACAGCTTCATCCATACAAGTCTTGATGGAAAACCAACCAAACGGCCCCTAAGCCTGAAATACCGTAACCCTTTAAATTATTTCATGCAACCACTATTTATAGAAATCCAAATTATTTTCTCTCTTTGATATGTATTTTCAACAATCTCTTACAGACCAATGTGCCAGGGTTTATGGATCCTCTACAGGCAAACCTACAGCTCAACCCAAAAAATAAATTGTATCCTGGACCTAGGAATATGAAGAAAACATCACATGATTCGTGAATTGAGTACAACATGGTAGAATAAACTATATAAGAGATGGTCAGTGGTCAGTGGTGAGTTTTTGGGTGTGTGACTTTCCCAACTTTGACAAACGTATATTTTGTTGGAACTTGGCTTAATGTAACGGAATCTTGGCCAGTTGGCCCACATAGGAGCCCCATGGAAATGAAACTCACTTAATAAAAACCAACCCTTAGGCTTTAAATGAAAGATTTAAGGACCTGGGCTTGGTGTGTGAGTGTTCATGGTGGGATTTGCACATTGGTACATATATATTAAAGATCAAAAGATGGGCATTGGACCTTGGGGCAAGGTAATGAAATGCATGGAACTTAAACCCTACCAGTTTACTTAAATGAAAAGTGCATTAGCTGCATGTGCTCTGCCCCTGTATGACTAGAGATCAGATATATCTATAGCAACAGCATTGACAGAAGAATGTAAAGGAGAAAGTGACAAACAACCGTTTTAAGAAAAAAATTCTCAAAAACACATCCTTCAACTTGAGTATTAGGGGCTTTTTCAACTTCCCAAACATTTTTACCAACATTCATGATACCGTTTTGCCATCCCCTTAATAAGGAAACTCACTTAATAAGGAGCAAGGACCAATCCTTAGGCTTTAAATGAATGATTTAAAGACTTGGGCTTGGTGTGTGAGTGCTCATGGTGGGCTTTGCACATTTTGATACATATTTTATATATATCAAAGGTCAAAATATTGGGCCTTGGGGCAAGGTTAGTAAATGAAATGCACAGAACTGTAAACCCTGCCAGTTTACTTGAATGAGAAGTGGGCAAAAGTGAGAAACTGTTTTAAGAAAACAATTACTCTAAAACACATTACTAGGGGCTTTTTCACCTTGTAATCTAGAGGAGTACAAGTAAAACCATTGAATGTCCAAAGCTCTTTAGTCTTTAAGTATCTTCAAGAATCAACTTCCCAAACATTTTTTTTACCAACATTCGCAATATCGTTTTGCTATCCCCTTTATGATTTAACATCACCACCTGGTGAGAGCTATGAGCTTCAATCCCAAGGAACGTCCTAATACAACCCTCACTATGCAAGGATGTGTTGTTCTGATTCATCTTCAGTTCCCAAAGCTACCTCTACTTAATGTACTACATTATGGCTTTTGAATTGAAACTATATATATATATATACACACACACACACGTGTGTTTCGTCTGTTGCAAATTTTCACTGCTTGATATAGTTTCATGTAATCCAAAGAATCTAGTCCTTTCTATGCAAGGATCAAGGATGTGTTATTCTGCTCATTATGCCCATAGCAACCAAAAACACCAAAACCTGCTTACCCAACACAAAGGTCATAAATGGTGGCTTTGGGATTTTGAAGCATCCAACATAAAGCACTACATGGTGTGAACAACATACCAGATTCTCCTGTATATTTCAGCAATAAATTGTTGGAGTCCCACGTCGGCTAGACTTGGACCATTTCTCCTGTACATATGTTGGAACCTCGCCTTTCTCCTCAGCTCTTTTAGAGAGTGGTCTGAGGGTTCCACATACTCACATGGTATYAGAGCCAAGGTATGCCACTCTAAGGACCCGACACTTGGTTAGCCCCCTGTCAACAATTTGTGTCCATCTAGCCTCCGTTGGAGGGGCGTGCTGGAGTCCCACATCGGCTAACTTGGAAAGTGATTTGGGGTTTCCCCACATTCTCACAATAATATATTAGTTGTTCCATACATATATGGAGCTAGATTATCAAGATAAAGCAATGTCATGGATGCATACAAATTGTTGAAATTAAACCCTAATTAGTGAGTCATTTTTCATTTCTTGCAATTATTAATGTGAGCATGTGTGAATCCTGGTATGTGAATTTCTCTCATGGTGCATCGTCAAAACTCAAAACAGGGTTAATATTAATAATATAGCCAAAGATGGGAAAGTAAAAGTTATATCACAATCCACTCTACAAAACTGTTTATACTCGATCGGTGCTAGAAAATGAACTCCCACCTGAACTATATCAAACAGCGAAACCGAAGCACGCATATATCTATTGCTTCGATTCAAAATCCGTGTTGTCGTAGGTAGCTTTGGGAACTGAAGATGAATCAGTTTGAACACAAATCCTGTAAGTGATCATCGCCCCCGGTAGAGAGATTCCAGTCATTGAACTCCTTCTCTTCTCATTGTCCAATTCAATCTGCGATTCCACCGGATTCTTCTCTGATTCTTGTTGAAAACGATACTCGTAAATATTTGAGTAAATTAAGTATTTGGTCCCTGTAGTATATAAGTTCTCACAGTATAGTCCCTAAACGTTTTTTATTACGTATTTAGTCCCTACATCATACAATTTTTCACAATATTAGTCCCTAAACTATATTTATTACATAGATTACCTGGTTATATATACTTTTTCACGGATTCGGTCTTTGACCAAACGACCATCCATTTTTTCCGTTAGCATTGAGGACATTTTCGTCTTTTAGTTACTTTCTCCATTTTAATGTTTTTCCTCTATTTTTTTGGTTTTTATTATTTAACCAAGAAATTTGTTTGATCACATCAAAGTTTTGCTCCAAAAACTTTTTAGTTTTCAATTGGTAACTATTTGTTCTTTGAGTTTATTTTAACCAGAAGGGTGTTTGCACAATTCAGTGAAATATATCTCGATCTTAATATTTCATTTTATTCCGTCTTTATAGATGTTTTGATATGGTTTTATATGATTTTGAGAAATGCATAATGTTTTTATTTTTAAATAAAATATAAATTTTAAGATATCATAAAATTTCGAAAATAAATATATCAATATTAGTATCAAATTAACTATTTAAAACTTCTTGTTTTTTGTATAATTTCTTTAATTCGATTATTTATTGTAATTCAATTTAGATTTAGTAACGAAATAATTTATTTTTTATTTAATAATATATATTTTTTTATAAGAATAATAATTAAGTATTATGTTAAAACTCAATGATTACCCTAATTATATTTTAGTTTTTTTATATTTAAAATGAAATGTTTATCTTGTATTTGACTATGTTTATCTACAGATAGTTACACGAATTCAAACATGAAGCTTTAATAAGTTGTATTTACACATAGTTTATTTGTAACATTGAATTTTAAGTAATATGCATCAATAAATAGTACTTAATGCATAAAAAATGGTTTTTAAGAGTTTTTATCAAATGTTTTATAATATAGTATAGATAGGTCAAATTAGAGGAACTTTTTAATCAGATTTAGGGTTTCTTCTAATAAAGATGAATACGAGGAGCGAGAGGGATGCAGAAGATTTATAGTTGATCCGGTTTTATGATTTTTATTTATTTAGATCTACTGATTATGGTAAGGAAGATAAAGAATCAAAACATTAAAAAAAATCGATAAAGATAAAGTATTAAGTTGACCATAATGTCCTTGTAGTTAACGGACAAAGTAGATATAAATTTAGTTCAGAGACTAAGAGACTGTATGACAGTTGCTGAATGTATTATGCAGAATGATTAAGAGGCTCTTATTATATAGTGTAAAATGAAATATAACTGTTTAGTAATTATTTACAACGAAATTAGGGTGTTGAATGGTTAAGAGATGTTTACGATACAAAATCATTCCAAGTGTTTTAGAAACATTAAGAGGCTGACATTTTTTTTTTGCCAAACAGGATTCACCTCTTAACGATTCAGATAATGTCTCTTAATAAAACTAAATCTGTTAGAGATGCATACCACCAAGTAATTTACATAATAAGTAAAAACTAGGGACCAATTATGTACAAACTCACATACTAAATGAACTAAACCTGTAAAATATGCATACCACCAGGTGATTTATGTAATAAGTAAAATCTAGGGACCAGTTATGTACAAACTCACATACTACAGAGACTACATCCGTAATTTACTCGAAACAAGGAGTTTTTCAGTAATTAAAAAAAAAGGTTAAATTATTATCGTCAAAAATGGCCAACCAAAATCCATGTCACTATTTTTATTAATGACGTGGATATTATGCAAACTTTAGTTTTTTTTTATTTTTTTTGTTACGTCATAGAATAGAATTAAGTTTTATTTTGAAATTATATTGGTAAAATATAAGTTTGTTTCATGGGATAGGAGTGGAACAAGTCTATTTCATTTTGTTCATGTTTGTTCCACATAAAAATCATGTCAAACATGAGACAAGGATCCCTGTTATGTTCAGTCATATCATGTCTAGTGTTCCAAACCTAAATAAATGAAATATTTGTTTAAACTCCAAAATAAAAGTTTATTTCCAAAACAGATATGAACTCATTTTGGTGTACCTTTTTTTTATTATAAAAATTTAAATCACAATAATTAAATGATTATTTAGTGAATTTTACACCACTTCTTTTATGAATTTTACGGCATCAATATTCATCATGAATATCAAAAAAATTTTTTGTTGCAAAAAGCAGCAAACGATGTCAACGGTTATACTTTTGATAGTATATGGTATTCTACCTACACTTGTTGATGGCTTCTATATACCTACAAGCCAACTTTAGAAGACTTAAATAAAAAGTAATAATAAATTATATCTTTATAGTATAATAATACAGTTTATATGTAGAGATACGTAAATCTGAATCTATATATACGAGACGAAAAGGGTAAAACTTGAAATTTCTTGACGACATTTATGTTTATATGCAAATTTTCTCACTACCGTCTTAAAAATCGGTGATTTCTTTTTTAAGAAGTCGTAAAAGCACAAATACGTTTGTGACTGTGACTATGTATGTACAGTATACAAAATAACAGTGTTTTACAGTTTTCTTTGCAGAAGATTATATAAGGAAACTATTGTACATTACGCCAGTCAAGAGCTTGATGTTGTCAATTTTTCTTAAAAGTTAGGCAAAAGATTTTATACCTATTCTTTTTGAAGTCAATTTTAAAAAATGCAACCCTTTATTGAATATTTCATACATTGTTATATTAGAGTAAATTACGGATTTGGTCATTGTGGTTTCGTGGTTTTTATGAAAATGGTTCATGAACTTCATTTATTACAGATTAGGGCCTCGTCGTATGTCGTTTTGGTCCCTCCCTCTAAGGGTCATCCAGCTCCTCTGTTAACTTTTGAGGGCACTTTCGTTCTTTTCCATTTTTTGTTTTTACTCGATGGACCAATTTCGTAAAACTCACACAAACCACATGGACCAAATCCGTAATTCAGTCTAAAAAATAAATAAATAAATATATATATATATATATATTACTTACGTCTACGTGCATGCACGCGCGCACACACGTATATACAGTGAGATTCAAGAAAAAATGATATATATCAATCATTAGATTAATTGATTCGATGTATATGATTAAATGAACTTTTACAACAATACCTTTAAAATTAAAAAAAAAAAAAAAAACACTCCCCGTCTATTTTGTATTCGAAAAAAGACAAAACATAAACAAAAATCGAGCAAAAGAAATTACACCAAAAAATACAAAGAACATCTTAAACATCAGTTACAGACATACAAATCATGAAATGAAATTACATGATTATGGCATCTTGAACTGATCTTTCAGAAAATTATGCAAATAAAAATCTAAAAAAAAATCATTCAACTGGTTATGTATTATCGTATTGCTAGGAATATAATAGATAATTAGACTTTTCCAAATTTAAAGAATCTCATACACTGTGTCATGGTGTCTCCATATCTGATAATCTGTTGAAACAAAACTTTACTCAAAATCTCGATCTGGGAGAATGCTCTTATTACCTCCAACGAGACTTGAGAACGCTTGAACCTCCCCCATTCTCGAACCCACTTCTCGTTATATCTGTTAATACTCTTTTTTATCTGACAATAACAAGGAATTGGGGCGAGGGTTCATCTCCTCAATTTCTACTGGTTGTATGTCCTCCATAACTGTTCCCTACATCCATTATCACAACTCTTTTGCATACGATCCGTCAAACGCGAATTGACGTATTATATATTTGTTTCTATCCATTTCTACTGACCGAAACCTTCCATGGCAAACCCTTAAGTTTGTTATATTAGATTTTGGCCACAAAACTTGGGGTGTTTTGTTACCAAATTAATTTTAATATTAAGAAATATATAAAAAATTGATGGATTTTTTTTAAATATTAAAAATATATGAATTAAATATTAAAATTGGTGGGTGGATCAAGTATCGATATTAAAAATATGCATAAATAATTATAATTATATTTTATTTTATGTACTTGAATAATTTGGATCATGAGCGTGAAGAAATCAGACATGCACGATTTAGTGTCTTAAATATTTTCATTTTTAGTCCTTGTACTTTAATTTTATTTGCACTTTAATATTTCATATTATGATGCTTTACATTTCCACCCCCGAGTGCATGTAACGCGTCTTGTAATAAAGGTATAAAACAATCATATTTATTGGAGCATAAAGGGGGAGACGAATAAAATGTCAAAAAGTATTAAGGAGTTGTTTGAAAGTTGTTGAATGGTTTGGTGCATAATAATTAAGTAATCAGAATAATTAAAAGGCTCTCATGATATAGTGCAAAATAAAACATAATTATTTGGTAATTGTTTACAATGAGATTAAGACGCTTAATGGTTAAGAGATATGGTAAGGATCAATATTTTTACCCGGTAAGTGATGGAGAAGACCCTCACTCGGTAAGTACCCACTGGGTAAAAAACATTTACAAACAATCCATTTTGATGACCGATAATGTTACCTGATAAAATAATTGATGGTAGTGATCATATTGGTAAGAGTTCACCTAGTAAACGTTTGGTGAATGGATTTTAAGACAAATAAAGATCTCGTTCTTTATTTTGCTCCAAAAGATCCATTATGTTATTATTTAAAAAGCAAATTGCATGAAAAAATAACGTACTTTAACTTGATTTTTATTTTGGGTAATGTACTTTCAAAACTTTCATTTTGTTATATAAACATTTAAGTACAAGGATAACCGATTGAAGCTCTGGTTACCGTGTTGATGTAGCAAGTGTTGGATGAAATTGGGTTGAATAATAAATAATACTGAGTTGGATACCACATCACTCGTCATATCAACATGGTAATCAGGTACTTAAGTGTTTAAAACTTTACATCATAGGTACCAAAATGAAAGTTTTAAAAGTACATTACTCAAAATATAAATTCAATTAAAGTACGTTATTTTTTCATGCAACTTGTTCTTATTTAAAATAGATAAACAAGTAGAAAAACTCCTAGTTCGGAATTTTTCTAAAATCAAAGGTCCGAAGAGAGAGATTAATTTTTTAAAAATTATTTCTCACAATGAAGTTGAATTAATTATTATTTTATATAAAAAATTAAAATATGTATTTAAATAATAAAGTTTTAATAATATAACTAATGTTAAATCTACTTAAACGTAATTTTTCTTTAAACTACGGATAATTTATTAGGATGCGTTCCACTTTGTTTCATTCTGTTCATGTCTGTTCCACATAAAATTCATGTCAAACATGAGACATGGATCCATGTCCTATTTTGTCATGTTCTGTCCTTGTCCAGTGTACCAAACGCACCCTTATAGAAGTTTTAACATTCACAATACATAATAAATAGAGCAACCAAATTATTCTCGATTTTTGGTATAATGGGTCCCACCAGGGGACCATTGACTCTTCAGGTATGTTCTTTTTCAACGTAGACATCGAGATGACGATGGATACGCTTTTTTAGATGAAATACGTAATTAATAGAAACCAAAAAGTACAAAACTTAAAAACTGTATAATTTTTTTTTGTATAAATCACAGTGTTCGATTAAATATAGACATCTTAACTCATCATCATAAATTCTCGAACATGACACGATATTTTTAATAAATGATTGACATGACTTGTAATAAAAATTGAAATACTGAGTGAATATATCTTCACAGTTCTATATGTTCTTGTGAAAATAGATTCAACAAAATCGTACAATATTTCTATTTTTTTAATAAATTATACGATATTTGCCAAATATTTTTGTCAGAAAATTGATCGAGATAATCTATTTCTCAATCCAAATTAAATTTTAGTCATTTTTTCGATCAGATTTCCATTTTAGTTAGAGTTTATGTAAATGTTTTTTTTATTAACCTGGATATCCAACCCGCTATGCGAGCCGACTAATTCCAGAGAGACCACATGTTTTGCAGATAACCCGGATTCACCGCATTTGAACCTCCGTGGCCTCAAGGAGATTTTTATTCCTCCTTGGATTTGAACATGGGACCTCCAGGTACTTTTGACCTTTGAAATCAAGTTCAAACCAATCAGGCATCACCCTTTTGCGTAAATATCTTTTTCTTCCTTTTTTAATTTGAAAATAGGTTTTTTCATAAATGCGTAGCTYATTTACGTAAACTTTGATTAAAATGAGAATTCAGTCAATTTTCATATTTTTATCACTTGAATTTAAACCTTTTTTTAACCACAAGTGTAGTGCCTGATTGGTTTGATATTTGGCTTAAAAAGTCAAAAGTGTCTGGAGTTCTAAGGTTAAATTCAAAAAGAAATAAAAATCTTTTGTAGTCACGAAGGTTTAAATGCACTTACTCCAGTTCAGTCTACCCGCAAAACATGTGGTTATCTTGATATTAATCAGCTCGTCAGTTTAAATTTAAAAAAAAAAACTTTTAGTTTTATTAATAGAAAAAATAAAATAAAAATCAAGAACCGTAAATCACGTTTGACAAATGGAAAAGGACAAGGTTAACATCAACTACCGCCTGCTTTCCATTTAATTTTGGTGGTCAAACCATTTATAATTTTAATTTTAATTATTATTCCATATATTTTGATATTTTCTCTAAAAATTTAAATTATTTATTAAATAAGAAAATACATCAAAATATATTTACGTTAATATAACAAAATTTCAAAATTTTCTATACAATAACGTGAATGTTACGTTTTTTGTTGATTTTGTCATAACTGTTTCATAAAAACATATATCTATATCATCATATGTTATAATATCAGTAGGTTATTGATCAAAATGTGCATAAAATATACAACTTTGATTCATTTTGACTGAAAAAAAAATGTTCCTTACGTTAATAGAAATTAAACCAAATATTGCTGCATTTTRATTCATTTTGTCTGTTTATTAATTGTCCGGAAGCTGGTTCGGTTAATACACAGGGTTTCCTCCAAAATGGAGAAAAATTGTCGTAGAAATGACATTTGCAAACTAATATAATGTTTAGTAATCATAAGTTAACTTATTTTTTGAACTTATTGGAAAAAAAAACCACGTMTCGTTAACCATAAACTTATATGTTATATTTTTGCATAATTACTTCAGATAGCAGATAGTGTTTCGATAGCTTTCATTGTTTTATTTTATAGTTTTATATGTAACAACTTCATAAATGATACTTACATGTGTTTTTGTACCATCTATCACCACCATTACTGACCCACTAAGCATCGTCACCATCGTCGCCATAATCCGCTAGAGATGGATATTTGACACTAAAGGACTGGTACCGACCCCTGATAGGGTGTGGATCCCCTCACATTGCCATGTAATAACCTGAGGGTGAGGGTGAGGGYGTGGTTGATTTCAATGCTTGAAACAGGTTYATATGTATATGAACACATTTTTATTACTGTTTATTAAACGAGCATCCAATAAGGAATCCTACCTCCTCCCCTGCCCCCAACTTGTTGAGGACCAGACGAGATAGGGACGGAGAATATAAACAAAGAGCAAGGTCACCAACTAGTCATTGGCTCAGCAGTATTTGGATAACRGAAAAAGTTTAATAATCAAATAAAAATATCTTTAGCGTGTATCAGTTGGCAAAGAGCGGACGACTTTGTCCAGACACACGACTAGGGATAAAAACGGGGCGGAAAGGGTRATGCATCCCCCGTTTAAGCCCTCAGTCCGCAACCCCGCCTCGACTAATTCCCGATGGATGAGGAACCCAATGGGTACCCCTTTAGTAAAAAAYGATTTATTATAAAATTAAAATAATATTGAATCGTCGCTATATTAATTACCAATATTGAAGATCAAAAATATATTTGTCATTTAATAATAAATGTATATACATATATATTTATTTATACACACACCATATACATATATTAATTAAAAATAAAAAATTAATCGRGRTTGGATTAGGGACAATAATGCCATACCTGACCCCTGATCCAGGTATGAAAATAAATCTCCGTCGCCTCCCTGTTACATGTCAAGTCGGGGAATCCCCGCTCCATTAGGTTCGGGTAMCTGTCCCAATGGGTAAAATTTCCATATGTACACACAACATATTCCCGGTTCAATCGCGAATCCCCCCCATTAGCCTCAACAACTTAGTGAGTAAAAAAATGATCTGTCATATTAGTGTATTTGAAAGCAGATTCCATGTGGGACCAGTTAAGGTGTTAGTAGGCATGGGAATAGGCCTTGACCCTGCAGGTGATAGGGAATCCCCATTTGATAGGGTCGGGTACCCGCCTTAATGGGAAAATTTTCCATCTGTACACACGGCAAATTTTGGGTTCAATCGCAACCCCCCTAGCCTCAACAATTGAGTGGGTACAAAAATGCTCTATCATGTTAGTATCTCTTTGAAAGCGGGTTCCATGTGGGAGCAGTTGGGGTTGTCAGTAGACATGAGAATGGGCCCCGACCCGGCAAGGGACAGGGAATCCCTGCTCTGTTAGGGTCGGGTACTTGCTCGAACGAGTAATATTTCCATTTGTACACACGACATATTTCGGGTTCAATCGTAAACCTCCTGCTAGCTTGAACAATTGAGTGAGTGAAAAAAAAAATATTCTATCATGTTAGTGTCTTTGAAAACGGGTTATATGTGGGACTAGTTGGGGTTGTCAGTAAGCATGGGAATGGGCCCCGACCCGGCCGCGGACGGGATCCCATTTTGTCTCAAACTGTGGATGGGGACGGGTATCGCACTCCCCGCCCCGCCCGCCCCACCCACCCCATACCCGTCATATATATATTAATTAATAAATTATATATGTTATTTATTTTAGCTAAATGGGTAGTTCATGATYTCTATTTACAACCATGTTTATAATCTAAAATTGTTATTTTTTTGGTTCTTAGCATGTAATGTTTAGATATCAAATCACAACACAAAAACTTGATATGTTTTGGATTTTACTCGATATGGTTTGATATTTCTCTAAGTTTTTCTTTATCTAGTATCGAAGTCWAAAAATTACTTAGAAAACCTTGATATGTTTTAAATCATCCATCTCCCATTGACTTTTTTTATTATTCCATCTGCATTAGTTTTATTTTTGTATTAGAATATARTAGATTTCTTGTCATTGTCTAAGAAAACTCATACATTTTGAAAAAATTACCAACTATATAAGACGATGCAACTTATAAAGTTATGTTTATATTTAAGATTTCAAAACATCCTTGTTTTTTCATTCATATTRATTCCTTATTACCTAATATTAAGTGCGTGAATTTTAAGTACTATCATATATCTAGAATAAGAAAATAAGAAAATAAGATCTCAAGCTATAACCAATATGAGCTTTTGATTATGAGATTGATTGTTCCAAAAAAGTYTGTTTTGTTTAAAATGGTGAAGAAAAACATTAACATGGATGAGATGAAACCCAACTGATTTATATTGATTTACACAGAATATTACTTCAAATAGTCAACATTGTAACCTCAAATGATGTTAATCTATATATTTAAGGTATATCAATATATATTTTCGACGGTGGAACAGATTAACGATGCTATAGATTTTGCATCGAGGAATCAGGATGACGATTTTCATGTATAGTTGTCAGTAATCAGCTTTTTGTTTAAATAAAATGAAAATATAATATGTATTTGTGGAATATTTTTTCTCGATGATATAAAAAAGGAAAAGCCAAAAGGAAAAAAATAGAAATGAAAGAATCGTGAGAGGGCGTCACGTCTTTGGTACTAGATCACAACTTGACACGTGGCTCTTTTGGAGGCGTGGATCCTCTGACTCGGTCGTAATTAAATTTGAAAAGTCCTGGAAAAGGTTATTTTTAGCCCCTATACTATCAAGAACGTCTTTTTACACCCTGAATTATTATTATTTCCTTTTTTTGACCCGTAAACTTTATTTTATGTTTTTTGGCCACGTAACTCACGTCTACTTTCTTGATCGAAACCATTTGTAAGGATGGTAACACAACTTGTTGCGACAAGGTTGTTGCCTAAATCAAACAAGCCCAATATATATATATCTTAAATGTTGTTTGTTTACCCCTTAATAGTTCTATCAAGATGCAACATCTGAATCGTTAAAAGATAAATTTTGTTTGGTAAAAAAAATTTCTTTAATTAAGTGAATATGGGGTGTTGAAAATTGTAAGAAAGACAAATACGTGCATAATTTTTCGAGAATCCTACATGGATACAAGATGAATAAAGAAGGAACCCAAAAACCTGTATACATATTTGACGTGTGTAACGAGAACAGGGTATGAAAGACTTCGTAAGACGTTTTACACGTATGATTTCTTAACGATCTGGATTGGATACAAGATGAATTATGAAGGCAACCAACAACTTGTAGTCATCGTATATATATGTGTGTGTACACACCTGTATACACGTATACACTCTTTTATTAAATACCCTACATGTATATATAACTTTTACTATATATACCTCATTATCTTTCCTGTTTTGCATGTTATAAAATTTACATTTGGTTATGAACATATGTTATCGATAACAAGATAGGTGAACAATTTTATCTGGACCAGCAAAATCGATACAGGATCGAACCAAAACGATCTATGTTCGATCTGGTTATCAGTTGTATGTTTGTTTTTTTAAATAAGTCAGTGGTTGTACCGATATGGTTCAAAATTGAACCCATATCACTTATGTACATCATTTTTCAAACTTGAAACGACACGTTTTTTTATTTTTTAAATGAGAACGAATTCAGGTATGTATTTGGTTCACGATCCAGTTTAGGGTAGAATAAATTTTGAACGAAAACTGAAATGATTTCAATTGGTTGGTTTTCGGTTCCATCATTATTTTTGATTCATCGGTTTTCGAATTGGTCTTGCAACCCATTGCATACCTTACTGACAATAACTGATGTGATTTGACATTATCTCTTCATATTATTCATTTTCTTGATATTCTCATCCCGTGTTAATTAAAAGGAACAAGATTGACAAAAACAAAGTAACTGATATAATTATGAATGTACAATCATGTAACTGCTAAATCTTTTATTTAAGTACGTAATGGAAAAAAAAGCGCAATAACGTTTTATAAGTTTTACCATGAAGTTACGATATCTGATACATCAGTTTTCACCTTTTTTTTAACGTACGCCCTGTTTACGAACATGAATCAAGCTAACGCTTTTCGAGCAAGCGCTAACAAAGTAAGCGAGGCTCTTGATCCTTATATGGACAACGTATCAATCAACGACATTGTCGGTCAGACAGTGAGGGTAAACAACATTATTCTTACCGCGACAACAACTTACCCAGTAAAAATCAGTAAGTGTTTGGTGAACGTGCAATTAGTTTTAATAATTATAGTAAAAAATATATATTTTGAACACCGTTCTCGACAAAATCTCATTTACATGCATTTACTCTTGTTTATATTGTTTTTAGCTGTATTATTATACTGCATCATAGAAGATTTTCATCTCGATTTTAGTTCACACGCAAGGTCCCATAGGTAACTAATCGGTCTACCATCGGTTGACTTGAAAATACACTCAATTAAGCATTCGATGACTGAACTATATTTAGATCCGGTTCATTGAGGCCCCCACTAAACTCGTTACGCTTGTATCATTAAGCATTCGGTCTAGATGAATGTTTTTTGGCAATAACAATTATATATTGTTCTTTTCTATTAACTTGGATATCCAACCCGTTATGCGAGCCGACTAATCCCAAGACGACCGCCTGCTTTGTGGATAGCTCGGAGTCACCGCATCTGAATCTCCATGGCCACAAGGGGATTTTTATTCCTCATTGGATTTGAACCTGAAACCTCCATGCACTTTTAACAATTGGAGTAAAAACTCAAACCAATTAGACACCACCCTTGTGGTTAACAGTTATATATTGCTGTGTTATTGAAATATAGGGTTTAAAGATAAGATTATTTTACAGTTCAAGCCGCTCCTCGATAACGACTTTACCTAACAAGCAAACTAAACCAACTTAAGAGTGTTTGAAACTGCAATGTTTGTCAAATTCTCGTTTGATTGTGCTTTTCTTTTGGAATTTTCATGACCAAAATAATTATATTTAAAAAAGCAGATAATTAGTTGCTACAGTAAACCTATTATTTCAAAATACGTGTAGAATTATACAACTATCAATAAACTTTAATCATTTTCTTGTATATAGTTATCTGATTGTGATTTTGAAACGTTGCAGTAATTATTTTGAAGACATACACGTAAACAGACAGTAGCTTTAATTTAAAAATTCATAACACATTCAAATGTTTCCTATAATGTTTTTTGTATTAATGGAATTACATTTCAAACATTTGATTATCTGCCAAATTCATTTGCTAAATTTTGTTTAAAACAAACAGTTGTATTTTCCAGATATGGTAAATTGAATATCAAATCGAAACATGATCCAACCAGATTTATTTCCCACTCTCAACGCAGCTGAAAGAACCACTATCCATCTTTACAGAACGTGCATAACTAAACGGCGAGCTTGATTGCTCATAACCTAACTTGTGAAAGCCTGACACAGACAAGTTCGTGTTTCACACAAAAACTCGAATTGATCTGGCTCATATAAGCCGAAATTGAAAAGCACACCCGTCAAACGATACCAAAACTAAATCCTAAACAAAATCAGAATTAATTCAATGCGTTTAAATAACTACAAATCATATGAAACACTTCATATAAAGTATACACTCATAACGGTGTTTTATCTCAAGTAATGCTGAATATAAGCTCGACCCAGATCAGTTTGACCGATAACTATTTTGAATCTTTTTACCGAGAGGGCTAGTTAGTAGTTAGGTTTGTTGAATTTACTCGAAAAATCCATAGGTCAACTACCACAAGGATGAAATAAAAATACAGGGACCGAATTTGTTATTGCGAGATAGTACAAGGGGGTAAAATGGAAATTTCCCTTTGAAAAATATTAAGGAAGAAGATGAAGAAAAAAAGCAAAGGGTTTAGCAGTTTCTTTGAGAAAGAAAAAAAAGTTTCAGAGAGAGAAAGAGAAAAATTGCAGAGCGAGAAACAAACGACGAGTTGCCGTCCAGAGGGCAATCAGACATCGAGTTCTAGGGCACAAAAATCAAAAAGAAATCTCAAAAAGAGGAGAAAAATCAAGGCATTGTTGTAATTTGAGGATATAGACAGATCAGCATTTTTCTTTGAAGATTATCGTCTATAGATCTTTTTTCATCTATTCTTCTTGTTCCAAATCGAAACCCCTAATTGACTTCGTCCGATCAGCTCACTTTAGGGTTTTTTTCCCATCGGTCTTTGTTGAAATTAATTTGACGGAGGATTTTTGGGGGTTATTTCAGCTCGGAGATCCTCCTAAGTTAACGGATTGTAATCGGATCCGGTCTGCCGTTAAAATTGAGGGGCCGTTTGTTTCCTTTTTCCGGCGGATGAGAGGTAATTAAAAACGATGAAATGGGTATCATTGCTTAAAGACTTCAAAGAGAAGGTAGGGTTATCAGGGCCTGCCTCTGCTGCATCGTCTCCGTCATCATCCGCCTCTCCATCACCTCTTTATCAGGATAATAACAATGCTACTACTTCTTCAAACCACCATTACTTCTCGTCCCCTTCTTCAAGGTCAGGGTTCTTTTTTCATGTTTTTGTGTATCCAAGATATTGATATGCAAGATGATCATGTAGTCAGTTGCTTTCTTTCTTTCTTTTTTCTTTGTTTGTTTTACCATAGAGATGATATTGTTAAACTTTTCAAGAACTTGAAGTAGCAGGGGTTAAGATTTACTGAATTTAAGGTGTTTGCTGGAAGTCTTCCAATGCAATGTTTGGAATTTGAGGTTTTAAGAAATAGACATCAGCTTTAAGTTGTTGAATCCTTTTATCAACTTCCTCTTATTGGGATCTGAAAAATTGATGTCACTTGAAACACATAGTTCATGAAGAACTGATTTGCATAATTTGATTTGTAAAATCTGGCTATTATAGTTGATAGATTGAATAATTGATCATGCTTCTCTGTTATTACATGATTTTTGATTATTATCGAACATTTCAGATACAAAGTTTTGCGCTTTCTTGTCTACATAATCAATAAGATAGATGTGGAAAAAGGAAAATACCGAGAGATCCGTTATATATGTCAACTCATAATACTAATAGGCTAATAGCCATCGCGAGTTCCTCTTTATACAAATAGCGGTCATTCCTAATACTTGCAACTCTTTCTTGTAACAAGCCACAACTTGTAAAACAACTTTTGATGGTTCATCTCTCAATAATTTAGGCGTTTGTGATTGCAATTTTGGATTTACACCAAGGTCTAGAAGACATAAGATTGTTAATTTTCTTTAATAAAAAGGACGAACTTCGATGGAAAAGAATCAAATCATTTGGCGAACTTAGGGTGAGAGTGCTTCCATAAGTCCATAAATTTGACTAGGCTTTGGTAAGCATTTAATATGGTGATGTAAGATCGGTCCCAAGGTATAATGAATTGAATTATTGAGCATGAACATTGAAATAAACATGTTAAATGGATTAGGCTTATCAAATGTGTGATCTCGATGGAAGAGTTGCTCCATTTAATGAGAGTGAGAGGACATTGAAAGCAAAAAATGAAGTTTTTCATTTAATTAGAAATGTTACTCTCTAAATCCAATAGAAGAGTCCATATTTGCCTTATGAATGGTCCCTGCCATTCAGTCCTAGTGGTAAGGAGGCCAGAATCCATCATGGAGGTCTCGGGTTCGAATCTGCGTGCCACTCACCTGCCCTGGGACACGGCGATTTTCCTCTCCCATGATGGCCGTGGGACCGGCACGGTGGGGGTGCTGCAAAAGAGTGGCGTATACCCATTTTTATTTGGCTTATGAATGTCAAATAAGTTATTTTAGCATTTATGCTAAGCGTCCATGATTGGTGTTGTAATAGAGGAAGAAAGACTCATTTCGTAAAAGTGATGATTATTGTGAAAAGCCAATGATTTACTTGTATCACCTTGTGTCTCAGAGACAAATATGAACTGGAATTGGACTTCAAGAGACATTGGGAAGAGTTCCGCTCATCGACTTCGGAGAAGGTTTGTGCGCACTATTTACTTTGTTAGTTATTTGTAGTAGCTGTTTGACACAATTGTATTTGTTTATGCAGGAGAAAGAAAAGGCCTTGAATATGACTGTCGATGTCTTTTGTAGATTTGTAAAGCAACATTCTAATGTAGCACAATTGATTACCATGTATGACCACTTAACTTCTCCTTATATCTTTCCTTTATTATTTGCTTCATCTTATGTCACCTTTTAGTCTAAATAGTTGGAACTTAGAGTTATTGCTTTTAGTATTTACTGTCCTTGGTAAATGTTGTTAATTTGCAGGTTAGTAGAGACACACATATTTTCTTTTGTGGTTGGTAGAGCATTTGTTACAGATATTGAGAAGTTAAAATTGAGCAGCAAAGCACGATTGTTGGAGATTGAAAGTCTGATAGGCTACTTTTCGGAGGTTACAGAGGTTTTCTTTCAAATCCTTCTCTTTGTCTCTTGGGCAGACTTTATGACTTCGTTCAATCTGCAGTAATACTATTTCTGTATCTTTGTAGGATGGAATTCGGCCGGGTTCAAATCTTTTGCAGGCAGTGGAATTCCTTGTGTCTGCGGTACAATCTTAACCTTTCTTCTTTTAAAATAATTTCTTTTAGCTGCATTGCACTCTTTGATGGTATAATAATTTTTTAGTTGCTCTTATAGTATGAATTTTCAACTGTGAACTTTGTATTTTGATACCTATGAAAGTTGAACTGTGTTATTATGCAGCCTGACTATCTTTGGCAAACTAGCTGAAAGCTGGTTGTTAGCTGATAAACTAATCACGCTTGGTAAAGACTAGCTCGTAAGCTAGATGACAATGTAAATTGACCTAGAATGACATGTTGATAAAATTACCCAATTCTAACTTATGGGGAATAATTTTAAAAAAAGTGAAGATCCCCACTAGTAGCTTTTCCAAAAACTAGCTTGTAAGCTTTATGGCTTACCAAATGGGACTCTTCCAATAAGCTCTAAAAAATAAGAGCTTATGGTTGCAAAGCATGGCCTTTTTATGGGATTTGTTGGTGTTATTGATTTGCAATAAGGATGAGCAATATGAAGATTTGTATCTTTGTCATCTTCATCTCAAATAATGGACCTCTATATTTGTTGTTGGCAGCCTATTGATAAACAATCTCTCCTTGATTCCGGGATCTTATGTTGTCTCATTCATATTCTCAATGCCCTTATGGGTCCTGATGGAAGGAATACAAGGCAAATGGTTACTTCCATTGAAAAGGAACCAGAAGGCGTGGATAACACAGAACCAAATCGACGACTTGAGGTATTCTATGTTATCACTCATATTTATATGGCGTTTATATTTTAAGTTTTTAACACATAGGGGGTGTTTGGTTGGTTTTCCATTAAGTATGGATAAAGTTGTCTGTGTGGATTAATTTGTCTGTATAGATCAGGAATGTTTTTGTTTGGGAGGTTTTTTCATACATGGAAGGAGCGTGTTTTATTTAATTGGGAGGGGCAAGTTTGGAAAAACTTGGCTTTCTGCATAAAGCTCCCTCCTAGAAGCTTACTGAATAAGCCACTTTCTATATCATTAAGCCACTACCGAACAATTATATATAGCTGACTGAATAAGCCGAGTCCCATTAAGCTGCTAACAAACAGACACATAATCTTTGATCACATACATTGTCTGCTTGGTCAAGTTGTTACTGCCATTATGCCTATCTATGCAATCCTTGCTTTTATGGCCTTCCAATCATCCCCTTAAATAGAGCTCTTAGGATATATGTTTGAGTTTCTGCTTTCTCCTTTTCTATGTTGTACACTTTGCACAAGCCAGTGTCTTCACGGAAACATGCATTGTACTCTTTTCGGTAGAGTTAGGGGCTGTTTGGTTCGTTCCATAAAGTCATGTATGGATAAAGTTGTCTGTGCGGATTAATCTATTTGTATAGATTGAGAAGGTTTTTGTTTGGAAGGGTTTTCTCATAGATGGAAGGAGCATGTGTTTTAATTGGAAGAATCAAGTACGGAAAAAACTTGTCTATCTGCATAGATCCCCCCATAGAAGCTTATTGAATAAGCCACTATCCATATCATTAAACCACTACCAAACAATCATGTATAGCTGACTGAATAAGTTGTGAGTCCTATTAAGCTCATTCAGCTGCTAACAAGCAAACGCTTAGGCCGCTTGCATACATCCCCCCCTCCCCCCCGACTACACCTCCAGGTGGGATATAATGGGCTTGTTTGGTTGTTTTAGGATATATGTCCGAGTTATAACTCTTATAAATAACCCACATAATGATTGCTTATTTGGGCTTAAATAGAACATTCCCACGTTTGCTAATGCTCGGCTTTATCCTTGAAGGTAGAGGGCAGCATTGTGCATATTATGAAGGCATTGGCAAGTCATCCTGCAGCTTCTCAGAGTTTGATTGAAGACACATCACTTGAGTTACTCTTTAAGATGGTTGCCAATGGATCTCTGATTTTATTTTCAAGATATAAAGAAGGTCTTGCACCGTTGCACAATATTCAGCTTCATAGACATGCAATGCAGGTGACCCCAAGAATTAATATAACCAGTTATATCTATCATTGTTAAATTTATCTTATTTTAGTCTTACATTCATTACATTATCCAGATACTTGGTCTTCTTATGGCTAACGACAATGGAAGCACCGCCAAGTACATAAGGAAACATCAGCTGGTAATCTATCCCCTTGATTATATTTGGTTCTTCAAATTTTTTTTAGAATCTGAAGTTTCTGATACCGTTAATAATCACTTGCAGATTAAAATACTGCTAAGCGCTGTGAGGGACTTCAAGCCAGGAAGTGGCGACCCTGCATATACAATGGGGATTGTGGACATGTTGCTTGAATGCATAGAATTGTCATATAGACCTGGTCAGTTGCTTTCTCTGCTGAATCTAATTCAGTTTCAAGTTTATTGGTTTTTGATAAAGGCCCTGTTTGGCAACCATAAGCTAACCTTATCTTGAGCTTATTGAAAAAGTCCCCTTTTTTCAGCCAAAGCTACTTCAAGTAGCATGTCGATAAGCTCCATGGGTTTTCCCACTTTTTACCAGTTATGCCCCTTATATTTCCAATTACTTTTTCAATGTCCTTTTAGGTCAGTTTACATAGTCATGTAGCTTATCAGCTAGTTTTACCAAACATGACTAGTTTATCAGCTAGTTTGCCAAATGTAGCCTTAGCTAAATAACCCTAAAAGTAGAACTGTATTTCAACTAAAGCTCTTTATGGGCTGGAGGGCCTGCTAGACCTGTCCTGTTCGTTCCGCTAGAAAAGCGGGCTTGGATTACCATTCTCGAAGAATGGCTGGGCCTGGAGCCCTGGACTGACTTGTTAAAATTAATGGGCGGGCATGGGCAATGGAATTTTTTTTGGCAGGCTTGCCCTTCCCGTTCATATTTTTATAGTAATTAAAATTTACAAATAAAATGAAAATTCTTGATACTTGTCAATTCCCACTTATAATTATGACTCATGATAATAAGTTAATAACACACTTTATAAATCTAAAAAGTAAAAGCTAATTACCTCAGTGAATCAATTCCTTATTATCTCATTTGGTCATTTCCTCTATCACTACTCCATATTTTGCAAAACAGTTTTTTTCTAAATTATGTACATTGTTATGTATTTACATCTAATTTAAGTTGGAAAAATTGTTATGTATTTTGAATTATTTTACATAACTTGTAATTTATAGAAGTTATGTTTTCTTGAAAATATATAAAAAGGTTTCTAGGCCCCTTAGCCTGTGGGTAAGCCTGGCCCACTTATAGAGCGGGAATGGGCAAGTTTTCAAGCCCGTAAAAAGGGCTTGGGTAATTGGGTTTGCCATATTAGGCCCATTGGGCAAGAAAAATAGGTTAGGCCCGACCCACAAATTATCAGCTCTAATTCAACTTATGCAATCATTTCTTTTGTACTTGCTGCTTGCTTTAGGGTTGCCCGTCTTATAATGTTTATTTGGTTTACTAGTTTAGGAATAAAAGCTTGTTGTTTTTGTTGTCTGTAGAGGCTGGTGATACCAGGCTGAGGGAGGATGTTCGTAATGCTCATGGATACCAGTATCTCGTTCAGTTTGCGTTAGTTCTTTCAAAAGCTCAAGACTTTGAAACTACCCTTCCAAGATCTTCTTCTGAACATATTTCTTCTTCAGAAGGGTTAAACCGAACCAATGACCCAGAAATGCAGGGACCCACCTCACCACAGTGTCTCTCACCCATTCTCTCTAGATTGCTTGATGTTCTTGTCAATCTATCTCAAACAGGTCCAACCGATGCAGGGTCAAAGGGTAATGGCAGGAGAAAAACTTGGTCCTCTTCTGACCGGTCCTCAGATGATGGTTGGGAGAAAGATAATTATAAAGTTAAGGATCTTGATGCCATCCAAGTGTTGCAGGACATTTTCTTGAAAGCAGATAGCAGAGAGCTGCAGGCGGAAGTGCTAAATAGGATGTTCAAGATATTCTCGAGCCATCTCGACAACTATATGTTGTGTCAGCAGTTGCGGACGGTGCCGTTATTGATCCTAAATATGGGCGGTTTCCCTCCCTCTTTGCAAGAAATCATCCTTAAGATTCTTGAGTACGCAGTGACTGTCGTTAATTGCATACCTGAACAAGAACTGCTCGCGCTTTGCTGCTTATTGCAACAACATATAGTATCCGAGTTGAAGCGCACAATCTTATCGTTCTTTATAAAATTATTGTCGTTTGATCAACAGTACAAAAGAGTGTTGCGAGAAGTTGGTGTGTTGGAAGTTCTGCTGGATGATCTCAAGCAGCACAAGTTTCTGTTGGGTCCGGAGCAGCACAACAGTGACGGTGATGATCTGGAAAGGAAGTCCAACTCGAGCAACTTCAAGAAACATTTACACAGTAAAGATGCGATTATTTCATCTCCAAAATTAAGGGAGTCTGGTTCCGGAAAGTTCTCTCTTTTTGAAGCCGAAGGCACAATTGCGGTTGCTTGGGATTGTTTGTTCTACTTACTGAAGAAAGCAGAACAGAATCAAGTGACATTCCGTTCTGCTAATGGTGTAACTACCGCTCTTCCTTTTTTGGTGTCTGATGTTCACCGTCCTGGCGTCCTACGTGTGTTATCATGTCTAATTATTGAAGATTCCGCACAGGTTGGTCTTTTTTATGATAACCGTGGGTGTCCAAACGGGTTATTTAGGAAAATAGCTATAGCTTTCTAACTTATTCTTTCTCAATTTGCATGATGCTGACAAATTAAAGAAGGCTAGAATGTCTCATAATCTGTCAAAAGGTCATGCATTAAAAAAATCTGTCAAAAGGTCATGCATTAAAAAAATCTGACAGATCATTTTCCTAAATAACCCGTACCTGGGCCAACTTGCGTGCACCTCGACTAATCCCATGGAGCCCCGAAGTTGGCAGATGGGAAAAGCTTCAGTGGCCCTGATGGGACTCAATCTGGGGACCATTTCAGAGCAATCCGAAGGTCTTGTTGAATTAACCGAAGGGTTGTTGGCCATATTTTTGTTGCTTACTGTTTGATTTTTTTTGATTTTTTCAACTTCTAATTGAACCAAATATTCCATCTTCATTAGGCCCATTCTGAGGAATTGAGCATGTTGGTTGAAGTTTCAAAGAGTGGGATGGTTACGAGTGCTTTGGGATCTCAATATGATCTTCAAGATGATGCAAAATGTGATGTTTTTGGAGCAATATGGCGGATTTTAGGAGCCAATAGTTCCGCTCAGAGAGTATTCGGTGAAGCCACTGGGTTTTCTCTCCTCTTAACAACACTTCATAGTTTTCAGGGAGATAAAGGGTGTATCGAACCATCTTTCGTAACGGTTTGCATGAGGGTTTTCACGTATTTATTGCGTGTAACGACAGCTGGGGTGTACAATAATGCTGTTAATAGGGAAAAGTTAAATTCAATTCTATCCTCACATACTTTCTATGATCTTTTATCGGAGTCCGGCTTGATATGTGTGGAGTGTGAAAGGCAAGTAATGCAGTTGCTTCTTGAACTTGCGCTTGAGATCATACTTCCACCATTTTCGACCCCAGAAACTACAGCATCATCGTCATCAAATGCTGTTGGAAACTCCTCAACTGCTTTCCCTATAATTACTCAGTCGGGCACGTTTCTTGCTACTAAGGAGAGAATATATAATGCTGGTGCAATTAGGGTTCTCATCCGTTCATTGTTGCTCTTCACTCCGAAACTTCAGCTGGAGTTGCTTAAACTTATTGATGAACTTGCTTGGGCTGGCCCCTTTAATCTAGAGAACCTAACATCTGCAGGTAGTTCATTTTACATCTGTACCACAGTAGCTTATTTTTTAAGCGTATTGAAAAATCCCCGTTAGGTGAGTCATAAACCAACTTATAAGCTAGCTTTTTGAAAAACTACTTCAACTGGGTTTTCAATAAGCTCCATAAACTAGCTTATTTTTTGAGTTATAGAAAAAGCCCCGATAGGGAGCCAAAAACCCATGTATAAGATAGCTTTTTGAAACGCTACTTCAAATGGGTTTTTAATAAGCTCCGGGGTCACTTCTTCTTCAATTAATTTTTTAACATATTCTTTTAGATCATTTTACACTGTCATCCAACTTATTAGTTAGTTTTTACCAAACGTGACTGATAACTAGTTTATCAGCTAACAACTAGCTTATTAGCCACCGGCTAGCTGTTCAGCTAACAACTAGCTTATTATACAACAACTATCTTATTATACAACAACTAGCTTATTGGCTAGTTTGCGAAACATAGCCTTAGAAGCAACTTATATCTTATTTTTGTTGTGTTCCTCTGTTCAGGTTGTGTGGAACTTCTTCTGGAGACAATTTATCCGTTTCTTTCGGGTTCATCTTCTCTACTTTCCCATGCTTTAAAGATTGTGGAAGTACTTGGGGCTTATAGGTTAAACTTTTTCAACTCTAGAAATTATATCTTAATTGTTCATCAAATATTACTCAACCCACATTTAGAGTCCTCTTTTCATCTCAGTATGTGTTTTTCGTTTCAGATTGTCACCAGCGGAACTTAGAATGATTATTAGATGCATTCTGCAAGTTAGACAGAAGAAACCCGGCCATATTCTTGTCGATATGATGGAAAGGATGGTTCTGATGCAAGACACGGCCTTGGAAAACGTTCCTCTTGCACCATTTTTAGAGATGGATATGAGAAAGATCGGATATGCGTCAATTCATGTGTCGCTAGGAGAGAGATCATGGCCCCCTGCTGCAGGTTATTCGTTCGTTTGTTGGTTTCAATATCAGAATCTCTTGAAAACAAATGCAAAAGATACGGAACCTTCCAAAAGGCATACGGGCCCACAAGTTCTACGCATGTTCTCAGTCGGTGCTACGGATGGCGGCAATACATTCTACGCAGAACTTTATCTTCAGGAGGATGGGACTTTAACCCTTGCAACCAGCAATTCATCTTCATTATCTTTTTCGGGGTTAGATATAAGTGAAGAACAATGGCATCATCTCGCCGTGGTGCATAGCAAACCGAATGCGTTGGCCGGACTCTTCCAAGCAAGTGTTGCATATGTGTATCTTAACGGGAAGCTTAGACACACGGGGAGGTTAGGATATTCCCCCTCTCCTGGCGGCAAGTCTTTGCAGGTAACCATTGGAACACCGATAACTTGTGCCCGGGTCGGTGATTTGGCGTGGAAGCTACGATCTTGCTATCTTTTTGAAGAAGTATTGACACCGGGTTCCATTTATTTTATGTATATTTTGGGTAGAGGGTATCGGGGACTCTTTCAAGACACGAATCTTTTGCAGTTTGTCCCTAACCAGGCTTGTCGTGGGGGAAGTATGGCCATCTTAGATTCACTAGAAACAGAATTGGCGTTGAGTTCTAACAATCAGAGGACTGAGAGCGGTAATAAGCAAGGAGGATCGAGGACGGACCGTAGTGGAATGGTTTGGGATTTTGAAAGATTAGGGAACCTCGCGCTACAACTCTCGGGAAGGAAACTCATATTTGCATTTGATGGAACATCTACGGAAGCCTTTCCGGCATCTGGAACTTTGTCAATGCTCAATCTTGTTGATCCATTGTCAGCTGCTGCTTCCCCTATTGGAGGTCTGTTGCCAACTTGTAACTAATATCCATAGAGAGGAAGTTCAAATGAGAACCATAAATATTTCGAGAACCATGAGAACTAATATATGCGCACACACACACACACACACATATAGAGTTGGTTTCATACTGGAAGTTGTGAACAATTTGAGAGAGGTGAGAAGTTTCAATATTATATATGATTACATGCATGATATGTATGCTTAATCATATATGATAAAACACATGTTACATTGACAACAAATAGACACTTAATCATATATGATTAAACACACCCAAAGGAATCATATATGATACTGGAACTTCTCGCCTTCTCGCAAATTGTTTAACTTCTCGCATGATCCTTTTTCTCTCTCTCTCTCTCTCTCTATATATATATATATATATATGCACACACACACACACACATATATATATATATATGCACACACACACACACATATATATATGCACACACACACAAACATACTTACATACATACATACATACATACATATATATATATATACATACATATATATATATACATACATATATATATATATATATATATATATATATATATGCACATAACAAAGGATCGTGTGAGAAAAAGAGTTTAGTGAGAAGCGTAAGAAGGGATCTCCACCCGTGATCATTGTTATTCTCATGTCCACTCATGAATTGTGCTTTAGAAGGAATTGATCCGGTGCATCTCAATAGTGTTGATCTTCAATTAGGATTGATCCAAAGGTGGAGATCCCTTTTTACCCTTCTCACCAGAACCCAACCTTATGCGCCACACACACACACATATCATCTTCGGCACAAGAGCGCTCTATCAGTGAGCTATTATGCACTCTTTCAAGGGTATATATATATATATATATATATATGCACACATATATATATGTCGGTTTCTGGGGAAAACCGCAAAAAAATGTAAAAATGAGGAACACCCTAGTGACTATTCATTTAGACGGTATGCATATGTGTATACTAGTAATTTGTAAGCAATTTGTTCGGCATGCATATGTGCATAACATGCACACGTGCATAAAAACCAAGAAACAACTTCAATAACTTGTATGCACTTGTGCATACGTCCAGATGAAAGAGTGTTGCTCATTTTTTTATTTTTTCATTTTTTTGGGGTTCTTCCTTGAACCTCCCTCTATATATATATATATATATATATATATGTGTGAAAACTCTATACATATTTACACACACAAATATATATATATATATGTATGTATGCATTGATGCTTATACATTATTAAAATATGCATTTGAGAATTTGTATATTTATACTATCTATGCAAGTATATACGCACTGATGTGTATACTCATTGAAATTCGTATAATGTATATGCAACACTAGTTCTCATGGTTGCCAAAATATTTATGATTCTCATTTGAACCTGCCCCTATACATATAACCATCTAAATTTTTTAGCTTCTTATGTATGGTTATTGGGCCGGGGGGGTGGGGTTTGTTTCATTGAGCATCCACCAATTGCTAAAGTTATTCATTTATGAATGTGTTTGTGTTTTTCTTGTACCTGCCTATACTTGTATGTTATTGCTTACATGTAACTACCTTCTCAAAATTCATCTTATATGCTTTTTCTCTCTTTCACACACTTTTCACAATACTTGGATCTTCACGGGAACAACTGCTCTACCCCCACCTTTGGGTGGGATATAATGGGCTCGTTTGGTTTGGTTATTCATTTGTGAAAGTAAGGTCACGAGTTTGAATCACATAAACAAACCTCTTTGCAAAAATGCATGGGAAAGGCCGTTCAAGGACTTCCTTCCCAACCCTGGTAAAAACCGAGGAGCCTTGGTGCACCAAGGGCCGTACTTCTTGGGACATTTCTAAAGTTTTCTGAATCTTTTTCCGCCAGGTATACCGCGTTTTGGACGTCTTCATGGTGATGTTTATGTCTGTAAGCACTCTATAATCGGTGAAACTGTTCGTCCCATTGGTGGAATAGCCGTGGTCTTAGCTCTTGTTGAAGTGGCGGAAACCAGTGACATGCTGCAAATGGCATTGACGCTGCTTGCTTGCGCGCTTAATCAAAATCCACAAAATATTAGAGAYATGCAAGCTTTTAGAGGGTATCATTTGCTAGCTCTCTTTCTGCATTCTCGAATGTCGTTGTTCGACATGCGTTCGCTCGAGATATTTTTTCAAATTGCTGCTTGTGAGGCTTCTTTTCCGGGACCTAAGAAGTTGATCGATAATCTATCGCCTGTAACGACTGTATACGAAAACAGCTTTGACGAGCTTAATCTGACCAAGTTCCAGGATGAAGTTTCTTCGGCTGGTTCAGATGAGGTAATGGATGACTTTTCTTCTATGCCTAAAGATTCTTTCAGTCATATATCGGAACTCGATGATCACGACATTCCTGCCGAAACACCGAATTGCATAGTTCTTTCAAATGCAGATATGGTTGAGCATGTATTATTGGACTGGACCGTGTGGGTAGCAGCTGCGGTCCCGATACAAATCGCTCTTTTGGGATTTCTCGAGAATCTAGTCTCAATGCATTGGTACAGGAATCATAATCTTACCATTTTACGTAGGATAAACCTTGTTCAACATCTGCTCGTAACGCTACAAAGGGGCGATGTCGAGGTTCCTGTGCTGGAAAAGTTAGTCGTCCTTCTAGGAGTTATCTTGGAGGACGGATTTGTCATCTCGGAACTGGAACATGTTGTTAGGTTTGTAATTATGACTTTCGATCCCCCGGAACTGTCATCACGGACTCAGATAATGAGGGAGCCAATGGGGAAGCATATTATCGTTAGAAATATGCTGCTCGAGATGCTAATCGATCTCTTGGTAACAATAGCATCTGAAGAGCTGCTTGAGCAATGGCATAAGATCGTCTCGTCTAAATTAATAACGTATTTTCTTGACGAAGCCGTTCATCCTACTAGCATGAGATGGATTATGACTCTCCTTGGTGTGTGTCTTACCTCTTCTCCGACGTTCGCTCTTAAATTTCGAACGAGTGGAGGGTATCAAGGATTGACGAGGGTTCTCCCGAGTTTCTACGACTCTCCCGATATATATTATGTGTTGTTTTGTCTGATATTTGGTAAGGCCGTGTATCCGAGAGTACCCGAAGTTCGTCTGCTGGACTTTCATGCGTTATTGCCGAGTGATGCAAGTCTTGTGGATATAAGATTTTTAGAACTTTTGGATTCCGTTATTGCAATGGCTAAATCGACATTTGATAGGTTGTCTGCCCAGACAATGCTTGCCTTTGAAAGCGGGAATCTTAATCAGGCTAATGCCGGGCTTGCGGCGGAGCTTGCCGAAGGAAATGCAGAAATGACTGGAGAGCTTCAGGGTGAAGCTTTGATGCACAAAACTTATGCCGCTCGTCTTATGGGTGGAGATGCTTCTGCTCCTGCTGCTGCAGCATCCGTTCTTCGATTCTTGGTTGATCTTGCGAAAATGTGTCCTCCATTTTCTGCTGTTTGCAGACGAGCTGAATTTCTCGAGAGTTGCGTGGATCTTTATTTCTCATGTGCCAGGTCCTACCTCTCTCTCGGTTTTCTTCTGGGAAAATTGTAATTTGATCCGCGTTCTATTTTTGTGTAACGTTTTTTGGTCTAAATGTTTGAGATATCACATATGAGGTACCAAAATGAAAGTTCTGAAAGTACGTTAGACTAGGAGGGTTCATCCAAATCGCACAAACTGCCCACACCACACCGCAAAAAGGTTTTTTTTTTGGAAAAGGAAAACACCGCAAAAAGGTTTGCAGTTTGCATTTTTACCAAACCGCACTGTGCGGCGCAGTTTGCAGTTTTGAGTTATCAAACCGCACCCCACATGTTATATATATGTTTTAATTTATATTATATGTATAATAATTAGGCTAATTTACGTAATATTTTTAGTTTTCTTAGACTCTTTAATTATATAATATTTTTAGTTTTCTTAGACTTTTTAATTATGCAATATGTATTTGGGAATCAGATGTATTTAAACTTTTATTTTACTAGGGTCGCATTATCATTGATTCTAGATAAAGTTTTAATCTTATAATTATTGCATTCTAGATGTAAAGTGCGTAAGGTACTAAGCGCATAATGCGGTGCGTTTTCTTTGCGGTTTGAGATATATGTGGTGCGAAAAATGCTCAAATTGCATATGCAGTGCGGTTTGCGGTCTGGCACCAAACTGCACCGCAAACACCCCTTCGTTACACGAAACATGAATCTATAATCCAAAGCAAGTTGATTTGCTTTTTTTTTTAATTTGCTGAGTGTTTTTTTCCTGTGTTTTAGGTCTGCTAATGCTGTGATGATGGCGAAAGAGCTGTCGATAAAGGCCGAAGACAAAAACATAAACGATGGCACCGGTGACGATGCTTATAGTTCCGAGAAATTGTTTTCGAGCTTGCCCGTTGAGCAGGAAGAGTCTGCTAAGACCTCCATAAGCCTCAGAAGCTTCCCTCCAGCACAGGGAAGTGCAAGTTCTGAAGACACTCCCGTTGCCATGGAAAAGTCAAGCGAAGAAGATTGTGAACCCGTTGACCAGCCAGCGGTTGCCCCTTCCGACAAGCAGTTAAATTTTCACGATCTCAAAATCACTCCGGTGGCTGTTCACCCAACGGGATCACCGAGTTCCCCATCTCTAAGTATATATGATTCCCCATTGTTATCAGAGAGATCTATTTCGAGGTTTCAGGCGACACCCTCTCCATCCCAGGGTGGTTTCGCCTTACCATCTTGGCTCGGGAGTGCCAATGAATTCAAAACTCAATCGACCGCCTCTCCTTCCATGGAATCTGCTGTATCTCTGAACGACTTCGATTCAACTCCCAACCTCAAGTCCCCTTTCCAAGTACCAAATCCGTTTTCTACGGTTAATCCGCAACTGCTTCTTGATGTGGATGATTCCGGTTATGGTGGTGGTCCTTGTTCTGTAGGGGCAACGGCTGTTCTAGACTTCATGGTGGAAGTTCTTGCCGATTTTGTAACTGAGCAGATAAAAGCGACACCGATTATCGAAAGCATTTTGGAGACGGTTCCTTTGTATGTTGATGCTGAATCTGTATTGGTTTTCCAGGGTTTGTGTCTTACTAGACTCATGAACTTCCTCGAAAGGCGGCTCTTGCGTGATGATGAGGAAGATGAGAAGAAATTAGATAAGACCCGATGGTCGTTGAATCTAGACGCTCTGTGTTGGATGATTGTCGATCGTGCTTATATGGGTGCGTTTCCTCAGCCTGCTGCTGTACTGAAGACGCTGGAATTCTTGTTGTCTATGTTACAGCTCGCAAACAAAGATGGTCGAATCGAACAAGCACTGCCGGCTGGCAAAGGGATTTTGTCTATCGGAAGAGGAGCCAAGCAACTTGATGCTTACGTACACGCGATTTTTAAGAATATGAATCGTATTACCATGTACTGTTTCCTTCCTTCGTTCTTAATATCCATCGGAGAAGATGAGTTTCTTTCACGATTAGGTTTACAAATCGAGCCACGGAAGAGAATGATGGGTCCCAGTGCGGTACAAGATGACGGGGTGATAGATATATGCACGGTTTTACAGTTACTCATTGCTCATAGCCGAATAATCTTTTGCCCGAGTAATCTTGATACCGATCTAATGTGCTGTCTTTGTATAAACTTGATCTCACTTCTACACGATCAGAGACCGCATGCACAGCATTTGGCAGTTGATATTCTCCGGCATCTTTTGGTGCACCGTAGACCTGCACTGGAGGACATGCTCGTATCCAAACCGAACCAAGGACCGGTTTTGGACGTTCTTCATGGTGGTTTTGACCTCCTGCTTACCGGAAGTCTGTCCACCTTCTTCGAGTGGCTAAATATGTCTGAACTAGTTGTTAATAAAACTTTGGAACAATGTGCCACCATTATGTGGGTGCAGTATGTTGCGGGTTCGGTGAAGTTCCCGGGAGTGCGAATCAAAGGTATGGATGGTCGTCGAAAGAAAGAGATCGGTAGAAAATTAAGGGATTCGATGAAATTGGACCAAAGACATTGGGAGCAAGTTAATGAACGGAGAATTGCATTGGATTTGGTTCGTGATGCAATGTGTACGGAACTCAGAGTTGTTCGTCAAGATAAGTATGGATGGGTACTCCATGCTGAAAGTGAATGGCAAACACATCTTCAGCAACTTGTACACGAGCAAGGTGTATTCTCGTTGCCCAAATCGTTTTCGAGCGAAGAGCCCGAATGGCAGCTTTGCCCGATTGAAGGCCCGTATAGAATGCGGAAGAAATTGGAGCGCTGCAAACTAAAAGTTGACACGGTCCAACACATTCTAAACGGGAAGTTAGAATTTGGGGAGATATCAAAGGAGAAAACAGATAACGATCTTAATGATTCCGATGCTGATGCCGAGTCGGATTCTTACTCTAATATTGTGCTGAGCGATGGGAAGGAGGAAACTCCTGATGACGAACTGTACGGTGATTCCATCACTAAGGAATCAGATGGTGTGAAAGATGAGGCTTTGGGTAGATTTGGATGGAATAACGATAGGGATAGTAGCATTAACGATGAAAGTCTTCATTCTGCTGCTGGATTTAGTATGAAATCCAGTTCAGCAACTGCACCACTAACGGAAAGCATTCAAGAAAAATCTATCTTAAGTTCTCCAAAGAAGTCATCTTCAACGAGATTCGAAGAGGTTAGAGCAATGGAGGATAAAATCGATAAGGATCTTAGTAACAACGGGGAGTACTTAATTCGGCCTTATCTTGAACATACCGAGAAGATAAAATTCAGATACAATTGTGAACGAGTTGTGGGTCTTGATAAACACGATGGGATCTTTCTTATCGGAGAACTTTGTTTATATGTCATAGAGAACTTCTATATCGATGAATCTGGTTGCATTTGTGAGAAGGAATGTGAAGGTGAACTTTCGGTTATCGATCAAGCTTTAGGTGTAACGAAAGATTTCTCTTGCAGTATGGACTCCGGTTCCAAGTTAACTTCATCATGGGGTATGACCGTAAAATCACATACGGGTGGACGTGCTTGGGCTTATAATAGTGGCTCATGGGGTAAGGAGAAAGTTACGAATAGTGGAAACGTACCTCATCCGTGGCGAATGTGGAAGCTGAATAGCGTCCACGAAATCTTGAAACGAGATTACCAGCTGCGTCCTGTTGCTATTGAGATATTCAGCATGGATGGATGCAACGATCTTCTCGTTTTCCATAAAAAGGAGAGGGAAGAAGTTTTCAAGAACTTGGTGGCCTTGAATCTTCCAAGAAACAGCATGTATGTTTATATCCCCATTCGATTTAATTTACGGGTCCTTCCATTAAATGACCTTCTGACGTTTTCTTTATAAAATCCATGACCTTTTGACTAGTTTAAGAATGCCACTGCTTAACAGAAGAATGCCTCTTTGATACATACACAAGAATCATGGATTTTAAAAAATAATTTGTCAAAAGGTCATTTAGGGGCTGTTTGGTTGGTTTTCCATTAAGTCCTGTATGGATTAATCTGTCTGTATAGATCAAGAAGATTTTTGTTTGGGAGGGTTTTTTTCATAGATGGAAGGACCGTGTTTTTTTAATGGAAGAGGCAGGTTTGGAAAAAAACTTGACTTTCCTTATAAAATTCCCCTCTAGAAGCTTACTTAATAAACCACTTTCTATATCATTAAGCCAAAACCAAACAGTCACGTATAGCTGACCAAATAAGCTGTGAATCCCATTAGTCTTTATAAGCTGCTAACAAACAGGTCCTAAATGCTGTACGGATAAAGCTGTCTGTGTGGTTTAATCTGTCTGTATAAATTAAGAAGATTTTTGGTTATGAGGTTTTTTCATAGATGGAAAAAGAGTGTTTTTTAATTGGGATGGGCAAATTTGGAAAAAAACTTGGCTTTCTATATAAAGCTCCCCCTAGAAGCTTACCGAATAAGCCACTTTCTATACCATTAAGCAATAATTGTGTTGTTAAAGCTATTGGCTTACCGAAGTTTCGTTCTTTAAAACAGGTTGGACACCACGATTTCAGGATCAGCGAAACAAGAAAGCGCTTTTAAGATTATGGCGAAATCCTTCTCCAAGAGATGGCAATACGGAGAAATCAGCAATTTCCAGTACTTGATGCATCTAAACACGCTTGCAGGTCGTGGGTACAGTGATCTTACTCAATATCCAGTCTTCCCTTGGGTTTTGTCGGATTACGAGAGCGAAAATCTGGACTTAACCAATGAAAAATCATTCCGTAAACTCGACAAACCCATGGGATGTCAAACAGAAGAGGGAGAAGATGAGTTCAAGAAAAGGTTGGATTTATTTTATACTTTTTCTTTCAGATAGTTGGGATCTTTTGTTACTCCCTTCTTATCATTTTGACTTTTTATCAGGTATGAAAGCTGGGATGATCCGGAAATCCCCAAATTTCATTATGGTTCTCACTATTCTAGTGCGGGGATTGTTCTTTTTTATCTTTTACGCTTGCCACCGTTCAGTACAGAGAATCAAAAGCTGCAGGGTGGTCAGTTTGATCATGCTGATCGCCTTTTCAATAGTGTACGGGATACATGGTCAAGTGCCGCCGGAAGAGGCAACACATCGGACGTAAAGGAACTGATTCCGGAATTCTTTTATATGCCGGAATTCCTGGAAAACAGATTCGATCTTGACCTCGGAGAGAAACAATCAGGAGAGAAGGTCTGTTTCTTTATTTCTCTTTTTCGTTTATTGATTTCCTGTTGAGAATGTTTCATGTATTTCTAGGCGCCGAACCATATATATTCGGTAACCCATGAATCAGATGTTCATAATGATTATTCATTATGAGTGGATATTCATAATGAATATTCAAAGAATTCATTATGAATATTTCAGTCATTCTATGTTTAAAGCAATACAGTGGATTTGCTAATGAGTTTTGAATTGCATCACTGGGTACTTTTCAGGTTGGTGATGTTGTGCTACCTCCTTGGGCCAAAGGTAGTGCTAGAGAGTTCATCAGGAAGCATAGGGAAGCTCTGGAATCTGATTATGTTTCGGAGAATTTGCATCACTGGATTGACCTCATATTTGGTTATAAACAACGCGGGAAGGTGAGGATTAATGTTTTTTACGGTTCCTCTTTCCCGTTAATATTTTGAGAACCCAGAAACCCACTAATTCATACTTCATTCATAATGAATGTTGTGATAGCTATTCATGATGAATGTTATTCATCAATGAGAGCCTATGATTATTCAAGGTATTCATTGTGAATAATACATGAAATAGTGGGTTCATAAGTTCTCAAAATATATATGGTTCTCATTTGAACTTTCTAAGTGATCGAATGCTTCTGCATATTTCCAGTTTGTTTGGTTTCCATTTCCTTAAATTCTCCTTTTGACAGGCGGCTGAGGAAGCTGTTAACGTGTTCTACCACTACACATATGAGGGAAGTGTCGACATAGATGCAGTTACCGATCCTGCAATGAAAGCATCCATTCTCGCTCAAATCAATCACTTCGGCCAAACACCTAAGCAACTATTTCATAGGGCGCACGCCAAAAGAAAGAAGGATCGAAAACCTCCTATCAATCTGCTCAAATACTCCACCTATCTCGTTCCACATGAGATTCGTAAAAGTGCATCTTCCATAGCCCAAATCGTCACTTCTAACGACAAAATCCTTATGGTCGGTCCAAACAATCTACTTAAACCGAGAACCTACTTCAATTATGTCGCGTGGGGTTTCCCCGACCGTAGTTTGAGATATTTGAGCTACGATCAAGATAAACTCTTCTCGACCCATGAGAACCTCCATGGTGGCAACCAGATCCAGTGTGCCAGTGCTAGCCATGATGGTCAGGTTCTGGTCACCGGTTCAGACGACGGGTTGGTTTGCGTTTGGCGGACTAGTGGCTACAGTGGGTTCCGTGGACCACGAAGCTTACAATTGGAGAAAGCGCTTTCCGCTCACACGGCTAAGATCACTTGTCTTCATATTTGCCAGCCTTATATGATTATTATTAGCGGTTCAGATGATCGCAGTGTGATTTTATGGGATCTTAGCTCGTTGGTTTTCATTCGGCAGCTGCCGGAGTTCTCATCTCCGGTGTCAGCTATTTATATGAACGAACTAACCGGTGAAATTGTGACAGCTGCAGGAATCATGCTTGCAGTTTGGAGTATAAACGGAGACTGTCTATCGGTCGTTAATACTTCTCAGCTTCCGTCTGATTTCATCGTGTCGGTGACCACTTGTACCTTCTCTGATTGGCTGGAAACCAACTGGTACGTATCGGGTCATCAGAGTGGTGCGGTTAAGGTTTGGCAAATGGTTCATAACTCTAGCGAAAATGTCCAAACTACCCCTCATGGGAAGGTGTCTTCGAGCCAGTCGTGTGGATTAGGGCTCGGTGCAAAGGTGCCCGAGTACACACTGGTTCTACGAAAGGTCCTCAGGGGTCACAAACACTCCGTCACCGCCCTTCACCTCACGAGCGACATGAAGCAACTTCTGAGCGGTGATGCCGGCGGCCATTTGATCTCGTGGACGTTACCCGATGAAAGCTTGCGGAATTCTATCAGAAGGGGGTGATTTAGGTAGGGGTTTGAGGTAATCATATTGTCGGTAAGAAAGAACCGTTTAAAGGGTTCTGCGTCCATCCTATCCTCCAAACACGAAAAGGGCTGGCCGGGGATTACGAGGAAGAAACAGTTGACGGGTGAAATCACGGAATTGGAGGTACATGAAACGTTTCTTGTTTTTGTTTTATCGTGAACTTGTGTCGATCGGATGGGATGCCGGAAATGGTGTACATAGAAGGAAGGAAGGAAGGAAGAAAGGAAGGAAAGAGAAGGGGGAAATCTTAGATTATATGATTTGAATTTGTATAGTTGTGTTAAGGGAGGAGGGGGGAGATGAGTGTTGTAATGAAATGCCCCTAATTTGGCTTGGGGTTGTGTTGTGTTTTATTGTTATTTTTTTTTGTAAGAATATGCATGCACTACACATATATCATTTGTTTTAGTCTTCAAATCTATAGTGGAAATTTGAGTTATAGAGGGTTTTTTTATGGTGAATTTTGCCAATGGTTTGATGGATGGTATTGAATTCACATGTGAATATACGTGGTGGGCATTTGCTCTTCATCTTCATGGGATTACATATTCATATATGAATATACTTGGTGGGGATTTGAAAATTTTGAGTTGAGAAGGCTCTTCATCTTCATGGTGACCTCGGACCAACCGTTAAGATTTTTCAAACTGTAAGAGCATTAGGTTGGGTTGTTCAAATGACTATCTTTAATTGTAATGGTATTATTTTCAAACTGTAAGAGCATTAGGTTGAGTTGTTCAAATGATCACCTTTAATTGTAATGGTATTAGGAGGTTGGAGACCAAATCCATGATAAAATCAATGCCACAAGGGCTTTTGAATAATAAATGAAGGTTCGGGACGTATTCTATGAAAATTATAAAACCGCAAGGACCAAAACTGTAATTTATTCCAAAACTGAATTATCTACGCTAGCCAATCAATCTGGGGTCAAAACGTCAATGGCTACTCTATTGACGACTGTAAAAGCTCCCATTTTAGGGGAAAATGGTGATCATAGTATCCAATCTGTTCGCAATTTCTCTCGTAGTTCCATTAACACGCATCCACGAACCCTAAAGGAAGCTTTTGGTTCGCTTACAAGCAGTCTCATTGACCAAGACACACGTTATAACAATTGTTTGGATGATGCTTATTCGTTAGTTCTTGAGCGCTGTTCCACAAATGAATCTTTGTTACAAGTTAAGCAAGTTCATGCCCATGTCTTGAAGTCTAGATTTGTACATGATAGGAGGTTTTTAAGTACTAAGCTTGTGTTTGCCTATGGGAAATCTGGGTCCATACTGGATGCTCAGAAAATGTTTGATAAAATGTTTGAAAGAAGTGTTTTCACATGGAATGCTTTGATTGGAGCTCATATGACAAATAGAGAACCTATTGAGGCTATTCAATTGTTTTCTGATATGAATGCGTTGGGAATTCCTGCTGATGCTAGTACTTATACGTCGATTCTTAAGGCTTGTGGGGAGCTCGAAAATCGTTGTTATGGGGTTCAAGTTCATGGCTTGTCCATTAAATTGGGTTTGCTTTGTAATGTGTATGTAAGCAATTCATTAATGGGAATGTATGCAAAGTGCAATGATTCAAATTCAGCAATGGTGGTGTTTGAGAGCATGAGTGATGAAGCCAATGTGGTATCATGGAATTCGATTATTTCAGCTTATTCTGCTGCTGGGAAATCTGCAGAGGCATTGAAGTTGTTCAGAGAAATGCAGATATCCAGGGTTGTGCCGAACACTTACACTTTTGTTGCCACGCTTCAAGCTTGTGAAGAGCTGTCATATATGGTGTTTGGCAAGGAACTTCATGCATTTCTTTTGAAATCTGATCTTTATTTCGATATGTTTGTGGCAAACGCATTGCTTGTTATGTACACAAAGGGTGGCAAAATGAAAGAAGCTGCAAGAATTTTCTATGCCATGGATGAAAAGGATAGTATTACATGGAACTCTTTGCTATCAGGATTTGTTCAAAATGGTCTTTATGATGAAGCTGTGGCTGCATTCCACAGAATGCAGGTTGTGGGTCAAAAACCTGATCAATATTCGATTATAAGCATGATATCAACTGTTGGTCGTTTGGGAAGTTTGTCGAATGGTCTCGAACTTCATGCATATGCTATCAAAAATGGGATGGACTCTGATTTGCAGGTCTGTAACACGCTTATTGATATGTATGCGAAGTGTTGTAAAATGAACTATGCAGATCCCGTTTTCGAGAGGATACGGTGTAAAGATGACATTTCTTGGACGACCATCATTGCAGGCTATGTCCAGAATGGATGTCATTCAAGGGCATTATCGTTATTCCGTGAAGCTCAAATGAAAGGAATCGAAAGTGATTCTGTGTTGATTTCTAGCATTCTGCAAGCTTGTAGTGAGTTGATGTGTCATTCTGTTGTGAAAGAAATCCATAGTCGTATAATACGAAAAGGGTTATATGATATAGTCCTTCAGAATACACTCACCAATACGTACGGGAAGTGCGGATGCATAGATTACGCCTCTCGTGTTTTTGAACTTATTAGTGTAAAAAATGTTGTTTCTTGGACAATCATGATGTGTTGTCTAGTTCAAAATGGATTTTCAAATGAAGTTTTTGACGTTTTTACGTCCATGAAAGAAACAGGAATCGAGCCTGACTCAATTGCACTCCTCAGCTTACTCTCTGCGGCTGTGGATTTATCTGCATTACGAAAAGGAAAAGAGATTCATGGGTACATAATACGAAAAGGGTTCATTCTCCAGGGTCCAATTTCAAGTTCTCTTGTTGATATGTATGCCTCATGTGGAGCTTTGAATGATTCATTTAAGGTGTTTAGTTGCATTCAAGTCAAAGATTTAGTCTTGTGGACTAGCATGATCAATGCATACGGAATGCACGGGCTCGGAAAGGAAGCGGTTCGCTTATTTAACCAAATGGTGGCCGAGAATGTTCTTCCTGATCATGTAAGTTTCTTGGCAATTCTTTATGCTTGTAGCCATTCATCATTGATTAATGAAGGAAAATCCTTTTTCAAATCGATGGTACATGATTACGCTCTGGATCCATGGCAAGAGCACTTTACTTGTATGGTTGATCTTCTTGGTCGTGCAAACAACTTAGAAGAAGCATTCATGTTCGTTAGAAACATGGAAACGAACCCAAATGTTGCTATTTGGCGTTCGCTTCTTGGTGCATGCAAGATGCACTCTAACTTAGAATTAGGCAACTTTGCAGCCAAAAAACTTCTTGAATTAGATTCAGAGAAGATGAAGAACTTTGTTCTTGTATCAAATTTCTATGCGTTGTGTGGCCGATGGGATGATGTTGATTACTTAAGAACTAAAATGAGGCAACAGGGTTTGAAGAAAGATCCCGGTTGTAGCTGGATTGAGATTGGGAACAAGATTCATGTTTTTACTGTTAGGGACAAGTCTCATCCAGAATCCGATGAGATTTACAACAAATTAGCTCAAATTAACGATACCATTAAGAGGAAAGGAGGCTATGTAGCTGAAACTAAGTACATTTTGCACGATATAGAACAGAAAGACAAAGCAGAAATGCTTAATGGGCACAGTGAAAGACTGGCTATTGCTTATGGATTACTTAAAACCACCAAAGGAACGCCAATTCGTATCACAAAGAACCTTCGTGTGTGTGACGATTGTCATACTTTCAGCAAGCTTGTTTCAGAGTATTTTGAACAAGAAATTATCGTTAGAGATGCTAACAGATTCCATCATTTTGGCTTCGGAGTATGCTCTTGTGGAGACTTTTGGTAAACAAATCGCAATACCATAGGGGTCTTTTAGTCACTCGTTTGTGGTTATCACTGCGATATAAGGAACTGATCTCGTTACATAAGATCAATGGACGATTTCGCTTCTTTTTGGTCCTTGAAACTCTTAAAGAAGCTAACCCAAAGTGGCAAGATTCTTCAAGAAGTTACAACCTAAGCCATGGATTTGAATCTTTTTACACTATGGTTCAGGTTTGTTCTTTCAAGACTGGTGAATTAGCAACAAATAGCACTAACCATACATTTTACACTTCTCAGGCCCTACAAATTTATTGGGTTCCTCCTGTTTGGTTGCGGTTATGTGTTATTTTAGGTACATCCAAAGTGATGACATGATCTTGTTATGGGGTGTGTCATATGAAGTTGCAAAAGGCCCATTTGTGACAATCCCGATAGGTACATTACTTACTATTACAACGGGATCTGGAGGGTAAGATATGTGCAGTCCTGACATCTACTACTTTAAAAAGGTACATTACTTAAGAGGTTGTTTGGTTGGTTTTTCATTGACTCCTATATGAATAAAATTGTTTGTGTGAATTAATCTGTCTGTATAGATTGAGAAGATTTTTGCTTAGAATGATTTTTTCAATAATGGAAAGAGCTTGTTTTCAAATTCAGAGTGGAAGGTTTAAAAAAACTTGGATTTATGCATAAAGCTCCTCTAGAAAGTTATTGATTAAGCCACTTTTTAGATTATTAAATCACTACTAAACATTCATGCATAGTTGATCAAATAAACTGTGAGTTCCATTAAACTCATTAGTCATTAAACTGCTAACAAACCGACGCTTAATATTGTATAGTATTATTGTCAAATATTGTAGTACTTGCCAGACCCACAAAAACCATCTAGTTCCATATTCCTTTTATCAATATAGTTACACCCAATCCCCCTGGTTACTCCTTTTTAAATTTTACCATATATGTATTTCTCCCTTTCACACATTAGACATTCAGAAAACAACCATTTTACTCTTTTAGATAGAAGTCAGATATGTGCACATATTAGAGAAATTAACGTAAATAACTGTTTTACCTAGCTCAATTCACTCCTAGCCATCTCTCTCCCACACTTACCAAAAAAATCAATACCTCCAGAAGTGCGCTTGCTGCAACTTGCGGAGGGGTAATTTTCTAAAAAAACTCAACTCAAGTGCCACTAAAGTTCCAAACTTGCGGAGGTGGGTCATCTCAAGTCTTAATTTCCTGGAAGTGGGCCAAACTTCAGACCCCATCTCTTGGTAGACTGTAATTCAGATAGAGGTCAGATATGTGTACATCTTACCATCTCCAAACCCCATCTCTTGATAGGATATACTGGACTCGATTGATTGAGTTTTTTTTTTTTTTCCTTATTCAGTTTCCATAAGTTGGATCCTTAGTGTGCTGAATGATGGTGGTGGTGGTATAAGTGCATGTGGGGGGTGGTGGATGAATGAAAGAAAGAAGAAAGAAAGATCCACTTTGAATCTGGTGAGGGTTCCTCTCTGTTTTCTTTTTGTGGTAAAATAGCAATAATTTGGTAAAAATATTTATTAAACAAGCTGTACCTGCAGCAATAAAGGGTTGTAGGTTGTGTAAGTATGGATAAAGAGGTAAGTCTGAATTCTGTATAGTAAAAAACAAAATTAAGAGGACACTTGGGAAAGCAAATATAAGAGAGGACCACTCTATACTTACTACATCATCATCATCATCATCATGTATACATATATATATATATATATATATGTGTGTGTATATATATATAGATATAGATTTATATATACAGGCCTATGTTACATACCTACACTCTGCTGCTGCCTTCACTCATCATTTACAGTTGAACATTTACTGTCTTGTATAACTCTTTATCAGCTTTTTGTCACGGACTTCACCCCCACCCAACCAACACATATATTCATACACATATATATATATATATATATATATTTGTTTTCGTGAGACCACATAAATAACACGGAACCTTCATAACAAAGCACTTTAAACCCTCCTAGTGTTTTTGCTGTTAAGATTTGATGTTTGTTGTACAACACAGTTTTGAATATTTTACATGTGAAAGAACATTGTATAAACACTTTATTTTCATACATGTTTGTAAGTTTGCACGCATTGTTGAGTTTGTAAAAGAACGAGACTATAATTATATATTGTTTAGTTTCACACATTTATACGTGCATAACTTCATTAGATTTTATGAGTACTTGATATATTTATCGTATCATTTCAATAATATAACATCTGCTGAAAGTAGGAACTTTGAGATAATTATGATATCTGTAAAAAAAAAAAGACTGTATGCGTCTTAGGAACAAATACATTTTTTTAAGTATATAATATTTTATATACGGTAAATAGAACAAATAAACTCACACCCCCTCCTCACTTTCGGTGAGGTTTGAACTATTGACCTCCGATGAGGCCAAAGATTCACATACCGCTAAACCAAAGGCCTTTCGGTAGAACAAATACATCTTCTTGGGAGCAGGAATACATCGATAGAAAAATGGCTCTTAAATAACTTGTGCTTAAGAGATTTTAAGAAAATGTGTTTTAAGAAGCCATGTTTTTTAAGACTTCTAGTCTAAACGTTATATAAGATGATATCAATATGTTGAATGCGGAACCTTGAGATAGCTGTGATATTAGTAGAAAGAAAGGATAGTTAGATGATAAGTTTTCAGCAACAGTCATTCAGGTCGTTACAGTTTTGATCGGGACTAGGCTGGTTTGGTTTCAAGACTTTTATCTGAACTAGTTTATTATCTTTTAAAAAGACACAAATGCCCTTATGTTGATAATGCAAAAAGACAAATATATTGTTTTTAAGTTGGAGCACTTCATAGTTCAATTTGGACTATGAGTTATGTCATTAAAGTACATTGGCTTTTTATATCGTCTTTATCTGTAAACTGTAACGATCAAAATCATGATCCAACAAGATTAAATCGACTAAGATATGTAAATATTAACATGGTATTTTCGTTAAATAATAAACAAAACAGGGATGTTTGCAGTCTGATATATTGATGGTGCGGTTAAGAAGCTTTTCAAAACCTTGCCATTTGGCATGGAGGTACCACACTGGTTAGACAGACCACCATTAGACCAGAAAAATGTTGTATAGTCTAACCGGTCTATATGATTAAATATCAAAGAATATATTTGTAAATGAAAAGGGTCGAACTGTATATTAAAATTAAACCATATGGTTTGACTATTTTTCAAAATAAACCAGACTATACCGTCAAATCATATAAACTATAAAAACGATCTAGATTTATCTAACTATTTTTTAAACATCCCAAACAAAATGAGTCGAGGCCAATGAACTTGAAGAATTTCTTTAATATATAGTGTYTGGTTCAGAGAAAAACCACAAAAAAATGAAAAACTGAGAAACACTCTGGTAACCATTCATCTATACGGTATGCACATGCGTATACAAGTAATTTGTAAACAATTTGTCCAGTATATATATCTGCATTACATGCGTACATACATAAAAACAAAAACAAAACAGTTTCAAGTACTTGAATACACATGTATATACCCTCCAAATGAATGGTTATTAGAGTATTTTTTCCGTTTTTTTTTTTCTCTCTCTCTATATATATATATGAAGAATCGTATAAAAATATATAAAATTAATATTTTTTGTATATAAATATTTTATTATATATAAAAATGGTCAACAGGAAACATGGGAGTCAAAGTTAGAAACGCAAGTGATGGTCAAAGCCTACTACCATCTATCTATCTATATTCACTTTGGGACTGTCGCATGTTGGTCCTTTGAATATTTGTAGCTTTTACCTACCATCTAATTTTTTTATTTTTTCTTTTCTAAATAATTATTAAAATAATAAAACTTAAATACTTTAAAAAAAAACATTAACTCTATAATATTATTTCACTTCTAATTAATAATATTCATGATTTATCATTTTTCACTAATTTGTAATTCTGTATTCAAGGATGATACAACACTGCAACAATGTATGATCGTTGGTAGAATCAGTCTGGACACCTTAGAGGCAGTGGTTTATCCTCATAATTGATTAATAACTGTGAACCTTCGGGTACTGTTTTATTCAATGTTCTGTTCAATGAACCGCACTCCTTCGTATACATCAGGAGTCCATTGATGAGAAAATCTTTCAATTTCTTATTTTACCATGTTCAAGAAGTAGAAAAAAGAATAAATATAGTGATAATTTGATTCTTCGCCGCACGAAGGCGTAACGACCTGGGCACTGTCTGGGTGAAATAGAGTGCATTGGGATGTGTCTATTTATCTATCTCTTGACTCGAAATGGGAGCTAACCTAGTCTCCTCCGTACCTCSGGACCAACAAGGAGTAATACAAGAATATTATATGTATATATTTCTAGAAAATTACGCATTTAAAAAACTGTAAAAAAGAATCAGTTGTTTATTATTATAGAATTTAAATATCATTTTTCTTTTGTATTTTCTAATATTTTTTAACATTTCAACTTTAAATTAATAATCTAGTAAGTATTAAACTAAAATATTACAATAATTGTACACACATAAAGGGTTGTTTATTTACTTCTTAAATAGTTTTATTAAGAGGTATCATCTGAATTGTTAAATG
>NC_037529.1:13351804-13382764 GCF_001531365.2 Cynara cardunculus var. scolymus | reverse complement strand
ATATATATAGGGGAAGTGAAACCCTAGGTAGGTGAAAGTATAATAGTCGAGGGCTTAGGTAGGTTATGAGCTGTAGCTGCCTCCTGCTCACATGATTCAATCCTCTCTTAAAAGTCTCTTTATTCCACCCCCTCCTTCCTTCCTACTTCTCCTCTCCCGGTTAATTACATACATATATATATATATATATACCCACAAACCCTAGCCCACACCCCACCCAACCCCACCATCTAACTATATATTAGGGTTCATGTTGTTGCACCATGGTATATACCTCATCCACTTTTCCATCTTCATGTTCTTATGTTTTGTGCCATGCTTCATTTCTGTTTCATTCAATTCTTCTTCAGAAACCCAACTCATGGCTGATGTGTGTGTGTGTGTGTGGTATATATATATATGGTGTATGTATAGGTTGGTGAAGAAATATCCATGGATGATGATAATGATAGGATTGRAGGAAACAGTGAAGCTGCCAGCATGATCTAAATAGGGTTTGTTTTAACCATACATAAAAAACCCTAACTAGGTCATGCGGACAGCTTCACTCCTTCCTTTGTTCTTGGTGCCTCCGATCAACAAACAACACGAAAAATGCTACGGTTTTCGGTATGTTTTCTGCTTATATCCTGCGAACACGGTTTCTTGTTGGATAATCCATTTGACAAAATATCCAAAAATAGATTCAAATGTAACAACTCGTTCCAAATGGATTAGAAAACCCTRATTTCTTTATAAGTTTAAAGTTGTAAGCTACAGATAACTTTTAACGATTTTAAGTTGAATTAAAAAGTTATTTCTTTCAGTAATATATGCTTATTAACTTTAGGGTTTTGTGTGTGGAAATTCCTTTTGAAAATAAGTCTCAAACCACTTGGAACAATCTCCTTATCCTATTCGCAATTCTTGACACTTAAATATTTACTTTTTTACCCTTTTCATTGAATGTTTGCACACACCTTTGTTTCGTGCACAAGCCGAGGGTGTCACGAAAACCACCTCTTGATTCTAGTGGTTGAGGTAAGGTTTGTCTTTGGTCGCTCAGGGGATGTAATCGAAATCTCATCTTTCCTGAGTTCGAATCTAGACTCTGTCAAAGCCCTTGTGACCATAAGGTCGGTCACCTGTGATGATTTCGGGTTATTAGTGGTCACCTGAGGTATTAGTTGTGATGACTAGGTTTACCTATGATGATTTCGGGTTATTAGTGGTCACTTGAGCTATTAGTTTGTACGTGTAAGCTGCACCAAATACCCATGTTGACCAGAAAGAAAGTTTGCCTCTCCCATACCCTAATTTCGAGTGGATATACTTGGTTCGTTTAGTGTGTTGTATATAATTATTGATATGTTTTTTTTATCTGATTAGATAGCAATAATTACTGTATAAAATTTAATATGTAATCGTTTAATTTGTCTTATAAAAGCAAGCTTTATTTTGGTTTAGTTCTCATTCGGATCGGATGCTCGTTATGCAAATTTATCATACCTTGGTGAATATTCATTTAACATACATGTTTTTGAAGGTAAAAGATTGTGCGAGAAAGAGAGTTAAGGTGAGAAATGTAAGAAGGRATCTGGACCCTTGATCACCTTTAATCTCAAACTCATTCATGAATCGTGCTTTAAACGGGGATTGATCTAGTGCATCTCATCATAATGTGCATCTAATGGTGGATATTTCTTCTTATGTTTCTCGTGTTAACTCTCCTTCTCACCGGAAGCCAACCCTAATTTTGAATAGGGAGTTCAAAATACAAAACATGGAATACTTACAAACCAATATAAACTATGATAATCACGGAAACAATTGAAATATTTATGGAAGATGATAAATTCATTCATTATGATCATTGTTTCAGTTAGATTAAAAAACAATCCAAATATTTGTGAACCAGATATTCATTAGGTTATGTGGACGGTTAAGATTGGTTTGTATGGTTTGTAAGACTTCAGTAATTTATATTTGAAACTCCTACCATCAAATACCGTATAACTGATTTTTATTTCATTTTATGTTTCGGGTTCAAGACAAATACTCATCATTATCATCTCCAACGGTTATATTACAATTTTCTAAAATAAAGTATTTAAAATCATAATCTTTAAAACAATTACATCCCACAGCTACTCTATTTTAGCAGTTCCAACATTAATTATATTATTGTTATATTTTATAAATTCATCTTTTCGATATAATTTGGAGATTTTATCTTTTTCTTTTTTGTCGATTTTTAACGTACATTTTAACGTAGCTGTTAGAGTAAAGAACTCGTAAATCTCTATTTTATAATAGTTGATGGAAATGCTCATAAAATGATAACCGCAATGCATATTAAAACCCCATTTTTACTACAATCGTACATTAAAAATAAGGGGATGTTTGGTTAGAGGTATTAACAGTTGTTAATTGAAGAATGAAAATTCATTTTCAATTTCGTTTCCTRCCATTTTTATTTCCTAACTTTAACCAAACAACCACTAAAACACTAAAAATCCACGACACAAGACTTTRCCCGTGGTGGATAGTTGCCCGCTACAAAACACATTTTTTCCAGCTAAAATACCAATCGGATGGAGAGAAACAACCTACAAAAAGAAAAGAACTTTTATCGCATAATCAAATTTTTTGTATTGTTTTAATGTTTTAAAGTACGAATATAAAGAAAATTTGAGCTTCTGCCGTGTAGTCCAGTCNGTACGAATATAAAGAAAATTTGAGCTTCTGCCGTGTAGTCCAGTCCGTAAATAAGTGAGACAACTTTGTCCAAATACTAGACCGCTCTCGGGTTCAATCCTACCCCCCCTCCCCTCCCTCTGCCCCCACCCTAGTCTAAGCCATTGATTGAGCAAAGAACACTCCATCCATACATAACCGATAATTGTTGGTAATCAGCTTTTTATCAGATTCGCGTAAATGTTGTGAGAAAGTCAAAACAAAATGATTTCTAAAAAGGGTAAAAACATGTGAAAAGAGTTTTCCCCCACTTCTTGGAATGAACAAAAGGGTAACCAACCGACATGAGTTTTTATTTCTATAAAATAAATTGATTGTGTTTATTTTTTATTTTTTTTAAAAAGAAAACAAATAAATGTTTTTCACTTTGAAATAGAGGTTTAGTTGGGCTTTAACTCATTTGCTTAGTAAATTAAGGCCCAATAAAAAGCCCAAAACTCTCTTATATCATTTTTTTTAATATTCAAAAGATTTGGGAAAAATCAAAGAAATGTATTCAATGAATTTGATCAAAACCATGTTTTAAATAAAAATATTTCTTTTTATTTTTTTAATCAGAAATTGTGAAAATATAATCAAAATTGGAACGAAATAAATTACCCAATACAACGATCAATTTATTATTTTTAAGAAAATATTTGCAAAAATATGTGGTACTAAATTAGTTGTAACTACTTTTCTTTAAAATATAATTATCACCATATTTTTCTRATTGATAATTAGCTAAATATAAACAAAAATTAGAACAAAACAAACTATATAAAAACGATCATTTTGTTATTTTTAATTTGATATTTATATTGAGATATTATTTTGTATATTTATTTTGACGTGTCCTTCAGGGTTTGTTTTTTCTTTTTGAGATTCTCCCCAATCTCACCCCTATCGACAAATCCATAATTTCTTTTGTTGTCGCAACTTGTAAAATCATGTGTGATTACACAACCTTGCGTTGATTGTATTACATAATCGTATGAGATTTCTATGTAAAATCATATGATTTGATTGTTCTCGTATTCTCTTATCTTGACTATGTTCTCAACACTCTCTCTCTCTCTCTCTATATATATATATATATACATACACACACATTGATATATATCTTCATTACATTTAACTACCTTTATGTATCTATTTTGACCAAAACTTTAACAAATTCATACATGCAAATGTAATTAAATGTATGTAAAAATTTGTAAAAATGCAATAAAAAAAAAAAAGTAAATAAATGTAGTTGAAGGTAACTAAAGATACTGAAAATAGTCACAGAAAATTAAGTTAGATTAAAAATTCAAATGCTTAAAAATATTCTTCCTTTCTCACCGGACTGTTATTCTCAAACAATCCCTCATATGTGTGTGTTTGTGTGTTTATATATATATAAAGGCAAGTTCATACGACAACGGTACCTATTCAACAAATAAGAAAAAATAGCCAAATTATGTACAAAATCACATGTGATTTTACATTAACGGACAAAAAATGGAGTGCAGGCAATTTTGGCCACGACCTTAGGTCATAGAGCAAAGTCGCGTGAATCACATGTAATTTTACAAATGATGTGAATATAAAATCATATGTGATTCGACCATTTTCTTAAATTAGTATCATTCTTGTATGAACCTGCCTCTATATATATATATACATACACACACACACACACACACACACATATATATATATATATATAGATGTATATATTATAGAGTCATATATAATCTGGAACAAATCAAACCACAATTTATGAGGAAAAAGGAATTACACAAAAATTTGTTGAAGGACAAAAAATGAAAACACACTTACAAGTCTATTAACGTTAGGGTAAAACCGTCCTACGAAAATTCATCAACAAAAAAACGATCAATCATCTACCCTACCTCTTACCAAACAGATATAAATTATCATCTCATCAACCATTACTCAACGCTTTGTATGTATTGTATGTATATCCTCCTGTTATCACAACACATTAACTTTAGAATTTCATATATAACATATATATATATATATATACCCCAACCATCAACATCGGTCTCGGAATGAGACGTGTGCAAATTTGTCTTTTCTTCTACCCCAAAGAGTACAGCGGTTCTGAAAACTGAGAGGCAACGATTTTGTTTACCCATAAAGTTTAAAGACCAAGAAAACGGAAGTGGAGAAAGAAAGACCATAAAAACATGGTGTGATAAAAGGCATGCTTGTTAGCAGCTTAATGGGTYARSTATACATGATTCTTTGGTAGTGGCTTAATGATATAGAAAGTGGTTTATTCARTAAGCTTCTAGAGGGAAATTTTATGCAGAAGGCCAAGTTTTTTTCCRAACATGCCCAATCCATCTATCAAAAACCCTCCCAATCAGACAGCCCCYAACTCTCGTTTCAGTTTTTGAAGACTAAAGAATGTTATTACAAGAGAGAACATGCATTACTATTGATTTGCCAAAAACAAATAAAAARGACAAACATATGGGCCGTTAACCAAAATTGGGTGAGCGCTAAGCCGCTAACTAGGTAAGAGTACAGGTGAACACTAATCACTCCAGGTCAGCATCATGGACCAGTATTAGCAGCTTAATGAGACTCATAGCTTATTCAGTCAACTATACATGACTCTTTCGTAGTGGCTTAATGATATACAAAGTGGCTTATTCCAAAAGCTTCTAGGGAGAGCTTGTCAAGTTTTTTCCAAACCTACCCCTCMCAATTAAAACACACGTTTGTCCCATCTATGAAGAACCACCCCTCCAAAAATCTCCCAAATATATACAGATAAATAAATCCACAAAGATAACTTAATCCATACATGACTTAATGAAAATCCCACCAAACAGAGGAACTCCAGTAAGAGGTGATAAACAGGTAGTAAACAGCCCTTTAGCATAAGTTTCTTCCCGTGGAAAAGAAACATACGCAATACTACATATTCTCTCTCCTCCTAGAGTTATAGTTGCACTCGATTCTTCAAAAATGTATGGTGGGATAAATGGGTAAATCTGACAGTTTTAGTAGATTTACTCGATCAAAAGAACTAGCATACATAAGGCATGTTAATTTAGAGAGAGCTCTTTAACCGTCTTTTCGTATCAGAAACGAAAAATTAAGAACAAGTAGCAAAGTACCTGCATTATTGCTGGACTTGTCGATGTATCTGAAGCAGCCAATCAGCATAGCCATTCATACCACCAACCTGGTCCTCGACTAAATTCAAGAGTAAAAAGAAACCTTCCCGAGGCTGTTCACCTTGTCTCACTAGATGACAAAGTTGATAATATGATGGATCAGCCTCTCTAAGTTTCTTTAGTATCCCCATCAGCTTTCTTGACATTTCATTGTCTCGTTCGCTCAGACACACCTGGCTCTATAAATATCAAAAACAGTCGATGTTAATTAATTTATTACAGCAGTCACAAAAAAAAGCCTGTCTAGATCAGAGGGATAATGAATTACTAACAAACTCAACCCGGTATATCCCACTCAAAAGTAGGGTCTGGAGGGCGAGGACGTACGCATACTTAACCTCTACCCCGAAAGGGTAGGATGTTTCCGTGAAGAGAGTGAATTACTCCCTCCGTCCCAAAATAAGTGTCTACTTTCCAATTCTATCCTTAATTATGAGACGGACAAATTTATTACTCTCTATTATTAAGGGTAAAACTGTCATTTGGTTAACTAAAAAGTGCAATACCTACACATTTATAAAATTGTCTTCTTTATTGACATTTATTCTGGGACGAAGAGAGTACTATGAGACATAAAAGGATGGGAAGTGATATATATAGGGTTGAGTTCTGGTGAGAAAGGAAGTTATGGAGAGAAGCATAAGAAGATATCTCCACCCTTGGATCAATCCTAATTGAATATCAACACTAATGAGGTGCACCGAGGTGCACCGAGATGCACCAGATCAATTCCCTTCTAAATGCAATTCATGAGTGGGCATGAGATTAAAAGTGATAAAGGGTTCAGATCTCTTCTTACGCTTCTCACATAACTTCCTTCCGCACACGATCCTTCACCTATATATGTGTGTGTGTGTGTGAGTGTCTCAAATTAGCAGGCTGTTATACTCCAGAAAGGAATCAACTTCCAAGACAAATGCTTATAGCAAAGAGTTGAACACARTTTTGGAGATCTGATTGGTCACATAAAAACACCAAAAGGAATTGTATTAAGGTTTTAAATTTATATTGAGCTACGATAGATGATGGTATTCTAGTAAGGTGTCTCACTTTTTTTGAAGTATATAATAATTATATACAGCAAAAGTCATACACACACCTCAACTTTGAAGCTTGAACCCTTCAGAGATAATAAAAAAGTATGATATTAAGAAAAGGGGGATTATTTCAATGCCGAAAAACAAATCTTTTTGTTATTTTGGGTCGATGATCCAGAAAGTCGTTAGATTGATACGGATGTTAGTAATAGCCAACACCAWTATGCAATTTATATGCGCTAGTATACTGCAGACATGCATACTTTTTGAGACATCATTTTTTTGCCTATGATCAGTATCTACACAAGAAAATTGTTTAAAGACGTGCAAAACCTACATGATTATATAAATGCATCAGAATGAAACAAAGTTTGGTTTGGTTCCTATTTAGTGTAACAAAGAATTACTTCTTACACTCGATGTAAAAAGTTTCCAATTTTGTACCTATCCATTTTGACCAGCTGCTAATCTTGTAATATTTTGTTACGTGGATACCCTATTACAAAATGCTTAGAAATAGCTTATGGCAAAGTGAAGGTTAAACTTAACCATCCACGTCATCAAATGTTACAAGATCATYAGGTTATTGATCAAGATGGGTAAAAAGTGAAATTTTGTTACATTAATTAGAAATTTTTTAAGACTTTGATACACTGATAGGAACTAAGGCAAACTTCGTAGAATGTCGATGCACTTTCYCCTTATAACTGAAAAAGGAGTATGATAGATAACATATAGATAGGTTAAATAAGCATACTTTTGAGAAGTCTGAAGCTGAATGTTCCTCGACTAAATTCCTGGCTAAATCAGGTGAAAGCATGCGACCAAACCACACAACAAAACGAAAACCGTCATCAAATATATAAATCCCTCTGGAATCTAAACTCTCAGCAACAAGTGGCAGTCTTTTACAAACTCTGTTAAAGTCATCATCCCGAGTAGGTGTCTGTAAATAAACAAAAATGCTGTCTATTTAACCCATGGATTTCAAAGTCAAGATATGAACAGCAGGAACGAGAAACTCAAAATGCGACAAAAATAACTTACCTTCACAAGATACTCGTCTACTCGTAACAAGCTAGAATATAAGAGCTTTAACATTTTTTTAACAGGTAAGGCCATCATGGTGAAACCCGCTGCACAGCGTTCATCAAGCTGCGCATCAGCATACCCACCACGAAGTGCAGTTGATTTACATAGTGATAGTCCGTATAACGGCAAATATTTCAGTGATTCTGGGTAGATCATCCTGTTTCCTACACGATGCTGTACCGCATAGAGTTTTCGATATTCTTTGAGGGCTTTGACAATTCTCAGTTGGATAGCATTACGAGCATCTTCCAATTTATACGACAAAGATTTTTCGATTGCTGCAGATAATTTCAGTTCATATTACAGAAATGGAGAAGTTAAAAGCAGGCATAATCTCAAGCTGATAATCGAACAAAAATCAGATTATTTTTCTTGTTCTTTTTTCTTTTTCGGAAAAAGAGACTTCTCTTACCTAATCTACCAAGCAAAGAGACAATAGCACCCGTATCTGCTTGGCGATACATCTCTCCTAAATCTGCAACCACCGATGCTGCAGCTGTGTGTACTCTAATACGCCTTTCACCACAAGACGCAGTGTATCTTTAGGTCGTTAAGTATTCATATATGTAACACCAGTTGGATATCAAAACATGCACAAGTGACATCCCACAATAAAAGACAATAACACAGCAAAATGTGTAAACCCTAAATCACAAGATAATGTGGAAATGAAGAATAAGAACAAGCACACATACGAAGCAAATATCTGCTGAAGGAATAAAGTTAATATCAAGAGTTATTTTGTAGATTATTCAGATCATGTTTCATATTTGACAAAGATGGCCCACAAAAGGATTACGGGCTTGTCCATTAGCAGCTTAATGAGCTCAATGGGATTCACAGCCTATTGGATCAGCTATGCATGACTGTTTGGTAGTGGCTAAATGATATAGAAAGTGACTTATTTAGGGGAAGCTTTATGCAAGAAGCCATGTTTTTTCCAAATTTGTCCCCTCAATTATAAAACACGCTCCTTCCGTCAATTAAAAAACTYTCTCAAATAAAAATCTTCCCAATCTATACAGAYAGATTAATCCACACAGACAACTTTATCCATACAGGACTTAATGAAAAACCAACCAAACAACCCCTAAACCAGGTAATTGAAATAATGTACAATGCTTATAGAACATGTTTATTATGAAATATGGAACTTGGAAACACCTAGAAAAAAGGATGTTGACTATTAGAAGCTAAAATCATATAGAAGTTTATTTGCGCATAAAATAAATTGTTTAGCAAACCTTAAAAACACAAAGAAGGAAATGAAATCCAGCAACTAATAAAAAGAATTGGAGGATACAGTAAAGCCACTTGGAAATACACAATCTGAGTTGTGAGCAGCGTCTCTTCAAGAGCAAACTGCATTGCATAAGCTTTATCACAGTCAACGGCTGGAAGTGCTAATAGATCTGTGGATCTTAGCATAAAGTTCCCATGATACGAAGTAAAACGCACTCCTAAAAAGAGAAATTTAAAAAAAAAAATCAGTCTTTTACTGAAATAACTTGCAATAACTTTAGTAGCATAAAAAGATCAACCTTGCTAGAAGCAATGACTTGCAAGTAGCACATCTCAGAACTAGACCAACCTTTTCCACATCTGATGCGCATTACAGCTTCCCAGGCAGTTTCTCTAGTGAGGTCTCTAGCCAACTCATGACTCAACTTGTCTTTGTGAATGACAGAATGAAAACTTGGATAATAATATACCTGGCCACCAGTGTATTTAGCCAAAGTACCTGCATGTAAACCAATAAGCAGTGTTGATCCTCTAAAAGACATAAAACTGATATGACAGTAAGCTTAGCAGACAGTGACAAAAATCAGCACTTCAACAGCCAACAGCTAAGAAGCTTATGAAGTGTTTTAAGAGACATTGTTTGATACTCCCTCTGTCCCAATRTAATGTCCACATTTCTATTTTAGTTGGTCCCAAAATAAGTGCCCGCCGTCAAAAGTAAGTGCCTACTTTTCAGTTCTACCCTTAATCATGAGATGGAGAAATCATTACTCCCTCTGTTATTAAGGGTAAAATCGTCATTTACTTAATTAAAAAGTGTAGTAATTACACATTAATAGAAGTGGTGTATGAAAAAACCATGCAGATGAAGATGATGGCTCTACAACTACATTCCATCTGTATAGCCAAATCTAACTCACACCTTGTGCTTCCGCTTTATTAGCATAAATCATGATGTTTAAACTAGACAGGTTGGTTCATGCAATAAAAGGGCCATGAATATCAACTAATCAATTTTTAAAAAAGAAACCAGCAAATTAAAAAAGAAACCACAGAAATCCAGTGAGCTTAAGCATAAACCCCCCAAGAAAGGGTAAATGAATTCTCTCAACAGCATGTGCAATCTTAGTGATGATCATTGGAATGTAGAATGAAGCACATACCTAGTGAAGCTATATCAGTATACTTGTCACTGAATGCATATATATTCACTGCAACCTGGAATTTAGTAAAATCAGCTGCCATCTGTTTATAGAATGGGTCTTCCGGTATTCTTAGGGCATGCTCCTTATCTGTTCCATAAACACGAAGATCATCTCCCCGCAACCTCAAGCCACCAACACCAAGTGAGGGAAGAGTACTCTGGAAAATTAACAATTTTCCTCCAAGTTGACTCTGCATATAGCACAGGAATTTATTAACAAATGATTGGTCCAGGTAGGTAACCTAATATAAGCGAAATTCACAATTGCCCARACATCATTAATAGTTTAATACAATAATATGTATTACATCATACTAGCAAGTTTACGTGGTGGACGTGAAGTCAACCATAAAGGTTCTAAATGGTACAGGACAGAAGAAACTTACCATAACCATAAACGCTGCTTTGAGGGCCGGCCCAAAAGCAGATTCCACATTAACATTATCCTGAAACATGGAAGGCAAGCTATCCAGGAAAGCCTCCACCACAGATCTAGATTCTGACAAGTTGACAAGGAGATCATCTGGCAATGGAATAAAAATATCATCCAAATCTGAGACGACCATCATTTGAGGCTGTGTCAAAGACGACTGGCGAAGGAAAAACAAAAAGGGTAGTTCAAAATCAGTGAACATTATAATAAGAAACATAATAGCCAGCTAACTATAAATCACTTGCCTTCATATTGTAAAAATGAATTGTGCTGTCAAAAGTTATGAACCCAATCTGTGTTCTGGGGGTGCCCGGCAATCTATCCAAGCAAGATTTTATAGTCCGCGCTATCACCTAACAAAATGCAAGTGACAAGAAATAATAACTCAAGTGGACTCTGGTATTCAATACGCATGAGCCGATCAAGCTGTAAACCAAGTTCAAAATACGGAAATACAAGCAGCATAATCGACGGATTAATTATGAACAAACATATCAAAAGATCCCACTTCATGACATAAGCTTTGCAACTATGGGCTAAAATCAAGAATCTGGAACCTAAACAAGAAAGACAGCTATAGGCATATATTCTTATATGACATGTACAAGCCAWGAACAATCCATTCATGTGTATGAGTTCCCAAGAATATACAAAGAAAAACCTTACCTCGAGTGTTCCATTTTTAACTGCAGATATTGATACGTCGATCATAAAAAAGTACAGTGGTGGCATTGGAGGCCGAACCATGTATTCAGCTGGAGCAACAAATTCCACGGAACCCCTTATAAGCTCAGGATGTTGATCTAGATCAATTCTTTTTCCATTGGCRTCCAAAGGAGCAAAATAATCATTTTGCACTGTATATTATAGATGGAAATTGTTTAGCATGAATGCATAATTGTAATAAGAGTTCCATATACAACAGAGAAGAATCAATAATCCTCTTTAAACTGAWGCCAAAGCAGCATTAAGAACAATTTGGCACATTATTGAAGAYACATGTGTTTATAGACCGTCAATATATTAAATATATACACTTCACAAGTGTGCTAGGATGTGCGGCAACAGATTTTGAGTACTTAAAAATTGTTTCGGATAATAGATTTAGAAGCATAAGGCTGGAGACAATGTTTCTAGCTTTCAAAAAGTAAGCAAACACTAAGAGTGCATCTATTCACCATAACATCGATGGGTTACCAAACGCCAACGTAAAAGCAGGGAGCATATTAACTGAAAAATATCAAGTCAGTCCCCATGGCAGTAAGAAAGATAGCTTTGATTCACATTGCACGGAAAAGTTTTCATTTACATAAAAACCTCACAAAGAGATAGTTGTTCCTCTTGTTTTATATAAAATTGATAGATCTAAAAGATAAAGAAAGAACTAGAAATTAAAGATACTTGTAAGCTMTGCACACTAACCACTATTCACAACCAATTGTAATCACTGGAAGGATGGTAGCAGCAATAATAGTTCTACAGTTCAAATTTTACACCACAGAACAATTAGAATGTAAAATTAGCTACAACATCCAAAAGCAGAGAAGGTTACCTTAAATTATTAAAGTACAGGGCAATATATATTGTGATAACATCATGGTATCAAACAGCCGGTGATGAATAAAATCATAAAACACKCATAACAAAAAAAATTAGAACTTGCAACATATACGGTTTTACTGTGTGGTTACACATCTTAAGAACAAGACATAATTGCAAAATCAAAAAGGACATCTTAGTAACCTCGATTAATAAGTAAAACTCTATATCCCTATACATAATAAGAGTATTGTTCAAACAACAAATGCCAATTTTGAAAAACAGTTCATGTACTTCTATAATGAATTCAAAGTATTACCATCATTAAGCAAAGCACATATATTGCACCTCCACTTTCTTCCACCATCTGTAAAAGTCACATATGGGTTCACATATGTACGGCATCTTCTACAACGAACAATGCCTGTTGTGGCAAAATTAACTATTGGAACTTCCTCCTGGACAATAAACAGTTCAAAAGTAAAATAATTGTTTTATTGAATATCACATATAATACTTAGTTGCTCCGAATGCATAAACACTCACCCCCTCAGGAGCTTCTGCTAGGGGACAAACAACTGCTCCAAGAGGCAACTGCCACCTCGAAACCAGAGACTGTGAATTCGGTATAGCACTGGTCGTGAGTCGTAGATATCTAGAATTGCAATTCATGGGATACATCCCAGCAAAAGAACTTGGTTCTACGTCCCCATCCAGTGGTCTTGGCAACATTTTAGTATCAAGCCCAACATCAAATGATCCAGGAGTAGATCCTAGAGAAAGTGAGCTGAAGTCTTCTACCAAACCCGACACACCTCCCGTAGGAGGTGCGGACCCTCCTGCATACATTCCTGATGAAGATGCAACTGGTGGTGCTGATCCATATGCACCTTGATGAGAAGAAAAAGGAGCATTTGCAGTGGAAAGAGGTGGGGCATAGCCTCCTKGATGAGAAACTGGTGGTGGTGGCGGTGGTGGCGTTACTGTGCTACCCTGTATACCTGGATAACCAGGTAAAGCAGATGGTGGAGAGGCCTGAACAGCACCAGRATAAGGCAGTCCCGTTGAGGGCACAGGTTGCTGCATGTTTGGCCTGGAAGCAGAATATGGTGAATCTGCATATGACATTGGAGGATTACTGCTAGAAGAAACACTATACAAGCTTTGAGGTGGAGATCCCATTGGTACTGGTGGTATCTGGGGCTGACGATTTAGGGAAGTCGACATTGATGGAACATGACCTGGAGGAGGAGGTCTCATTGTTGGAGGCAATATAGGCTGCCCCACAGTGGAAGTTTGTGGTGGGGGTGCTTGAGGTGTTGAGGGAAACTGTGGAGTTGGGAACCGCTGGACAGGTCCTGTCATTGGTGGGCCATAGGAAGCAGTAGGCCTACCTGGTTGCATGGGTCTAAAACCAGGAGTCCCAGCTCCACTAGCAGGCCCAGAAGGAAAAAATGGAGTTGCACTTGAAGTAGCAGGCACTGTACTCATAGAAGCAGAGATTGATGTTGGCCTGAAAGCAGAGGCCTCTGATCCAACCACCGGATGAGATGAAGAAATGGGCATGTTGCTTCTAGGAGCCGCAAAAGGAGTAGCAGTTGTCCCTTGATAAGTATTTGCACGGTCAGGATTTTCAGTCCCCATTGCTTGCATATGTCACACTATATCACGTTATTGCTAGGTTTCCATAAATGATCTGCAAGAAAATGCAATTTGAAGTGTCCCATTTTTTGGATGGATCCCAAAATCAATTCTACATCATCTTTCTGAAGAAGAATAAGATAAAGTAGAGTGAATGTCTGTAACACACAGCATAGACATGCATACATTATTCATACAAGTAAAAATTCYCTGACTTTTAGTAATTTTTCTATCGTCCACTTATGTGATACGGAAGTTTTTCAACATATTCACTTCCCAGAAACTATTTCTTCATGTGTTATATCCATGTGCAAAGTGCCTCTTTATGCATCCATGAATCCCATTTCTGATATGTGCATATATGCATGTGGAAAGAGGGAGGAAAGGGCAGTTAGAAAGTTTCCTAACCATCTTCGACAGCTAATTGCAATGTTGAAAGAAATGACAAGTGCACTTCGAAAACAAAGAGCTTTTATCCAATATTGGTACCCTATCATGTCAATTTCACAAAGCTTATTTCTCTGTGAAAGTAAAAAACCTTTTTTTCTAGTCATTTAATTTCTTTGGCATTTGAGTCCAAAGTTGTAGCTTTTRAGCAAGAATTCTAGAGGCCAGATGCATAAATATGAAGCTTTTAGGTAGAAAGATGATAAGGGGCTAGAATAAACAAGCACCGAGATAAACTTAGGAATACCATTTTGTAGATTTCACAACCAGAGGTTCAAATATCAAGGCCTGGAAGCTGAAGAACATGTATCCCCTCCATTCTGAAGATACAGTGAAATTTACTAGGATTTATAATCCAAAATGCTTATTTTAAAATTCAAAATTTATGTAGAAAATACTGACAAGTAAAAATAACCATAACAAACATAAGGAGTTCGATGGAAGGCCCGATGTTGTTCAGATGTTGCAAACATTCATAAAGATGAATTATAAGCAATGAAAAATCAAAATTGACATGATGTGATGTTCAATTCCGYATGTACTCGAATTTTGAAGCAAATGAGTTTCGATTACAATTAGAAAAAGGACTCCATGGCTCTGACATAAATGTCGCAAGTTTTGCTGTTTTGATTCGTTAACTGACGATCTTTAACTCACGTTAGATTTATATCCATRGCACTTGCGAAACCATTCAAAAGCTAAACCAATTATATTTCAAATGCTGCTAGCATGCATTAATTCAAACTATACGATGGAATCAAATTTGGGATGGCATCAGGCATTAGCAGTCAATCGCCACATGACTAACACCTGTCTCCAACAACAAAACCGAATTAGTAAAATAACCCAATTAGCCGTCAATTCGGCAACCAAATTCCTACCAATCTTTTAGCAAACACAAAATCAACAACCCTTCGGCAATGTCGTCAACGATTATATGAATAATTACCTGATCAGAAGAGATCTAACAGAATAATGGGCAGACCAGAGTTGTATCGAGGCGGCGGATGGCGATCGGCGATGAAGATGACGATGAATTCTTGCTCTCTCTCTCTCTCTCTCTCTCTCTCCAGAAAACAAAATGCAAATAAAAACCTAAAAACGGAGAATCGTTATATGTGTAACTGTAATTGTTATCCCAATTACTTCACAGTGAAATCGATTGGATTGGGGAAGAACCACCGTGTAAACCTTCGATTACTTTTATCTTTGGGAAATCGGGTGGTAGATTAGGAACCCTAATCGATTCATTGAGTCATTGGGCGTGTGTGAAAGGTGAAAGAAAACACAGTTTTTACAAGCAATTTCTCAAAATGATTATTCTGTATGATCACACCATCAATTTTTCAATTTAATAATGATAAATATATGGTTAGGTTTACGTTATATCAGTTTTCGTGAGATAATATTTTTATATTTGAAATTTTATAATAAAATATTATGAAAATAAAAAAAACTGAATTTTTACAGTAAAAATACTTTGAAAATTATTTTTACAGTATTTTATTATGGAATTTCAAATGTAAAAATGTTGATTTTAAATATAAAAAAAATCTAAAATATAATTAGGATAATCATTAAGTTATAACAGAATCATTATTTTTATAATAATTATATTGTTGAACCAAAAATAAATTACTTTGCTATTAGACCTAAATTAAATTATAATAAAAATTGAATTAAATAAATTGTACAAAAAACAACAACTTTTAAATAGTTAATTTGATATTAATATCGATATATTTTTTCAAATTTGTATGATATATTAAAATTTATTTTTATTCAAGAGTAAAAACACCATCTTTCTCAAAACCACATAAATCGTTTTATATCATCTAAAATATAATTAGGATAATCATTAAGTTATAACAGAATCATTATTTTTATAATAATTATATTGTTGAACCAAAAATAAATTACTTTGCTATTAGACCTAAATTAAATTATAATAAAAATTGAATTAAATAAATTGTACAAAAAACAACAACTTTTAAATAGTTAATTTGATATTAATATCGATATATTTTTTYAAATTTGTATGATATATTMAAATTTATTTTTATTCAAGAGTAAAAACACCATCTTTCTCAAAACCACATAAACTGTATTATATCAACAAAGACAAAAAATAAAACAAGACATTGAAATAAAAATATATCTCGTTGTATTGTACGGGTACCCTTCTATTTTTTTTTTTAAACATAAGATGAATACGGATAACATCAAAAACTAMGTTGAATACTTAGAAATTTGACAAAAATGGGACCCAAACCTGGAGGGTTTGTAGAAATCGGGCAACATTTACCAACTCCACCGTTAAATTTAAACAACAAACATGAAGGCATCCTTCAAAAACAATGACACCTTTTATGAWCGTAATTTTTTTCCCTTACGATGAAACATTAGCCTGTACCATCGTATCAGGTATGTAAACTTGCCCCGTGTGACTGGGAAAATTGTAGGTATTTGAAAAAATTGTATCCAAAATAATAAATAACGTTGTTATACTTGTTTGGTATAAATACTTTTTTTTTATCAATTATTTTGATCATAAATATATCAAAATCACAATTATATATATACTATGTTATAAAACATTTGACAAAAACTCTTAAAGACTATTTTTTATGCATGAAGTATTGTGTATTAATGGATATTACTTAAATTTTAAGATTACAAGTAAATTGTGCGTATGTACACCTTATTAAAGCTCCATTTTTGAATTCATAGAACTAACTCCAGATAAACATAATCAAATACATGATAAACATCTCATTTTAAATATAAAAAATCTAAAATATAATTAGAATAATCATTGAGTTCTAACAGAATTATTATCTTCATAAATATTATTGTTAAGCCAAAAACAAATTACTTCACTAAATCGTAAAAACATTATTTTTCTCAAAACCACATAAATCGTTTTATATCAACAGAGATARAAACACAAACCGAAACAGTAGGATGAAGATATATTTCGTTGCATTGCGCGAGTACCCTTCTAGTTTATATTTAACGATTATAACTAAGTTCAAGTTTACGAACATTGTATATTATTCTAAATTAATATCTATAGATTGTGGTTATGTTTGAAAGTTAGTTGATTATTGAGAAGTTAGCTGATAGTTGATAAGCTATCTGATGAACAAAATTATATTTGATAAAAACTAGCTTATAAGCAGACAAAATGACCAAAAAAGACATCTTCAAAAATGATTGATTACAAATATTTCATAATATAATCCAAATAATTTCTAATAATATAATATGTTAATTAATACAAACAAGATAGTAAAAAAAAAAATTAAATAATATAACATGTTGAATTAGAGAATTAAAATTGATTATTGTATATATATACTATAAATTTTGAAGTTGTTAAAACAAATTTTATAAAAAAAAATTACATTAATCTATAATTTTAAATAACTATATGAATAACAGTGACATTAGTCAACCTCACATATCATAAATTCGATTATGTGATAAAAGTTTTTTTTTTTTTTTGTAGGTTGTTTCTCTCCATCTGACTGGTATTTTAGCTGGAAAAAATGTGTTTTGTAGCGGGCAACTATCCACCACGGGCAAAGTCTTGTGTCGTGGATTTTTAGTGTTTTAGGGGTTGTTTGGTTAGAGTTAGGAAATAAAAATGGTAGGAAACGAAATTGAAAATGAATTTTCATTATTCAATTAATAACTGTTTTATACCTGTAATCAAACATCCTCTTATTTTTAATGTATAGTTGTAGTAAAAATGGGGTTCTAATATGCATTGGGGTTATCATTTTATGAGCATTTCCATTAACTATTATAAAACAGAGTTTACAAGTTCTTTTCTCTAACAGTTATGCTAAAATATACGTTAAAAATCGACAAAAAAATAAAAAGATAAAATCTCCAAGTTTTCACAGATATTTCTAATCTAACTGAAACAACGATCATAATGAATGAATTTATCAACTTCTATAAATATTTCAATTGTTTCCATGGTTATCATAGTTTATATTGGTTTGTAAGCATTCCATGTGTTTGTATTTTAAACTCCTTATTCAAAATTAAGGGTTGGGTTTCAGTGAGAATGAGAGTTAATGCGAGAACCATAAGAAGAAATATCCACCATTAGACGCACATTATGATGAGATGCACCAGATCAATCCCTATTTAAAGCACGATTCATGAATGTGTTTGAGATTAAAGGTGATCAAGGGTCCAGACCCCTTTTTACATTTCTCACCTCAACTATCTCTCCTACGCAATCTTTTACCTTCAAAAACATGATGTTCTTTTTCAAATGAATACTCACCAAGGTATGATAAATTTGCATAACGAGCATCCAATCCGAATGAGAACTAAATCAAAATAACGCTTGTTTTTATAAGACAAATTAAACAGTCACATATTAAATTTTATATAGTAATTACTGGTATGTAATTAGATAAAAAAAAACATATCGATAATTGTATATAGCACACTAAACGAACCAATTATATCCACTCGGAATTAGGGTATGGGAGGAGCAAACTTTCTTTATGGTAAACATGGGTGTTCGGTGCAGCTTACACATACAAACTAACACCTCATGTGACCACTAATAACCCRAAATCAACACAGGTGACCGACCTTATGGCCACAAAGGCTTTGATAGAGTCTAGATTCGAACTYAGGGAAGATGAGATTTTGATTACATCCCCTGAGCGAGAAAAGACAAACTATTATTAGAAAGTTTTCATCAACATAATTAAAATGACACCAAAATATGAAGTTTATTAATTTCTAATTTTTACTTTTATATATTTTTATTATTAATATTTATAAGTTACATAAATTAACCAAAACATAAAAAACGTATAAAAGTAATATCCTGCGGATAGTAAAGTGAAAGTTAAAAATAAAATACAATAAATAAAATTTAAAGAGGATGACATACTTGATGTTTTAGAAGGGAAATATGTTTTATTTTAAGGGTATATTGGTAAATCATAGATTTGTTCCACCTTGTTCCATGAAGTACGGGTGGAACACATATGTTCTATTTTGTTTATATATGTTCTATATAAAAGTCATATCGAACGTAGAACAGACATTTAATTCAAATATTTATTATAAAATTAATATTTTATATTTAAAAATAAAAACGTATTATATTTTAGTTTTTAGTGATAGAAATTTATTTTTAAAGATAAAGTCGAGTATAATTATCTTCTTATTTAAGYGTGTAGTTTTATGATACTGAAACAAATTATATACACCTTTTAATAAGTTAACAACTCGACTTCTAGTCCATTATTTTCTTAATTGGCATCAAGCTTGAAACTCGGGGGGTGCACATTRGTTGAGCTAGACGTTTTGAAGGAATTTAAACAACTCAACTCAACTACGTTGGTTTCAAAAACAGTAACCCATTTAACTGTTTTTAAATTTATAATCTGACCCATTACATGTTGACTGGATTGGATGGTTTGAACGTATTTGATACATGATTATATTACTGTCTCAAACCACATACACAAAAAAAAAGTACTAATCATTGATGTTTAACCACATAAAAAGTATTACGACTATCCAAGTTTATTTATAATTATCTAAACATAAATATAAGTGTCAACATAGGCGGACCTAGGAACTTTTTCAAGTGGTTACACCATTTGACAATAAGAAACAAAKATATRGATAATTTYCATGAAATCATCATTGGTTTGTTGGTTATTTATTTGCTTTTCATATGTGAGGTCATATGTTCGAGTCMTTCATTGCAATTCTTTTCCCAGAAACAGAATACATATGAAATCAAAAGTTAAAACTAAGAAAAYGACACAAACAAGATTCAAACCTGTGTCTAGGATCGGAGAAAAGCTATGCAAATCAACTATACTAAAAAAAACTTGTGTTATGACTTATGATTGTAATTTCAAAATATATACATTTACACATGAAAAAAGCGTTGGCCTGTCCCACCATATCCAATCGAGTGGAATCTGCCCCTGAGTGCCAATATATTACATGCTCTAACCACGACAATTCATTTCACCAAGTGGTTGCTTACYCGGTAAACACTTATCAGTAAGAGTCAACACTTTAATTTAACTCATCAAGTAATATTTTAGTCCATTAAAACAAAATCGTATGCTACAATCTTTTTTCCGGTAAACATTTTTTTATTAGCAACTTAATGAGTTTAATGAGACTCACAAGTTATTCAGTTAACTATACATGYTGTTTAATGATGAATTAATAACATAAAATTGGTTTATTCAGTAAACTTTAAAAAAAACTATTCTAAAGAAAAAAACCTGTATGAATCTATACAGATAAATTAATACACTCACGGATTTATCAAAAGAGAATACTCATATTWAAGTAGGCCGTTAAATTATTATTTGAACTTCAAAAATTCAAAATATATAATCAAACTTTTGTAACGCGACCTCACAAAACTGATGCAGTATAGGATTTAGCTACATCCAAACACACCAAAATGGTCTAATTGCCTTAACGTTTTTGATTGTGGTAGAATGTCTGCAGAATCGCAAGAGCCAAGATGCTTCATCAATTTTGTTCATCCAAGTACTCTCTCCAGATGACGATCGCTGTGTGATTCGATATTCACAGATCGACGCAGAGGTGATAGAAAGGTATACTCGTCGCTGTTCCTTCATCACGCTCACACTTAGATCACACACAATAAGTGTTTATGTCGTATCTGCTTTTGATTTGGGGCAATTTCATGAAATTACGCTAGTATAGTTGTATAAGTGAAGTTTTATCTCGATCGGAGATATGGATTTGATTCGCTTGAGCTGAAGTAAGTTTGATCTGAAATATCGTTACTGTTTCAAAAGGAAACAAAGGAGTTAGGTTTGATTGTTTGAAGTTTGATGCCAAATMTCTTGTAAATCGGAATTAAAAGAAATAAACCCCTTTAGTGTTTGGGAGCAGTTCTCACTTACTTAATTGAAGGCGAACTAATGGCTTATCAAGCGTGGTTTCTGCTTAAACCCGTATAACGCTTTCTTAAGCTTGTAAACCTTGTGTTTTTTCACCTTTTTGTACATATCCTTGTGGTTACTTCACGTACACATCCTCATTCAGCTCACCTTGTAGAAAAACACTTTTGACATAAGTTGGTACACATCGCAACTCTTTTGTGCTGCTAGAGCTRGTACCATTCAGATAGTGCCCCACCTTGTACCTTGTTCTGGAGCGGAGGTTTTGGATAATCTGTTCTGTGCTGTGAGCACAGCCTTTGCCACCAAGCRGGCTTTGTACTTAACAACTTAAGGGCTGTTTGGTTGGTTTTACATTATGTCCTGTATGGATAAAGCTGCCTGTGTGGATTAATCAATCTGTATAGATTGAGGAAGTYTTTGTTTGGGATGTTTTTTTTCATAGATGGAAGGCTCATGTTTTTTAATTGGGAGGGGGACAGTTTTGTGAAAAAMTTGGCTTTCTGCATAAAGCTCCCCCTTAAAAGCTTACTGAATAAGCCACTTTCTATATCMTTAGMGGTTGCCGAACAGTCATATATAGCTGTTTGAATAAGCTGTTAGTCCCATTAAGCTCATTAAGCTCATTAAGCTGCCAACAAACAGGCTCTTAATCATTTTCATTTAGATTGATCTTGAAGACCCGTTTCACACCAATCTTTTTAGTAGTAAGCTGCCATGTTTTATTCGTCTCAATTGTTTTGATCTCTTAATTCATTGCGTTTCTTCATTTGGGATCCTTTTCAGCCTCTTCAAATGAGCTAGGATCATCAATAGTCGTGAACATCCCAATATTATGCACATCTTCCTCCACGGAAAATCCTTCACCCCTCACGTTGTGTCCTCAAATTTTTCCTTCATTTGGATATAGACAGGCACATCAAATGAACCACTAGATGTTAAAGATGTTTCACTTGCTTCTTGATCTGGTACCTCTACATGGCTCTCAACTTTATGAGAACTCATCTTTTTTTTTTTTTTTTGGGAAAAGTTCACCTAGACAATTCCTAGACTACATCGTGGCAAATTGTGGCCGTCTGAGASTACGCCTGGCCACAAGATGCTAGCGCCTGGACTCGAACCCTGGGTAGAAGGGATWTTCCACCACATCCCCCTATGCCTTTTGCTCTTCAATACCACTTTCTCCCCAGTCTAACACATCAAGTTTTTTTCCCTCAGCGTTCTTCCCCAATTCCAACCTTTAGCGACTGCGGTTCCTACCAAGCTCTGATGCCATAATTGTTGTTCTGAACTGGAATTCAAAGAAATAAACTTAGTGTTTGCAAGCAATTCTCCCCCACTTGACTGGAGGCCAACTAATGGCTTATAAAGCTTTACAAGATAAAAAAAAAGAAACAACCTATTTGCACTAAGAACGTGGTATCTAGTTACAGAAAGAGTCAAGTCCTACTTAGTTTATTAATTAAAGTCCGATAAATCAAACTGAACTTTAACATAAACATTTACATCCAACAAAACCATGGTCCTATGAAAATTGATATGTTGTACTTCCACAACAGCAACTGATAAAATGATGCGAGTGTTAAATTTATATGAACTGTGCTAGGTTGACATTAAAATGCTATGCGTAGCTCTCTTTCTAGGACAAGGGGTATAAAGCGATCACTACAAACATATACTAKTTTTAGTCTAATTTTGTTTTCATAAACACTTGTAGTTGTTTAAATCCCATCTCTGGAAGCCTGTGAAACTGAACACATAGTTTAACTGTAGAACTTTGAGTAGTTTACCATGACCATTGGACTATGCTTAACATTGTGAATATGTAGCCGTACACACACATAGGCGGTTCGAGCTCAGATACAAATTGTCATTGATAGTCATGTGGGATATTATTTTCTGAAGGCAACTTGGTTCTTGGCTAATGAAAGGTCTGAATAATTTATATCTTGTGCCTTCTTAGATGGAACAATTTACTTGTTAGTGTTGCAACAGTACAAGTACTTGGATTGTTATTAGGACCTGCCAGATTTAAATAAGAATACTTAAAGGAAGTTACGTTAATTATTTTAATTCTACAGCATGATGTTCTGATATTTTGTTTTGAATGGTGATGAAATGAATCATTTGTTTTGTTCAAAACCTTGTATAGATTAATTCTACTTAACTTCTTAGTCTAGTTTATGTGAATTGACGTTTTGAGTGAATCAACATTATGTCACTTCTGTATTRATCTAAATATTGCTATTCTACAGTTTATTTTTTAATTTGGCTGTTTATACATGCTTACAAAATCAGTAGTACTTTATCTTTCAGCCTTGGTGATAACTTGGAAACTTAGATTTAATTATCATGACGAGTGACGACTTTTAGTAATATTTTGAACCTAATCTGCTTCTGGACCTCGATTTGGAATCAAAGTATAGAAACTGCATAATATTGTTGWTTCAACCTTTTACCATCCCAAGGCACACTGCACCTGTTCAGATCTTCATTCTTCTATAGTTTTCTTTTAGAAATGTGCTAGTAGAAAGAGGCGTAGTTTATGTATCAATTGTCTAAACTTATTTGCATATATTACAGAGTTCTAAATTTAACATAAATTTGACAAATAATCACAAAATTTAATACAATATATTTGTACCCAAGGAGGAACTGTTTTACATRATAAATCTATGCTTAAAAAGAACGAAAAAATATCCCCTCCTAAATATAGTAAAGATTGGATTAGATTACCTAATAGTAGTGTTATATCTCTTCTTTAGGCTTCTTGATGTAATATATATATTTTGTAGAAATATATATATATATATATATATATATATATATATATAGCATCAAAAGAAGCCCAAAGAGGAAATACTAACACTACTATAAGGAAAGCTAATCCAAACTTCACTATATATGACATCCCCAAACATATTAGAGCTTTGCTGGCCGAGGATGGGGGCTGTGGCCGTCCATCCCATCCAGACCTGTCTAAATCCACCCTCGCATATAGCTTAGAAATGGTTTGTCTGGTACTGGTATCAACTTCACGAACCAACCAATGGGCCACGATAAGGCTGCAATTGCTATACAAATTCCCCACTGTTCCCAATTTAATTTCTCTGTATCTGCGAAATTCTTTAGGAACTCCACCATCACCACCTGAAGAACGATAGTTGCCCCAATAATTCCCATAAACAAACGATTCTTATGAAGACCTTCAAATACATTCCTCTTCTCCAGCTTCCTTGCGTTGAATTCATTGAACACTTGGCAGAGTACAAAAGTATTGAAGATAATGGTGTTTTTCACTCTCTCATTTACATTGAAGATTGATCTGCCTTTGAACTGGAAGGTCAACAGAACAGCTATCTGATACAGAGATTGTGCCAATAAGTTCCTCCACATAACATTTGTTATAAGGGGCGCAACTCTACCCACTGGCGGCTTGTTCATGAGTTCTTTAGTGGGCTTCTCTGTGGCAAGTGCTAGAGCACCTAAAGTATCCATGATCAGATTGACCCACAACAGTTGAACCGCTGTTAGGGGAACTTCACCAGCAGAAACAGCTGCAACAAAGTTGATAACAAGAGCTGCAACATTCACGGTTAGTTGAAACTGAATAAACTTTTGGATATTGTTATACACACACCGGCCCCACCTTAACACAACGGCTACAGAAGCGAAATCATCATCTAAGATGACAATATCTGAGCTTTCCTTAGCCACCTCAGTGCCTTGAATCCCCATGGAAAGCCCAATATCTGCTTCTTTAAGAGCCGGTGCATCATTTGTACCGTCGCCTGTGACTGCAACCACATGACCTTTCTTTTTTAGACACTGAACCATTAGAAGCTTGTCAAAAGGAGAGGATCTTGCCATTACTCGAATAATATCAACTTTCTCCATTCTCTCCTCATCTGTGTAATTACGAAACTCCTCACCTTCTACTACTTCTCCTTTGCTTACCAATTGATCACCTTTAAGTATACCACATTCTGTGGCTATGGCTTTTGCTGTGAAAACATTGTCTCCTGTTATCATTTTAATATCCACCCCAGCAGACCTGCACTGGTCAATGGCTTCCTTTACCCCTGGTCTACATGGATCTTTGATTCCAACGATGCCCAATAATGTCAATCCTTCTTCATTTAGTGTTTTGTAGTTGGTACCATCTTCGTTGTGTTTCAGCTCATTTTCTGGAATCTGCATATGAGCAAAAGCGATGCACCTAAGGCTACTTGCTGCCATTCCTTCAATTATTTTCTCAATGCGTGTCTTTTCATCATGATTTAAAGACTTTTTAAGGCCGGTTTTCTGATAATAGTTTGAACACATTGCTAGTACCATCTCAGCAGCTCCTTTCCAGTGCACATGTATGGTATTGTCTTCTTTCTTCCTAATYAAGACGCCACTCCGTTTCTTCTCCGAATTGAAGGTTTCAACATGAAGGATGGTGGAATCTTGTTTCAGTTTCTCCATATCCATTCCCAAATTCGTGACCGCCCACGAAAGAATTGCTTTTTCAGTTGGGCTGCCGGAATATTCAGATGTGTTTCCTGAAGCTGATTTGTAAACGCTACCAGTAGTGTTTAAACCGACCCCTTGATGGTAAAGTTGAAGGACTTTTGCATCTATGGAAGAATCATCTTCTATGTGATCAAGGCCAAGCCAAAATTTCGTAACTTTCATTAGATTCATGGTCAAAGTCCCTGTCTTATCGGTGCATATAACAGTGGCTGAACCCATGGTCTCACAGGCGGACAACTTCCTGACCATAGCCTGATCAGCCATCATTCTCTTCATAGAATAAGCAAGTGTGAGTGTGACGGCTAGCGGCAGGCCTTCAGGGATTGCCACCACTACTATCGTTACTGCCGCCGCGAAAATACYTGTAACGGAGTTGAGTATCTCATTCGTATTCGTGCGTCGCCCATTGTATTCCCGGTTGCCATCCTCATCTTCCGTATTTCCAGTGAAATAGCGGATTAACATAACCACAAGAACAAGAAAAGCAACTGCAAGACCAACCTTTCCGATTGAAGACGTGAGTTTATTGAGACGGGATTGCAGCGGCGTTTGCTCATTGGAATCACCCGTAATCGAGCTCATCATCTTCCCCCAAGCTGTGTTCATTCCGACGGATATCACAAGCATTTGACCATTCCCATCAGCCACTTTCGAACCAGAGATCAAAAACGGATGCCGAATGGCATCAATGTCTATATGATCACTCTCTCCGGTCATGCTCGACTCGTCCACCAGCAACGAATGCCCATCTATGAATAACCCGTCTGCCGGGATTTGATCTCCGATATTAAGAACCACCACATCCCCAACCACCACATCAAAGATTGATATTTTTTGCCTCCGACCTTCTCTAATAGCATCTATCTTTATATTGTTGCTTATTTTCGACAATCGGTCAAACTGTCTCTCTTGTCTGAAATTACTAACTGCAGATACAGCAATTACCAGAAATACCGCCAGAAAGATACTGCCGCCCTCATACCACCCTTCTTTCGCTCCTTCTTCTTTGATACCGAATCCAAGAGAAAGGGCGGCACACGCTAGCAGTATGAGAATGGTGGTGTCTTTAAAAGCCTCCACCACRAAATAAAAGAACCCTTTTGGCGGTGGCTTCTTGTACGTATTTGAACCAAATACAATCTTCCTTCTGTCGGTATCTTGGCCATTAATCCCATTTTCGAGATTGGTCTGAAGAGCTTCAGCCAATCCCACCACACCGTTAAACTTGCCAACGATCTCCAAGTCTTTGTTTTTCACCAAATCACTGAGCTCAGATTGGTCAATGCTCGAGAACCYGTCACTATGATCAACAGGATGATTAGTAGCTTTCGGGATGATCTTAAGAGCAGTATACGAAGGTCCTGCTACTATCTCAGATATCGGGTATTGACTTAGTTTCTTGGAAATTTTGGCTATCGATAACATAGTGTTTGAGAAATAAATCGAAAAGTAAGCTAGACGCCATCTTTTCTGGGCTTTCGTAAGCGTTATCGTGCTTATGTTATGTAACATRGCCCCAATGTCGAACTGTGACTGAATTTCGCTAACCATTTTCGGTATTTTTCAGATTTTGAAACGAAAAGCAGAGGCAAAACAAGGCTCAGTGTAGAGAGATGAGATGAAAGATATTCATTCTGAATGGATTCAGTCTTCATCCTTTATAGTAGTCGAAGAAAGCTTATTAATGCTTTGGGAAATTGCCGGGAAAATGCTCTCAGATTAAATAAAACAGGTTAGCTCCTCTTGTATATATCTCATCATATAACTGTATCGCAACGATATGATTAACATCAACTTATAACGTAGAAGCCAGTTTATATAAATAATATTAATATATTTAATTAACTATTAATAATAGTATTATAATAATTATATATATTTTTTATGGAAATGAAAAGAAATATTTGTCATAAGTTTCAAATTTCGAAGGTTTTTAAAGAGTAATTGTTACAGTTTTCAAAGAGTAGATGGAAAACGGTTTKAGTGTTTAATTAAGCAACCAAAGTCGGGGTGAAAGTTTCCCTTTCCATACACAAAACTAGATCTTAGGTGGAACAATATTGGATAAAGACATAAAAGTATTATTTTATTAAAAAAAATAAAATTATATATCTATTTTATACTATATTATAAAACATTTGACAAAAACTCTTAAAAACCATTTTTTATACATGAAAGTACTATTTATTGATGCATACTACTTTAAATTCAAGATTACAAGTAAATTRTGCGTAAGTACAATTTATTAAAACTTCATGTTTGAATTCGTGTAACTGACTGTAGAAAAACATAATCAAATATAGGATAAATATCTTATTTTAAATATAAAAAATCTAAAATATAATTAGGATAAGTTCTAACAAAATACTTAATTATTAATTTCATAAAAAGTTATATTATTAAACCAAAAATAAAAAAATGAATTAAAGAAAACACGAAAAAAGAAATTATAAATAGTTAGTTTGATATCAATATTAATATTTTTTTTTTCAATTTTTTATGATATATCTTTATATTTATATTTTCTTTTTCTCAAAACAACATAAAACCGTATTATAACATTGACTGAGATAAAAAAAATAAAAATAAAATATTAAAATCGAGATTTATCTTGCTGTATTGTGCGAGTACTCTTTTAGTATAATATAAACATATGAGAGTAACAGCTATGATAAGAATGGTGAGACTATGTGCTTTTGAACGAGTTGACTTTCTAATCTAACTCAATTTCTTCAACTGTATTCACCTATTTTTATCTTTATTTTTAAGTCACTTTCATGATCTTTTTACACATATTTAATCACTTTCAGATGCATAAATTTGTTAAATTTTCGATCGTGATGATAAAAATAGGTAAATAAATGTAGTTAATGTAGATGAAGGCATGTATATATATCAATATAAATAATATATATATATATATATATATATTGTAAATTATAATTTTATTTTTTATAATCATCTAAACAACATCTTAAGGCAACCTACTCATTATCTTGTCTTGTTTTAGTCAACATATCAAACGTATGACAAACGATTAATCATACCATCTGTTGTTCTGTCTAATCCTATCTTTATTTAATATGTGGATTAAACGTAAAATTACCTCAATATTAGCCTAGGTTATATGTGTTATAGTAACAAAGTTTTGAAAATCATTAGGTCTTTTAGTAACAAAAGTYCTTTCGCCTAGCGGTATCGTAGTCTTTKRCCTYCTAAAAGGTCTARAGTTCRAATCTTACAAAAGATAAGGAGGGTGTGTGAGTTTATTTGTTGYATTTATCGTATATAAATATTATATAGTAAAWWWWWKTTTTGAAAAATCATTAGRTGGRGTGCTTTTATACTTGCTAGGCAAATCGGTTAACTGRTCAAACCTTTAATGAGTCGTACAAAATAGTACTTGTTAAGTGGAAACCAACACCGATTATAACCGGTTATTAGAATAGTATTTCTGTAACTAGTATCACATTTCACATATATGATTAACCATAACCAATTATATTCATTCTCCACATAAACAAGTTATCAATCTGAACTGCCATTAAAAAACAATTCGTCAGGATCCAGATGCATGATAATGCTAGGTCAAAACGACCGCTTTCCCATTAATACATCCGTGTACAGACACGGGTAATTAAGTCGGCAAAGTGTCTGACCGACATCTGTTGCTGCATTAAGCGCTTAWTGATATTGATATTACCACTTAACTTACTGGATTGGTTAACGTGTTTTTTATTATCTTATCATCTATTTGATTTCATTTAGAGCAAGTTACGGATTTGGTCCTTGAGATTTGCGAATTACTATGAATTTGGTCCTTTATATCTTTATTTATTACATAATAAACCTCCATCTATGTAATTTGTTTTGGATTTGGTCTGTTGATGGCCATTTATTTAGTCTGTTAAACTCTAGGACATTGTGGTCTTTTACCATTTTCATCCATTTTAGCATATATACATATATATATATATATATATATATATATATATATATATATAAGGGTTTATTCAAGGGAAAATTGATTAGTTTGTGTTAACCATGAGAACCACTCGTTTAAGATATTTAAATATGTTTCTTAAATAAGCTAAAAGGGTAATATAGTAATTTTATTTTTGACAACTAAACTAAATATTTAATTAAATTTTTTAGAAGGAAATATTTAATTAAAATTAGTTACCTAGTATATYAATTACCTAATATACATCGTATTTTMAAGACGTTTGTGAATCAAAGTGTATCGTAGTGATAACTTTCACAATGTATTTTCCTTGTTTTATGATAGTGTGCATTTTCATTACTTTACAAAGGATATCACATTGTGCATCTTATATGTATATTTGTGTATCACAATAAATATCATTTGTAGGTATCACGGTGTGTATCGATGTTGGAAGTTTATTTAGCATCAAAACATATTTGTTTAGTTTAAATAATAATTATTTGGTCATGCGTAAATAGAAGTTCGAACATGAAATACAATATTCAAAACTTAATTTTCATTCTTTTTTAGTATAGAGTAATCAGAGCATCTTTAATATATTCTTTAAAATTGGAGATTTAAGGAATTTTATTTATGTCAAGAGATCATCCAAAACCTTAAATTGGAGAAAATAGAAGAGAAAATATAAACTTCTTCAAGTTTGAAGAACTCTTTAAAATTGATTGTTTCCGTCTTTGAAATTAAATATCTATACTATATTATAAAGAATTTGACAAAAAATCTTAAAAACCATTTTTATGTGTAAAGTACTGTTTATTAATGCATATTATTTAAATTTTAAGATTGTAAGTAGATTGTGCGTAAGTATAACTTATTAAAGCTCCATATCTGAATTCGTGTAACTAACTGCAGATAAACATAATCAAATACAAGATAAACATCTCATTTTAAATATAAGAAATCTAAAATATAATTAGGATAATCATTGAATTGTAACATAAT
>NC_037529.1:13350262-13351273 GCF_001531365.2 Cynara cardunculus var. scolymus | reverse complement strand
AAGACAAATAATAAAATAGAACATTAAAATCGAGATGTGTCTCGTTGCATTGTGCGAGTACTTCTAGTATTAGAAATAGAAATAATATTTATTAAAACTTATTGAATATTTTAATAATATAATCAATATTGTGATATTTACAATGAAGAATTYGTTATAATTAAATATAATTTTTAGTTCTCTAAAATAATGAAACATCTGGTGAAAGATGCTCTCAATCAGGGACGGATCCAGAATTTTTTTCAAACGGTGACACCGTTTGACTAAGAAAATAACACTAACATGATTCGAAYTTGGGTCTGGGGTGGAATAAAAATCTTGCAAATCAACTMTACCAAATAAAACTTGTTTTTATTGTAGTTTCAAAATACATRGTGGTACACAACAAATTAATACGGTTGCACATTTYACAAACCTATTTTTTTTACTCTTCGACGGAKRAATAATACRATAAGAYGYGCCACCTATACCACCAAAGTACCGGGTCCGTCCCTGCTCTCAAAAGAGACATTGGGTGCCGAATAGCGATACTTCTTATTTTATTTTTGTTCAACTTTAAGATGTGTATATTAATTATATTATTATTTAGAATTTGGTGGATTTTAACGCAAGTAATGAAAGCATTGTATACAAATATTTGTCGTTTGTTGAAATTGTTGTTCCCATTAATTTGGAGTGACGATCGCTTCAGTTTCAGCACAACTTTTTATTCCATATCCACACGAACCTCGGACTGAGTCATAGACTTAGGCGTGAAGGACGCCTTTGATGACGATCTTTAACTTATGATAAAAGAAAAAGGAATTTCAAAGAAACTAATTTGAGGAATTTTTAAAATACTACATCATCATCTATACTATATTATAAAATATTTAACAGAAAATTCTTAAAATCATTTTTTTATACATGAGGTATTGTTTATTGATGCATATCATTTAAAATTCAAGATCACAAGTTATTTTGCGTAAGTATAATTTATTAAAGCTTTATTTTTGAATTCGTGTAACTAAC
>NC_037529.1:13342410-13349852 GCF_001531365.2 Cynara cardunculus var. scolymus | reverse complement strand
TTTCATTTTTCATTGCTATGATTTAAAAAAAACATTAAATTTTTTTGAATTTTTCTTATTAAGTTGCATGTAAATTAAATATTATAGAATAAAATATTTCTTAAATAAATATGCTACATTATTTTCGAGATACATTTTGTTTGTAAAAAAGGTAACACTTCTTATTTTATGTTGTTAAAAAAATACATATCTTTTAAAGTCCTCTTTAAAATGTTAACGAAATAAATTGGGTTTTACAATTTTTTAATATTGTTATATTAATAAATAATTTAAAAAATCTAATTAATTTAATATATTTATACGTCAAGTAAAAGTTTTTGAACAAATATAAAATATTTTTTAAAAAATAATATTTTTTTTGGTAAAAAGGAACAATTCTTATTTTCTTTTAAAAAAGAACATATTTAAAAAAAAAATACTAGCGAGATAAGTTGTGTTCTACTAGTTTTATTAATATTGATATATTAATGAATAATTTAGAATTTTTTCAATTCATTTAATATATTTATTAAATAACATGTAAAATATCTAAATACCATAATTAAGAATACAATGTTTAATAAGAACTAGTAGATACTATACTAAAAATAAWTTTGAAAGTACAATGATGTAATAAGAAAGTCAYATCACTATAGTACATGTGGACAGCCTAYATGGAGAATGAGGTGGCATGGAAACCTGGTATAGTGGGTAAATTTAAGTCAAAAGGTTACCCATGTTATAATAGGTTAATTTTTCAAAGTACAATGTCTTAATAAAAAATAGTTTGAAAGTACATTGTTCTAATAAAAAAAACTGGAAGTACAATACTATAATAATTTTTTTTATAAAAGTAGATTGCTATTTTGTGCATTTTGCCCTAATTTAATTTAGGTTTAATAACAAAGTAATTTTTTGATTTAATTCAAATTTTTTATTAAGTATTCCGTTATAACACAATGATTATCCTAATTATAATGGTTTTTTAAGAGTTTTTGTCAAATGCTTTATAATATAGTATAAATATAATCAAATATGGAATAAACATCTCATTTTAAATATAAAAAATCTAAAATGTAACCATGATAATCGTTAGTTATAACAAAATACTTAATGATTATTTTTATAAAAAAAATATAACGATAAATAAATTATTTTGTTATTAAATCTAAATTAAATACCGAATTAAAGAAATTACACAAAAAATGCGAACTTTAAATATTAAATATGATACTAATATTGATATATATATATATATATATATATATATCCAAATTTTTATGATATATTTAGATTTATTTTTTTCTTAAAAAATAAACATTATCGTTGTCTTAAAACCACTAAAAACCGTATTATATTGACARACATAAATAATAAAACGAAACATTAAGATTGAGATATATCTCGCTATATTATACGAGCACCCTTYTARTTCTCTAAAATGGAGATTTTAGGGATCTTTGCTCCAATAGATTTAAAAAAATATTTCTAAGATGGAGAAAATAGGAGAGAGACGAATATTCCAAATTTTAAAAATTACATTCAACTCCAACCGCTGCTCTATTTTAACAATACCAGATTAAAATACCCTATACATTTAATAAAAGATTATTTTTATCTCTTAGTACCTCTTTATTGGTGGGAAACACATTAGCCCTGATAAACTCAGTTACCTARTATAATTTAGTTGGTTTAGATAATGGTCCCAATATATTTGTTTCAAGGGCTGTTTACTAAGCACTTATGATATCACTTACATTACCGATTGRGTATGATAAGAACCAAAAATCTTACCCAGTAAGAARTATAATAAGGACTAATAGTCTTATCCGGTTAGTGAGGGAAATGAGTTTTATTTGATTAGGGTCTATCGGGTTTAAGACGCTTATCGACAATCAWTTCTGATGATTGAAAATGTTACATATTAAGTTAGTGAAGATAATTTCTCATGACGATAAATACTTAGGCCTTGTTTGTTTTTTTTTTTATAAAAAACTCTTATCAACCTTTTATGTTTGATTTGTTAAGAGGTAGTAAGATCATTCGAACTGTTTGTTTTTTCTAAATTTTTAGAGACACTTATGTCTTATTGTTCTCTTATCTAGTTAAAGATAAATCAATCTCTTATTTGTCTCTTATTATTCTTCAAACCCTCAACAGCAACGTTTCTTAATCGATTGACCTTAATTGATCATTTCTCTCAATCGATCCTTACCAAATCAATCCTCAGATCTCACAATTGATATAAGATTTAAATGTGTTAAATATCATTCATGATATATTTTTATTTAAATGAATGTTAATTATATGATTTAGATGTAAATTTTGTAATGGTAATGAATAAATATGTGAAATTGTATAAACTTATTTATAAATTCAACACTATAATTTTTTAATGGATAAAATAGATAATTTAAACAAATTCAGACATYTATCAGTTTACAACAACAAACAGTCTTATTAATTTAGACTTCATGGTTCAGCACCACCTCTTATAAATCAGAAGTGAAATAAGATTTCAAACTTCGACACCTTTTAAAAACAAACGAAACCTTACCTAACAGACATTTGGTAAACGATACTTTACTTATTTTGATAGAAAACTGTTGAGATAGGTGGCCCAAATTGCCGCGAAATTATAGTTTGTGAAATTAAAAGGGWGGACCTAACGAGTGTTTGTTTCATACTCCTTTTATTTTTCTTTTTGCAAACTTTTGAGTTTTCAAAAAAGGGAATTTATGATTTCTTGTGTGCCAAGAAATATATGATTTTGTTTTAACTTCATCTTTAAGATGCATGTAAATGATGCCTCGATAACTATTGAAGCAATTTCGATCTCTTTTCGACTTTTAGGTGGGAATATTTTGATTAAAGTATCTCCAGCAGTTTCTTTATAATTTCTTTTATATATATATATATATATATATATATATATATATATATATATTTGTTGTTGTATTAAAACATAATGTAAGAGATATTATCTGGATCTATTTTTAGGATTTGAAGTTGTAACATTAGTATGTGACTTGTATATGAGAAGTTATAAACATTTAAAACGTAATAGATGGTTGGGTTCACGTGAAACCAGTCTGTTTTCGTAAGACTATTTTTTTACAAGTGGTCTCACGTGATCTAAGGCTGTGTGTGTATATATATATATATATATATATATATATATATATATATATATATATATAAATAAAAGTTTAATATACCATCTAAACAATAAAAATAATTATTAAAAAATTTGTAACATATTAACGTTTTTCTCCTTTAAAAGAAGAGGGTTGGAACGTGCTTCCAAGTTTTCTAAACAACATGCACCGAACCTTATTTTGTTCTTTTTTAACGCCTGTTTTTGGTCTAAAGGTTGATTTATTARAGACWRATTTGTTTTTGTGAGACTARGGAGATCATAAAATAAAAATAAWTTGTATAAAAAAGTAACGTAYTTTAACTTGATTCCTATATTTTGTAACGTACTTTCAAAAYTTTTATTTTGGTATCTAAAATRTAAARTTTTAAATATTTAAGTACCCGAGTAACCGGTTGAARACTAATTTTAGATTAAAAAAATTCATGTCACTAACCACKTCARCAAATAATATTGAGTTGGATACCATATCACYCACAACATCAGCATGATAACGGKTTAATGTTTACACCGGTTATCTGAGTACTTAAATGTTTAGAWCTTTACATCTTAGATACCAAAATAGAAGTTTTGAAAGTACGTCASTTARAGTTGGAATCAAGTAAAAATATATTATTCTTTCATGCAATTTGTTCTACAATAAAACGTTGTAATCTTATTGTAAAAGTATAAAAAATACAGTGTTTAGAATGCTGTATCGTAAAGGTTTAATGTTATTTATGTTGTCTCACATGTCTAAAAAACAATCTAGTTTAACCTAGGGGTGAGCATAGGCGAGTACCTGCCCTATTTGACAGGAACCGGAACCGGAACCGGCTGTTTTTGAGATATTGGAACCGGAACCGGAACCGGAACCGGCTAGAGCAAGCACGGTCCCATGCCCTTTATTTAAACAAAGTTGATAAAGGGGTGAGATGACTTTATTTAAATGAAAGACATGTTTTAGGTTTGACCCAGGAACTCAAGGGCAGACCTATTAAGGAGCAAGCGCGGTCCCATGCCCCCGATCACTTGATTATTGCAACGCAAAAAAAATCAGGTGTTTCGAGCATCCGTTTGATTTTGAGACTTGTCCTAAAACAATCTAAAACTGAATTTGTAACAAAATTCAGACTTGGTGGGATGTTTAAGTTGGCTGAATGAAAGCTCTTTGTATAGGAGGTCTTGGTTTCAATCCTCGTCTATAGCATAGACCGTCTTTCCCTTCAGGTCGATCTGCGTCGACTTTTTCCCCTGATCAAACCTGTTACTGTATGGCCTTTTGATTTGCGTTAAAAGTGCTCACGCTCGAGAAAATTCATGGGTCCGTCGTCGTCATTTTGCCAAGATTTTATTTTATTAAAATAATTTGGTTATAAATTAAATAATATGTAGTTTTAGTGAGACGTTGCCACCAAAGTGTATTTTTTTTTTCTGTCTACAACATAAATTGGGAAACATCGTCGATTGGTTGTCCAACAACGTTATTCAAACGGAACCTTAGGTTTATTTAGTTGGKTTTCCGTTAAGTCATGCATAAATAAAGTTGTTTGTGTGTATTAATGTGTTTGTATAGATGGAAGAAGCGTGTTTTTAATTGGTATGTACATGTTTAGTGAGAAAAAAAAAACTTATCTTTTTATATAAAAYTTTCYCTAAAAGCTTATTGAATAAGTCAYTTTTTATATTATTAAGTCAATATTAAATAATTATAAAACTCGTTTAAGTCTTTAATGTCATCTAAAAATTTTGATGACTACTAACTACAAAGTGAACAATGATGGTGATGGATTGGTTTTTCTTCCAATTTGTCTTTATTTGACAATTTTAAATTGTAATTCAATTTTAAATGAGTCTATATTTTATAATATTAAATTTTGAAGACCATTACTATTTATATGGGTTTAATAATGCCAAAGTTTCAATATTGGATTGGGTTCACGTGAGATCAATGGTTTTTCATGAGACCCGTAAGACCAATTTATGTTCATTGATCAACTTTATAAGCTAATGATCTAATGGTCTGGAGTCATCACAATTTATATTTCTTGCTGGAACTTATAAAAAGATAAATAAATATATACGATTCATATGAAAATGAGCGTTGTGACTCTTATTAGTAGACACTTTTTCAATAAGCGTTTGGTAAACGGTACTTTGGTATTTTACATATTAACTTTCTAAGTAGGACTACAAACGAGGTTGACTGGTCTCCAGCGCCCCTCGATAAGTTTRACTCTTTGATTGATTTGTTTGATACAATCTTGAGTAGTAAGCTCAAAGAATGATTCGACTCAAAAGTATACAGATCTTAAAGAGTTCGATAAGAATTTCTATTAAGCTCCTACATATTGGATGTTGACTCGTTATACGTGTTGAATTTGTATTTCTACAATAACTCAAATTTGATCGAATTCGAATCGATTGAGTTGGACTTGTTTGGAGCCTTACTTCAACGATACAAATMTGGGATATGGACCATAAGGGAACAATAGGAAACAGAAATATGCCCKGTAAGCGAAAAGGTCAATGGTAAAATCAAGGGTGAGAATGAGTCAGATTGGGTTGGGCTCGGGCTCAACCCATTTATATAAACAGGTTAAAAATCTCAATCCAATCCAACCCATTTAATTAAATGGGTTGAAAATTTTCAACCCAACCCAACCTGTTACCGAAATGGGCTGACAACGGGTTGACCTGTTTACGATTTTCTTAACCCAACCTGTTAAATAAATGGATTGAATCTGGTAATGACCCATTTAATTTTAAAATAAAAAAAAGGGACTAGAGTATTTTTTTTTTGTTGAATAAAACACACCACAACCACAAATACAAACAAATTGTTCAAAGTTTGAATAAAACACAATCACAACAACTATATTGTTCAAAATAAGTTGGATTRGACTTTGGAGGCGATAATTGAGTAATGGACTAAAATGTTTTCTTAGGGTTTCATGATGATTAAGAGTAATGGAGGCGATTGTAATTTGGAGTTTCATCTCACAACGATAGGATTTTTAATTAAGAATAAAACAAAATTAAAAATTAGAATACTATATATAATATTAAGAATAAAATAAAATAATATTTTAATGGGTTGAAAACATGTACCCATTTATTTAAATGGGTTAGACGGGTTGACCCATTTATTTAAATGGGTTGAAAATCTCAACCAAACMTACTAATTCTGGGTTGGATTGGGTTGCGTTAACGGGTTGGGTCATTTTTTGCTGTCCYTAGGTAAAATGGAAGGTGCATGCTGATTGTAAGATCCCAAAATTCAGTATTCTTTAATAAAACCTAAATATCTTTCCAAGATCAAAACTTCCATTGCAGCGGAGCAAAAAATTCTTAAAAATTCATAACATAAATGATCCAGTGGTTTAGAATTGTGTTGAATAGAGAGTTCAGACTTCAAACTCTTAATCAGTGATTTGGCAYTTCCACTTTAAGAAATCTTGATCCATAAGTTGTTTTCTTCTTGTACTGCTTGTTCTAATTCAATGTCAACTTGATTTGCATATTTTTTGTAACAGATTTGGTTAAATTTATGGTATAGTAAAATCATGATTTTGTGCAACATTGACATCAGTCATTTTAAACACATTAAAAAAAGTCATATCAGTAATCTGTTCATGATTATGCATTCGTTCATCACAAATCATCTTTGACTCTGTTGACTACATATAGTGGTCGTGAAAATCTAGCGAGTGTGTACCACTCAAYTGATTCTTCCATTTTACTACCATGACACACTTGTCATGCTTTTACAAATAAAATTTCACAAATACAAAAGACAACTTGTTTTGCTACTATAACCATTCCTATACGGGCCATCATAATATYTGGAACCTCGCTCCTACTGTATGCTTAATCAAGACACCCCTCGACACACACGCACACATGTGGCAGAGGGGTTTGGGTTCACGTAAGACCAACCTGTTTTCGTGAGACCACATTTTTACACTTGAAACTTTACAGCAAAATATCATGAAAGTAAAAAAAATCTGAACTTTCATAGCAAAAACACTGTGAAGGTTACTTTCACAGTGTTTTCACAGTGTTTTACTATGAAGTTTCAAATGTAAAAATGTGGTCTCATGAGTCTCACAAAAACAAACACTTTAACCTTTGAAGCCTAAACTTAAATCAATCAAACACCACTTTTTTTTTTTTTTAAATAAATGTGTTTTTAGAAAGACATTTTGAGTTGAATAAGCAACCAATTTTATTGTATTATATTATAATTTTTCCTATTAAAAAAACAAGAAAAAAGTTGAAAATTTCTCTAAATACAAAAACTAAAAAAAGATGGATGATGTAACAT
>NC_037529.1:13339461-13342310 GCF_001531365.2 Cynara cardunculus var. scolymus | reverse complement strand
GGTTTGACTTTCTAGTAGTCAACACTTGACATGTAGGCTTCTCAACTCTTTCAAAGACCGCAAATTTCATGCGCACCTACGGTTTGGCTTTCAAGTGGTCAAACCTTTACACTTAAAGTTTTAAGGTCATTCAAAACTCCTCTAAACCTACGGTTTGACTTTCTAGTAGTCAACACTTGACACGTAGGCTTCTCAACTCTTTCAAAGACCGCCAATTTCATGCGCACCTACGGTTTGACTTTCAAGTGGTCAAGACATAATCGTGAGTCAAGGAACTTTACCCCGAATATCCCGAGTTGTTCGGAGACCGACGATCGATTAATCATATTCAAGGTTCCATCTCGTCCACTATTCGCGAATGGTGGAAAACAGATAATCTTAAATGAACATGACCTGGAGACTATCCATAGATATGTCTTGTTCAACTGTGTACAAGTTCAACCTTTCCAGTCCACCTTTGATGAAAAGATTCGATAAACTGAGTCGAATATTGATGATGTTGAACTTGATAGAATTCGGGAGGAGAGGTTTGCTGATTGGTTCTCGCACCACGTGAGTATACATATACTAGTCATTGGTATTAATATACAGAATGTAATGACGTACGTTATGTGTTTCTTACGTGTGACCTTCTTTTATAGGTCATGTTCAAGTTAAACGACTCAAATAAACAATTAAAATCCCTAGCACGCAGACCAGGCCGTTATGCCACCATGCATCAGAGATACTTTATGAATGGTTACAAGTTCCATACGGTTACCCATGGATCCAGTCGAGTTACCCATAATAGTGGTATATGTGTAAGGGGGGGCTGCTATGACGAGTGTGAATCTGACTTCTATGGAATGTTAGATGAAGTTATAGAGGTGGAGTATTATGGCTCAGTGCGACAGGTGGTTGTCATGTTCAAATGCACTTGGTTTGATACTGCCTCAGGGGTTAGAGTTGACCCTAAACACAATTTGGTATATATCAAATATAAGTCTAGACTTGGATCCGATGACCCGTTCGTTCTAGCATCACAGGCAGAACAAGTCTATTATACTTCATATCCTTCGATGACAAAGGATTTGAAAGATTGGTGGGCAGTTGTCAAGACAAAGGCTCGTGGCATATATGAAGTGTCTGACATGATTAACGATGTTGAAAACAACGATCATGTGGATGGAGAACAATTCTTTCAAGTCAACGAAAGGGTAACTCATACAACGTTCTCATTGGGAAACGAGCTCAATGATGTTCGTCTTGCCACAGGGGAGGTAAACATACTCCATACTATAAATGAAGACGAAGGTGGCGATGAATCGAACGAAGATAGCAAAGATGAACCAGAATTTGAAGACATAGATGATGATTCAAATGATGAAGATGAACCAATGTTATCTGATCATTCTTCTGATGAGTAGTTTATCTTCTGTATGCTTATTTCACAGTTGTACATATATAATCGCGATTTGTCATTATCCAGTTGTACATACATAATCGCGATTTGTCATTATCTTTTTTCATGATATAATATAATGTTTGTTTTTTCAGGAGCTGTCACGCCAAGAGCGTGGTAGAGGCCGTCATGGGAGTCGCGGCAGCCTCATGTCTGGTAGGGGTAGCAACTCTGCCCGTGCCGATGACATTGTAGAGTTTTCGGACACCGCTTTACGCGGTTTAGATGAGCAAGAGGTGGCCATGGAGCCCCCCCCAGCTTCGACAGGTTCAGGGGCGGGGAGAGGCCCCAACATGGAGATGCCGACACCGAGTCATCCGAGCCACCGAAGACATCTGTCTTTGTTAGGCCATGGATAAGTAGATGTGTATAAAACTTTGTATTACATAATAAAATAATATGAATATCTTTGTGTTGTAAATATTTTTTTAATTGTACAGGTTTAAAGATGCCCATGTTGTCCGAGAGATGACTACTATCTTCAGGTCTTCCTTTGCTGGTCTGTGGCATAGATGGAAGGAAGTACCTCAGGAAGCACACGACTTGATGTTCCAGCGCTTTAGGGTTGGTGTACCATTTTAATGTAATTATACATACAATGTTATTGTTTTTACATTTATACAAACATTGTGTATGTAGGCTAAGTTCCAGTGGGAACATGAGCTGGATGACACGGTTCATGATTTATGGACCAAATCCATGCATAACAGGTACTCTGACTGGATGAGCTCTACACGTGATTGGGCCGTGGCACAGGCCTATCCTGGTGATCAACAATGGGATGGTGAGGACTTCTCACGGATTAGATTACACCATCTCGTATGGATACCAAACAGGTTTTGGCTGCAGATGATTGATACGGTATGCATCTCTATTGTGAGCTTTTCGAACTGCCATGTGTACCAACTTAATTCTTATATATGTGCTCTGTTTTTAACAGGTTTGGGATACCGAGGCTTGGAAAAGGAAATCCAGGATCAATCGGGCCAATCGAAACACCCAGTTTGAGGGGGTGTCGTCCAAACACACTGGGGGATCGATTAGTACGGCACAACATCGAGACAGGATGATGAGTATCTAATCTTTTTTGAAAATGTAATTCTTTCTTTATGTTAGTAACAACTTAACCTAATTGTCTAATGTAGGCACAAGTAATGGGTCGTGAGCCTACTGCTATTGAGGTGTTTGAGCTCACTCACTGCACGAACCGGAAGTTCGATTAAGGTTCGTCCGACCCGCCTACCGATCCTCCTCAGTTCAGTTACCCGAAAGCTGCTAGGTATCATGTAAGTTTTCTAAAACCATTACTTTGGTTAATATCTATGTTTGGTAGGTTTAAGGTAATATATTTCAATAAACATAGTGATGCTATTAGTTTGGGCTGCCATTGTTGGGCAGACGTTAGGTT
>NC_037529.1:13314521-13339136 GCF_001531365.2 Cynara cardunculus var. scolymus | reverse complement strand
CCCTCTTATGCTATGACGGGTAGATGTAGCAGTAGCGGGTCATCATACGAGTCAAGAGCGGAGGTACGTTGGTTATATTGTTATAAACTTTCTCATTGCTAAAATTGGGAACAAATTACTGATTTTGTCGAATATTTAATATTTACAGGTAGCGGAGTTGAGAGAGAAGTTGGCAAGGGTAGAGGATGAGGCACAGTTACGGGAGGAAAGTCATCTGGCCGAAATGGAGGACGAACAGAGGAAGAGGGCAGATTTGGAGGCCGAACAGGCCAGACAAGCTGCTACATTAGCTTAACAGGCCGCATTATCGGAGCATTTTGCTACGTTTATGCGGCAGTCAGGATACGTTTTCCCAACTCCCCCACCTCCCCCCACCTCCCGATAGTTAGATCATATATATTCGAATATTAAATTGTATGAATTGAATATTTTAAATTTTATGAATCCATATTTTAAATCGTATGAATTAGTTATTAAAATTTGTTTACAATTTTTGTTTGTTAAATATTTTCAGGTTATTTTTATAAATAAATACAGGAATTATCCAATTTCAAAAAATTTATTTTTTAAATTTATACAAATTAGCGACGGATTAGCGAGGGAAAATCCGTCGCTGAAAGTCCTCGAAAATTCCGTCGCAAATCCGTCGCTGAAAGTTCCGTCGCTGAAAGTTCCGTTGTAGATCCGTCGCAGATCCGTCGCTGAAGGTTCCCTCGCAGATCCGTCGCTGAAGGTTCCCTCGCAGATCCGTCGCTGAAATTATCCCTCGCTGATCCGTCGCTGAAAGTGTCCCTCGCAAATCCGTCGCTGATAGCATTACCTACGACTATTTGACCGACGGACTATCAGCGACGAATCAACGACGGATTGCCCTTTCAGCGAGGGATTTGCGAGGGATTTTTCCCTCGCTGATACTCTGCATTTTTGTAGTGTCAAATATCATATCCCATACCAAAATCATTGACGATTTGGAACTCGCATTGTTCGTCTCCGACATCACATCCCCTCCACTTTCTCCAATCGCTTATCTCACTGGCGTCACACCCATCAATGGATTTGCAGATTGTTTCCAAATGGATTTGGTCCTTAGATCTTCTATTTCAACCTCTAGATCTGGTTTTGATTTAATGTTTTTGATTTGGTTTAATGGTTTTGATAGAATGAAGTAATAGGAAGTTATTGAGTTCATTTTATTTTTTATATGGGGTTTGTTCATTCTTTTTTTTTTGCTATAGAAATCGATAAGTCAGCTTTGTAACAGATTTGAGGTTTTTTGTTTTCCCAAAGTTTTGTTTGATTTGATTTCATGGGTGAAATAACATATAGACGAAAATAGTGTTTGATTTCATGACGTGAAATAACATATTAGACAAAAACTATATTTGATTTCATGAGGTGAAATAACATATAGACGTAAATTGTGTTTGATTTCATTTGCTGAAATAGATTATAGACAAAAAATATGTTTGATTTAATGTGGTGGAATAACATACATATGAAAATTATGTTGGATTTCATGAGGCTAAATAACATATAGATGAAACACCGTCCTTATTAATCTTAATACAAAATAAAAAGATTTACTATGATTCAATTGGTGAGTATGTGTTTCATTTGGTCAATCTCAGTTACCAACATGATGATTATGTCCCTTTCTAATTAAAAACAACTTTAAATTAAAACCAAAATAGGGCTTAGATCAGTCCTTACATCTCTCAACCTTTTTCTGGTCTTCATTTGATTACCATTATATATATATATATATATATATATATGTATATAGCGAGAGAGAGAGAGAGAGAGAGAGAGAGAGAGAGAGAGCTTAGTTTAAATGTTAGCCCGAATTATTGTGTTAATTTTATAAACCGTTTAGACCAATCACAAAATTTATCTTAAGATTAGGTTCTTCACTATCTAAGAATTTAATGTTAAGGGTATATGAGTAATTTTTTTTTTTGTAACTCATATATCATTAGTTGGGAGTTACAAGATCTACAAAATCCCATGATTTTTGCATTTTTATATTGATCTTATGATTTTTTTTCATTTTTTAATATTGATCTTCCATTTTTAATATTTATAAATTTGTGATTGGTGGAGAAGATCCGCTAGTAAAGTATTTGTTATCATTCAATCAATTATGGATAAAGACATTAAAAACAACACGACAACATTGAGAAGGTTAAAATTGTTTATGGTAACAGTCAGAGTTTGAGATCGGAAGTGAAGTAAATAATCAAAACGAGTGTCTTGGTAATTACGAACACAAATTGACATGTATACACCTGTATGAACACAAATTGACATGTATACACCCATATAAACACAAATTGACATATGAACATTTGTGGCAATTATGAACACAAATTGAACATATATGTGAACACTTGTGGCAATTATGAATACAAATTGAACTTATATGTCAACACTTGTGGCAATTATGAACACAAATTGAACATATATGAACATTTGTGGCAATTATGAACACAATTGAACATATACGATTTCTACTATATTAATTGTCAAAAATAATTTGGGTTCAATGTTTTATGCTAAAAGTTGTATTCCCTTGTACTTTCCTTGTATAAATAGGTTGGTAGCTTTAATTTTTAGAGTAACATTGAATCTTTGTAATTGTAATAATTGGAAGATCAATACACTTTAAGCTTTGAAGAAATATTCTCTCTCTACTTTCTACTCTCTAATTTTCTACCATTGCTAAGATTCTTGAATCTTGAAGTATTATTTGATTGATTGAATCTGGGTTTATCAATTGGTATCATAGCAGGAAACAACAACTAGAGAATCAGATTGGGTTGTACCGGCTTTACACGAAACCTGTCTTCAAAAATACCAATGTGAGGGGTATTTCTTTGTCTCGCTCAGCGCCTGAGGCTAGCAAGGGGCTCAGGATTGAACCCAGGACCTGTCTTGTATTTGGACGACTTTGACCTGTCTTGTATTTCGCCTCACCCTTTTACCAATTGAACTACACATCGAAGACTATTGATATGTATATTTATCTGTTTCTATTTTCAAGTATAGAGTCAATAATATTTATTATGCTATCACTCGATTTTTTATGTTTGAAATTCAAAAAACTTATTTATGTTACAATTTAAAAGATAGTTGTGGGAAGAACGCTCTACTAAAAACAAAAACAAAACTATCCTGAGATGATTTATTCTAAATGAAAGATTCAGCCAACAATTAAATTATATATTCCAAATTTTATTATAAATAATTGACCTTTTTATATATATCATTCCATTTTCCGTTTTGAATGTTAAGTTTCTAGTCCATATTCATAGCTCTTATTCTCTTCATAAACACGTAATAAAACATGTTTTTAGTTGGTTTAGCCGAATCTAGTAAGAGTCACTGTTTTTATTTAACAATGGTGTCGGGAGACGAGTTAGAAATTTAAGATAAGGAGGTTAGGCCATCCGAGATCATATTTTGTTGTAAAATGACAACGATAATAAACACTATATTCGAACAACTTAACAAAGTCTTGTGAATTGGAAGAGAAACAAACAACTAAAGTGGTTATGAGTCATATCATCAACAAGGTCTTCTTATACTTAAAAGAAATAACCGATGGTTCGTTTCTTGCTTATTATTCAACTTAAGATCATACTAAACTAAAAACATCTTTCAAAATTGAAACAAATTTAATTTACATATATGCTATTCAAATTTTAAAACAAATTATTATATATAAGAACCACACGGTCAAGAAATGTTAAAGACTTAAAGAATTTGGGTTCCAATTACAACCAGAGACCCTCTGGTTAAATATGAAGATCAATCAGAGCCCATTTGGTTCCTTTGTCATGGATTGGATTATCTTTCCAATGATCAAATAAAACAATTCATTTCATCACATCAATAGGATGCGATAACCAAAGTCCTCGCATCACACAGATGCAATAACTCATGATCATCGCATCATAAGGATGCGATAACACAACCTCATGATAAAAAAGATAATATTTCCAAAAATTGATAATGTCACTCTTATTCCAATATACCCCGCTCCTAATTATGCTACTCTTATTACAAATTTATCAAGCTCCTGATTATGCCACCCTTATTTCAAATTTACCCAACTCTTGATTATGCGATCCTTATTTCAAATTTACCCAGCTCCTTGATATTGCACCCTTATTTCGACACATGATATAATCATAACAAAAACCACCATTTGGCCAATAATGACATCAAAACAGTTTCATAACAGTAACTCATATAAAGAATCATACGGTTTTATTCCAGTTTCACCATCATGCTCAAATTGCATCCAAAACCAATTTTATCATCATGCCCATATAAGAACCATATACGGTTCAAATTTCAAATACCAAATATGGAAAGTTGATAATTTAAACTCACCTTATTTTCACGTAGATGAAGATGAATTAATACAACAAAAAGATTTCAATTAGAAATCAGATAATCAGCTTTTCTTCCTCTCCCTTACAGGTCTGTTTGTTTTTCACCCAAGAAAACACACACAAAAAAAGAAGTTTTCTTATCCTTCTTATTTACTTTTTCCACATCCCAATGAGATAATAGACAATTATCTCATAATACTATTTTAAGATAATGAGGCGGTGAGAATTAAAACATTTTAAAGCACATTAAACCCCTCTACATACGATCTCCTTTCAAAACAACCCCAACCAATATAACTAAACAACTTGGTTATCACACTAAGTTACATAGAAAAATTTGGTAGCTACTTTTGTACTATAGCTTTTGTATACATTTGAGACATAATGTGTAAAGTTGTATTTCTTGATATATGAAAATATATGTTTATATGCAAATGTGATCTTGGGGTGTTACACTCCGTTTGCTAACAGTCCGAGAGGTTTATCTTCGTATAAATCTCGCAACAGTTGTCTTGGGGTCTTGCAAGCCTACATTGTGATTACTTGATTAATATATTTATATTAAAATGATTTTTACTAGATTATTTCACTACCATATGGTCTAACTCTCATTTTGTTTTAAAAAATATGCATTTCGGATCAAAATCGATTAGAGGCTAAAGAAAAAGGTAAACTGTGAGACTTGCATAATTGGACTTTCTTATATGAAGCTAGTCAACAAAGAAAGAATGATTTCTTTTGATCTTATTTCCTTTAACGATCCTTTTGTATAAGAATTATCTTGGTAAATTTTATGACAGCATATTCGGAATCTTGTATGGTTTTGTATGGTTTGGATATGGGAGGTGCATCCTAACTTGATTTGTATCTATAAATTCATGTGTTATGTCTATTTGGAAGCTTGGGTTGTTAACACTTCAATACCATATGCATGTAAAGAAACAACAATCTTAACAAGATTTCCGTTTTAATCACAAGGGTGGTGCCTGATTGATTTGAGCTTGACTCCAAAGGTCAAAAATACGAAAAGGTTCCAGGTTCAAATCCAATGAGAAATAAAAATCCCCTTCTGGCCACGAAGGTTCAAATGCGATGACCCGGGCTATCTGCAAAACAGGTGGTTGAATTAGTCGGTTCACATAGCAGGTTGGATATCCAGGTTAATAAAAAAAACAATAATCTTGTGCATACGACAATTCCAGTGTGGACCATTATGTACAGGGGCGGATCTACCTTAAGGTGGTAGGGGTCCTCGGCCCCCAACAAATATAACCTATGAAAGCCCAAATTTTTTTTTTACTTTCTATTTTTTGATTAAATATATCTGGGCCCCCAACAAAATGAGACAAGAGGCCCCTCTTCAGCCTTCTACTCTTCTTCTGTTCTTCATCGGATGCGACCACGCCAACCAGGACCAGGACCAGCGACCATCTTCTCTTCTTCTGACCGAGCGACCGACTGTGCTGCTGTGCTGTCTGCGACTCTGCTGTGTGTGCGACGAAACCCTAGCGGCTAGCGGCCTAGCCGACTGACGGAGCAGACGAGGCGACGAGGCACGAGCGGTCCGAGAGAGACCGACTGTGGCACTGTGCTGCTGACTTGCTGTGCCTCTTGACTGGGTAAAGATTCTAAATTTCTAATTTCCAATTCCAACTTCAAKTAGTAGTTATTTAGGTTAATTTTGTGGTAATTGCTAATTGGTAAATGCTTTAGGTTAGGTATTTATTTTAGGTTAATTTTGTAATTTTTGTTGGTTAATTTTGTGGTAATTGGTAAATGCTTTAGGTAAATTTTGTTGGTTAATTTTGTGGTAATTGGTAAATGCTTTAGGTAAATTTTGTTGGTTAATTTTATGGTAATTGGTAATTGGTAAATGCTATAGGTTAGGTATTTTAGGTTAATTTTGTGGGAAATTTTGTGGGTAATTTTGTAGGCAATTAGGCAAATCAAATGGAAAGATGTTTTGCCAGTTGCTACTGCAACAGTCGAAAGATGTTTTTCTGCTATGAAGATTGTGAAGTCAGATTTGCGCAACAAAATCGGTGATGAATTTTTGAATGCTGCAATGATATGTACTATAGAAAAAGAAGCACTTCTCGCAGTTTCAAATGATGATGTAATTACGCAATTTCAAAAGATGAAGAGTCGTAGGGCACAGTTGTAAGAGGTAACTTTTTATCATTTTTATATCGTGCCCCCTACAATATTTTTTTCTGCGTCCGCCACTGATTATGTACCAATGTGAAACAAAGCATGCTCATGCATATCAAAACGTAAAACACATGTTCACATGCTTGCATATCATTCACAATACAAAATAGCATGAACATGCCATGTACTAAGATATTGCATGCAATCAAAATAAAAGTAGTGCATGAAAATCACATGAGGTCCAAAGTCAACTAATGTTTTCACAAGCCATAAATTAAAGCTTTCATGGCCACGTCACAAAAGTCAAACCTACATCTTATATCCAATTAAGGCCTATGTACAAATCCAATTTACAAATTCATCGACTTTGTACCCTATATACTTAACAAACCTAATTAAGATTAATTAGATAATTGAACGAAGAACATTACATTCACATGTGATTAATGCTTTTTCTTTGCATATTAAAGAGTAAATGATATGTTTGGATCCTGTGGTTTACATTTATTATTAGATTAGGTCTCGAATTCATAATAATTACGGATTTGGGACCTGTGGTTTGTCTTTTGACACTTCTTGCTCTAATGGAATAAAAAAGATTTTGGTCAACCTAGTTAAATTTGGGGGCATTTTAGCGTTTTTCACATTTTTTTTTGTCTTTATCTATCAATTTTTTTTTCTTATATATATATTATACACACCCCCAAGGAACATCCCAACACCATTGTCAGGCTTCATCTCATATCGGCCTCCCCTACCCCCGACCTCTACCTACGGCCATCCCATCACCATGTGCAAGATCCTTTATTGCCTCTCTACCCCTTTCACCAAATCTTTTGAATTCACAGGTTCCATTGTTTCCATCGCTTCTTTTATTTTCCCCTTGAATAATTCAAAACCCTAACCACCTTTCTACCCCTCATCTTGATCTCTTACTCAGACCATAGTGAAGCACACCGATATCTGACATCCAATCCCATATCCAAATTACTAGATCGCTTACAAACCAAAACCAATTCCTCTTTGTCTCCTTCCTCTCTCGATCTAATTTGATTGCCAGGGCTCCAAGCATTGATGACACCAACCACCATAGACGGAACCCTCATCGGATCTTAAGCTTCTACAGTCCACACCCTTTAGATCTATTAACCTCCATTGCACCATATGTTGAGTATACACGATTAGGTTTCATCAACTCTTGTTTTTGTTTTGAGAAAAGTTCTTGTTTCGTAGACACCATAGATAAGATCCAATTTCTTGAAAATATTTAGAATCATTTAGTAAATTTTCAGGAGATGGAACAGTTTCAGTATTTAGGAGGGTATTTCTTGTACATGTTTGCACTTGCAGATGCCACAATTAGAAAAAGGTTGTAATGGTGATGGTGGATGTTCGCTAGAGATGATCAAGTGGGGAGCCTGAAAACGATTGTTGGGGAAGAAAAAGAGGGATAGATAGGGGAGAAATTGTGGCATGATTTTTAATGAATGTATTCAACGGATTCTTAGTAGTAATATTCAAAGGATTATTAATATGATTTTCTAAAGAAAACGAAAAAAAAACTAATATCAAAATTCGTTTCGAACAAAATTTTATTTAATAGAGTTCGAGAGGGGACTTGATAGGTGAAAAAAAATCCAAACCCATGTCCCAAATACGTAATTATCTTAAACAAGGTTGATTCTCATCAGCATCTTTTCTTTGATTGTCCGATTCCCAATAAGGTTTGATATGGGCTTAATCCCATGCTGAACCTCCCTGTTATCCCCGGACAATTGGACTGATATGTCCTTCCGTTGTTTCTAAACATTTAAAAAAAGGATTGAAAAAAAATCCATACATTTATATATGTTATATTAGCATTCATTTATGATTAGATATGTTTAAATAATGAATAATAAATGACCAAAAACACTGAATAAAACATACGTATAAACAATTATAATATTAAAATAAACGTAACTTCAATAACATTAAAAAATCCCAAGGAACATTACATGTATATATGTCATGGGATAAAGTTATGACGAAACGCCATTCGTTATTTGGTATTTTAATGTGTAAAGGCCAATAATACCCCACATAAATATCAAGTTGAAATCGTCAAGCAAGCATTTGCCTCTTTCACGTGACAATACGACCCATTCTTGGCCCTATCCTTATTTTATGAATATTTTTATTTATCAAACTTATTTATTCAGAAATTATATCTCGTGTTGTTTTTATATTATGAGATGTTTGGGATTGTTTATTTAAAATAATTTATATTTTTCTATAAAAACACTTATTAATTTATTATAAGTCAGAAGGGTTTAACTTCTTCAGAAACTTCTTTTCATCGGTTTAGTACGATATAAGTTGTTTATCCAAACACTCAAAAGTGTTTATTAACGGTTTCACACTGGAATAAGTCAATAAGTTGTTTTTATAAACAATCTCAAATACCCTCTATCTATACTATATTATAAATTATTTGACAAAAACTCTTAAAAATTACTTTTTATGTGTAAAGTACTGTTTATTAATGCATATTACTTAAAACTCAAGATTGCAAGTAGATTGTGTATAAGTACAACTTATTAAAGCTTCATATCTGAATTCGTGTAACTAACTGCAGATAAACATAATCAAATACAGGATAAACATCTCATTTTAAATATAAAAATCTAAAATATAATTAGGATAATCATTGAGTTATAACAGAATACTTAATTATTATATTTATAAAATATTATATTATTAAATCAAAAATAAAATTATTTCATTATTAAACTTAAATTAAATTATAATAAAAAAATTAAAGAAATTACATAAAAAATAAGAACTTTTAAATAGTTGATTTGATATTAACATTGATATATTTTTTTTTCAAATTTTTATGATATCGATCTTCAAATTTATATTTTATTTAAAAAAATCATTATTGCTTTCTTAAAAACAATTAAAATCGTATTATAACATCGACAAAGAGAAATAATAAAATAGAACATTAAAATCGAGATATGTCTCGCTGTATTGCACAAGTACTCTTCTAATTATTAAGAATTGATATTTTTGGATGAATGATGACTTAACCTTATTTCTACAAAGTCAAATCAATAAGTCATGTATTTATTAGGAAATACAAAATCTTAAATATGAAGATAAGATATAATAATTAAATAAAAATTTATATATGTATTTTATAAATAAATAATGTGTTTATTAATCACCTCTTTATTTGTTTATTGCATAAGTCATTGTTTCATTACGTAATAACTTTAGATGTATAGTTTAAAATAATGTAACATCATCGAATAAGAAAATAATATACGTGGTCTATATGAATAGACGTTAACGTCACTTGTTTATAACGCAATTGAATTAACAAATATTGTATTTCGATATAATCAACGCGAGTGAATTATTTATTTCTAACATCATCAAACTAAGTTAGATGTTATGACCTTATTGGCACAACCTTTGAATAAAACTTGGTACATATGTTATTTTAGTTAACATGTATTTAAAGTATTCAACTTATATTGATATATTAAAATATAACATTGATTTAGAATCATGACATTTCAATTCTTTTGTTATTTTTAAATTAGATATATGTTAAAATTAAAATAACTGAAATGGTATTTAGACTGAGGCTCATTCTTACACCTAATAGCTGAAGCTTAAGTTATACATCATAACCTATTTCTCTTGAACCTCTGCTTTATATGTCTAAGTAAATCAGCTCGCCCCATACCAAACTAGTTATTTCAACATAAAACGTAAAAGAAATGCCCTACATGCAGCTAAGCCGATTCCTTCCCTTTTGCTAACTCCTGTGTGCGTGTCTCCTGAGATATACGACACAGGTTAGCTTACAGAGCTAAGGGAGTTCATGGTTAGTTCTACAAATACAGAAATAAGCATTTCAATAACTATTACTAAATAAAGTAGAGAACTTAAACAATACACCGATGTTGTTTCAACACACAATGGTGTTTAACATTATATGAAATTTAGTCCATCTTGACGCACCATTCAACTGATATCTCAACTTGAATCCCGACCAATAGGAAACTAGTATTGACAAAATATTGATATTGCTGAATTGCCGTGTTTAGACAAGCACACACTCAACTGGCATTATCATCATTGATATTGATAACATACAATTTGTGGTCGTCTTATAGGAAGGTTGAACGACCATAACAACTAATAAAGCTAATCACATAAGTGATAATTTATTATCACTAACTAGTAAGCTACAATTGATCATTCCGCAACTAGTACATAATTGCACACATACTATACAATTTACTGATAACTTATCCCCAACAAAGGGGGGAAGCTGACTTTGACAAGTAATTACTACAATGATCTCTAGTGCATTTCCATGCACATATTGTACTAGACTTCTTAACTCTAGTTTTCTACATCGCAACTAGTGACTATCTTATTTATGATGCGTGTTCAAACATACACGAACTAACTAAAACTACCGAGAAAAAGTGGATAGTATAACATTTATAATCCACAATGCAAGCTACTCAATTAAATAATCTAAACATGTAATTTAAAACACATAACAGAATTATGTGTAATTGAAATAACGTGAGAAACTGTATAACTTAAACATGTATAAAATTACTACATAAATGAAACATACTATTCGTATATCCTCTGAAACAAGTCATGAAAACTCACCTGGATTACCGAGTGATTGAGCTACGACAAATTATTGCAAGCTTGCTATGAACCGAACACCAATTTGGTGATTTTCCTTTCCAAATTTAATCCTTCAACTATGACTTGCACCTTTTGACTACTTTGGTCCTTGCTAAACGGCTCAAATTTTGGGATAATACACAACTTGATATTTATAAGAGCTTACAAATCTCACTTTCTATCAACTTATGACGATATCACACCCTTTTTTTCTACCATCGGCTAATGATATCATGATTGCCTCACTCATCTAAATATATCATCAAACAAAATATAATAACATCATACAAACTGATACAACATCGGGATACTTGGAAACTTCAACTCCAACCAAGTCTAATACAACATAATTAAACCTTAAACATTATAAAAAAAATCTATAAAAACATAGATAAATAACATTACTTGAACTTCAACTTCAACAAAAGTCTAGTAATCCGAGATTTCTCTTTGCCTTAGTCGTTTCTAGTCTTGCCTTATCCTTAGATGCGTATATCTAGTCAACTATTAAACTTAGTGATCCCATGGTTTTTCACGTAATGCAACACATATTGAAAAACAAGTAAACATGGCAAATAACCATGTCAACTTGCTTTAATATTCACATTATAATACTCCTTTCATGTAAAGTCATGTTAATAACTTATCAACATAGAGCAATTAATGAAAATCGTTATGTATATAAACACAACAGTATCATCAACACCTTTGAGATCTAAATTTTCCTTATATGGTGTGGGTCACCAACTTCTTATGATAAGGCCAAAATGGGCCTCGCCTGATAAACGCCAGCCTGATTATTTACTGACACACCTTTTGCTCCCTTTCTTCTTATAATAACTGCAAGACATGTTGCATGCATGACTATGCTAGATTATAGTTTATCCCTGAGTAAACTACAAATTTTGTCCATGTGGTCTGTCGGTTGTAGCACTTTTCACCCCTACAGTTTCAAAATACAAAATGGTTATCGTGGTTTACAAATGTGCTCGAATTTGGTCCCTACGTCTAACGACCGTTAAAAATTCCACTAGATGTGGGGCATTTCAAACTTTTTTTCCTTTTCTGTTATGTTTCTTAAAGATACAATTTTATATACATTATACGATATTAATTATATAATCAAGTAATATGTTTATATAAATACAGGAAAAATGTATACACACACGATTGGTATATTCTCCAGCTCAAAACTCCAATCAACGATGAGTCCCAACGACAATGCTATTCACCCCCATTGTCGGTCACATTTTTCGTCTCCCCTACTTCCTTCCTCCACTTATTCCTCACCCTAAACCTCTAACACCACCATAACCAGCCTCCCTATATCACCCTCTTCATCAACTGAGCACCACCCAAATCTCCATCTTCGTTTGTTGGAACACAGGAGCCATACACTCAACATAAATTAATTGTATTCCTCCAAGAATACATACGAAATAAAGTAGGATGAGTGTTTTAAAATTTCACCAATACGAGTAACAACCCTTTGATGTCGTATTTGAATCTAAGCAACGAACTCAGCACGTTGCCTTCATGGTGTCCACACAAATGCATTGAATCCACTTGACATCCTACACCAAGAGAGGAGATTATCTTCCTTCCCAAATGCTAGATATTGTATCCAACTTCTTCGAGGAAAGTATGAGCCGTTTGTGGAATATATAGAGAGCAAGGATCTTATGAACAAGTTTAGCAACCCTTTCTCATATGATGAACCAACACAATGGTCTCTGTTTATTTATATAAGTGTATGATGTAATAACTTAAAATATTATTTGGGATTTTGAGAATCTTACTAATTTTTTTTTTAATTTTGGCAAATGATTGTAGCCGAGGCTGAGGAAACCCCGGATGTGGTAACAAGTACCTTCCTGGTTAATCTGTACATGCAAAAGTGTTGTTCGATTCTGGCGCAAATAAATCATTTGTATCCACTACTTTCTGCCACAATTTGAATAGAGTAGCTAAGCCTCTAAGTTCAGCATTAGAAGTAGAAATTGATGATGACAACAGGGTAGTGATTAAAGAAGAATATGATGACTGCATTATAGAAGTAGATGGTAGTTCTATTCCACTCAAGTTGCTCCCTATGACACTAGGGGAGTTTGCTATAATAACCGGGATGGATTGGTTAGCTGAAAACCAAGCCAGAATCCTGTGTAATAAGAAGATAATCCAGATTGAGGTACCGGGTAGTGGGAGATTAATAACATATGGAGATAGAAGGGATAGGAAGGCTAGCATGATCTCCTTACTCAAGGCCAGAAGATGTATAAAGAAAGGATGCCAAAGTTATTTGGCATATGTGATCAACGCTAAGAAGGAGAAGAGTGCGATGGAAGATATTAAGGTGGTAAGAGACTTCCCAGAAGTCTTCCCGGATAACCTGACCAGTTTTCCACCAGAAAGACAGGTGGAGTTTCAGGTTGATCTGGTACCTGGAACTGCACCTATTGCCCGCGCACCTTACCGACTTGCACCATCAAAGATGAAAGAACTGATGACTCAGTTGCAAGATCTATTGAACAAGGGTTTCATACGCCTTAGTACATCACCTTGGGGAGCTCCAGTGCTGTTTGTCAAAAAGAAGGATGGTATAATGCGAATGTGCATTGACTACCAGGAGCTCAACAAAGTGACTATCAAGATTAGATATCCGCTTCCGAGAATTGATGACCTCTTTGATCAACTTCAGGGTGCAAGTTACTTCTTGAAGATTGATCTACGGTCAGGGTATCACCAACTGAGGGTAAATGATGAAGATGTATCCAAGACTGCCTTTATGACGAGGTATAGGTATTATGAATTCTTGGTGATGCCATTCAGAATGACTAATGCGCCTGCAGCGTTCATGGACTTGATCAACAGAGTCTGCAAACCATACTTGGATAAGTTTGTCATCGTCTTTATAGACGACGTTCTTGTATATTCACGTACCAAGGAGAAGCATGAGGAACACTTACGGGCTGTTTTAGATCAACTAAAACAGGCAAAAATGTACGCAAAACTCTCCAAGTGTGAGTTATGGCTATGAAAGGTGCAATTCCTCGGTCATGTGGTGAACCAAGAGGGAATAAAGGTCGACCCAACCAAGATAGAGGCAATACAGAGGTGGGATCCACCCCGGACCCCTTCTGAAATTCAAAGCTTCTTGGGTCTGGCTGGTTATTATCGAAGGTTTATTCAAGACTTCTCAAAGATAACTACCTCTTTTACAGCTCTTACTAAGAAAGGAGCTAAGTTCGAATGGGGGACAGCTCAAGATGAGGCCGTCAAACTCTTGAAGGAAAAGTTGAGCTCTACACCAGTCCTCAGTTTACCAGCAGGAACTGAAGGTTTTGTGGTCTACAACGATGCTTCTAAGCTGGGCCTAGGTTGTGTGTTGATGGAGCAAGGGAAGGTCATCGCATACGCCTCCCGGCAGTTGAAAGAGCATGAGAGAAGGTATCCAACTCATGACTTGGAATTGGCAGCGGTGGTATTTGCACTAAAAATTTGGAGGCACTACCTCTATGGTGTAAAGTGCCAGATCTTTACTGATCATAAAAGTCTCAAGTACTTGTTTGATCAGAAAGATCTCAATATGAGACAATTAAGATGGCTGGAGTTGTTGAAAGATTATGATTGTGAGATCTTATACCACCCCGGAAAGGCCAACGTGGTGGCTGATGCTCTAAGCCGCAAAGAAAGGGGTACTCCACTACGTGTTAAGGCTCTAAGAATGGAGGTCACCACTAGCTGTATTGAAGATCTGAAGAAAATCCAAGAGGAGGCCTTGGTAAAAGAAAACATAAGGAAGGAAAGGATGGTGGGGGCTAGTCCATTGCTGGAAAACAATGGTAATGGACTAAGATGTTATAAGGGTAGAATTTGGGTTCCTCGCTTGGGAAATTTTCGTAGCCAAGTTTTGGACGAGGCCCATAAATCCCGTTACTCCATCCATCCTAGAAATAATAAGATGTACCGGGATTTACGAAAATCGTATTGGTGGCCGGGGTTGAAGAAGGATATAGCTCACTATGTTGAGAGATGTTTGACCTGTTTGCAAGTGAAGGTTGAACACCAGCGACCGTTTGGTAAACTTCAACCTTTGGAGATACCCATGTGGAAGTGGGACCACATCACCATGAATTTCGTGACTAAACTTCCCCAAACACCAAGAGGTTTTGATGCGATATGGGTAATAGTGGACAGACTCACCAAGTCTGCCCACTTTCTACCTATTAGAGAGACCTACTCAATGGACATATTAGCCAAGTTGTACATAGATGAGATTGTAACCCGACATGGGGTTCCATTATCAATAGTCTCCGACAGAGACAGTCGATTTACATCTACATTCTGGCGAAGCTTCCAAAGAGAGTTGGGTTCTCAAATAAAGCTTAGTACAACATACCACCCGCAGACAGATGGTCAGGGTGAAAGAACCATCTAAACGCTGGAAGACATGTTGCAGGCGTGTGCTATTGACTTTGCGAGGTCATGGGAAAGTCATTTTCCCTTAATAGAATTCTCCTATAACAACAGTTATCATGCGAGTATCCAAGTCGCACCATATGAAGCTTTGTATGGGAGGAAGTGTCGAACGCCCCTGTGGTGGAATGAAGTGGGCAAAAAGCAACTTTTGGGCCCATAAATTGTGCAGAAAACGGCTGACAAAATTCAGTAGATTCGGGAAAGGCTGAAAATAGCTCAAGATAGACAAAAGAGCTATGCCGACAAAAGGCGAAAACCAATAGAGTTTCAAGTTGGAGACAGAGTAATGTTGAAAGTCTCGCCTTGGAAGGGCATAATAAGATTTGGGAAACGAGGAAAGYTGAGSCCTYGTTATATTGGCCCTTATCGAATAACARCACGTGTGGGTGAGGTTGCATATAAGCTGGAATTGCCTGAAGAGCTTCAAGGCATCCATAGCACATTTCATGTGTCAACTCTGAGAAAGTGTTTGGCGGACGAGAGCTCTAAAGTAGCTCTGGAAGATATAGAGGTGGATCAGACTCTGAGCTACGTAGAAAGGCCAGAAGCTATCTTGGATAGAAAGGTGAAGAAGTTGAGGAATAAATAAATCCCTCTGGTCAAAGTCCAATGGAAAGATCACAAGGGACCAGAGGCAACGTGGGAGACAGAGAGTGAGATGAGAATAAAATACCCTCATTTATTTACGTAAAGCAAATTTCAAGAATGAAGTTTTGTTAAGGGGGGAGTTTGTAATAACTTAAAATATTAATTGGGGTTTTTGAGAATCTTAATTTTTTTTTAATTTTAGCCGTTAGAACTATTTATGGCCTAGAATCGTAACTGCTATAAAGAAATAAATTGGGTTTTTAAAATGGTATTAATTGCCTTGTAACCGACCAATTAAGTGGTAATTAATTCGTAAGGAGGTTAAGAAGAGTATATATAGAGGTGATGAGCTAGAGATTGGTTCCTTACTAGCAAATAGAGGTATTCAAGAGCTAGAAGGCGAAAGCAGAGAATCGATACTCAAGAGTTGTGTGTGTGACGTTCATCAGACGAATGTTCGAAGCTATCAATCACTGTGAGTTTACGTGATGGTTTTTTTAAGGGTTGCATATCTGTTTTTGTTAAATTGCAAGCTTGTTGTATTTTACGAATATGTTTGCTATGTGAACGTGTTTTCTATGATAAAATGTTGTGTGGGAAACTTGGGGGGAACTGTACTAAGGATTTAATCCTGAAAACAAGCACGCTGTGTGAAACTTGTTAAGCCGTAAGAGCGAACATGCTGTGTGAAGTTCGCCAGGCAATGTTGTGTGATATAGTCCTTTCCCCCTCATGTTTTCGGTAGTTTATGAATTGTGTGTAAATCGTTTATTCACTGGGCCTTAGGCTCACCAAACTCGTGTTTTTTTTTTAAAATAAAAAAAATGCAACCAGGTCACTACACTTATGGGAATAGTAGCAAGAGCAAAGAGAGGGCGTAGCGCCAGGCTACACGTGAAGATGATAGACTTGAAATGAAGTCTAGTCGTGACTTGTCTTGAAGAAGAGTAGTTAGTTGTGGGTTTAAGCAATTGTTGTATGATCAGAAGAAATTTTTAAACTTCCGCTGTGATTTATGTTTAAACTGTTTCAATCCAGTATTTTATGTAAGTTTCCAGTTTTTAATGTTGAATTTTATTAATGATTTGAGGTTAAGATAAAGATCGAATTTTGGGTTTTTACATATGATGATACCTATCTCATAGATCTTAATATAGGAAGAGTGGCTCAGGATTTTAGAAGATCTGATTTCTTCTCAAATCTTTCTTTTTCCTTTACAAGAATATAGAAGTCTGACAAGTCACTACTTGTCAATCCTATCCCATCCTTGTCAAACAAGTGAGCCAAAAACTAACCCAATAGGATAAAATCAGATTTGGCAAGATATAATAATTAAACTCGTGTAATTATTTTATTCACTTTATTTAGATATACATTTTATGCATGTGACCTGTTGGGACTTTATCACGTCGGCAAAAATTATAAATCCTTTTTATAGTTATAAACGAAGAGCAACATTTAGCAATACATCATCATCACTGAAATGATAAAGTTTGGTGATTCAGCTAATCAAAAAATTGTGTGATCATCATCAGTCTACACATTTATGTCTTTGTTCAGATATCTAGATCGAACACGAGGCATGGATATGTCATCCTTGATATCCACTCTTTAGTTTCTCGATTCTAGAATATACCAACAAGACAGATATCAATATCTTATACTGATCATCTAAGCATGCATGCACTTCCTAGGTACTATTCAATCGAGAGGCCTAGGATATCATTCTCGTTATACAAGATGAACAAATCCTATCTTGATCCATGTAGTACTACTAAGTGATACGCGATATACCCAACAACCATTTTGTCACCTAGTTATGGAATGACTAAAATCAATTATCAAAGTACACCACTCACACAAAGAAAACTCCATGATCTCAAGTCAAAAGATTAATTGTACAATGAATACAAGTGAGAAATAACTCTCTTTACAGTTAAGGAGATGCAGGCAACAGTTTCAGCTATTGCTCATGATGATGATTTTGATTAGCGAGATGTTCACTATAGGAGGTGGGAGTACCCGGGGTGATCCTAGATCATCCTTGATGACACCAAGCTGAGGAGGCTGAACCAAGCTCTTCTACCACCACTCTCTTGTTCTCTTTTCGACAGGGATAGGTGCACATGGAAATGTAAGGTGGATCCTTCCCCGATGGAATTGCTTTTTTTGGAAGTTCCTTCATATACCTCCCCACCAATAGATAGAGACAAATGGGAATAACCAAACTATGTCTACAAAATGCCACTAAGAAACATCTATGACACTCATGTGACATCCAATAAAACATTCTCATAACGAGTCCCATCGGGTACATAAGATCCCATCTTGTACCCATATTTGGATTTTGTATTTCCATACAAATCCTTACATATACTAGTCGTATCGTTATTTAACCTAAACCCAAATTAATACTTGATGAAAGACATTTTAGAATACATTATTCTAAGGTTATTATTATGTTTAGATATAACACAAAATAATCTATAAACATAATAATTGGGCAATGTCTTTCATTAATAAATATTATGACACAATGTCCAAACATAATCATCCAATAATTGACTTTTGGGCATACATTGGCATCGTCCATATCACTACTATCTCCGACAGATCCAAAAGGAAACCAAATTTACCTGCAAACTTCAACCCTGATTTGCTCTCGCGTTCCCTTTCATTCACCTGCAACAAACTTTGTAAATACTTGAGAAGAAATCCCCCCATTTCGCCCATCTCTTACAAAACCTATTTACCTTCAAGGCGTATGATAATCTGGTGACTAAGTAAGGTTTTTGGTTTAGATTCGGTGGTCGCCATGTAATCCCACAAAGATCATGATGTTGTTAGGACTTTTTTAAGGGTTCTTGCTTTTTTTTTTCAATGCACAGTTTTAGCTTTAGATTTGGGATTTATTTTAGATTTAGATATTTTTTTTATATTTACCTGGGTTTGTATCTCTATGAATTTATACAAATTTGTTGTTTATGTACTTGATATTCTTGTAGTTGTTCTTAGATTTAGGGTTTTTATTTGGAGTAGTAAAATTTGAAACAATATGATTTTGCACCATCGATTTATAGCTATAACAATCTCAGATTGTGTTCTCATAGTGGATGTTAGACTAGTGGTTGTTCATTTTCATGACGGTGGATGGAGAAGTAAAATAGGAAGAACGTGAGGAAAAATTGTGATAATCAGGCTTTCAGACATATTGGGTTAAGGTACATTATGTGTTTATGTGTTAATAAGCATGAATTAATTGGAAGTATGTGATTATGCATGCTAAATAAAATGGATTATATGTGTATGTGGTGTGAATGATTTATGTCCACATAATTGGAAGCAGCATACAAGCACCTTGGTAAGCAGCTTGTATGATGCTGCTGTTAAGAAGCCTTCTTGACCAAGTATTTGTGTTTGCTTGTCTATGAAGTAAATTTTCACCGCCTGTTTTCTAAAAACCACCTGTGTGTGGCTATTTAAAGAGAGATGTGGTAAGGATCCTCCCTTACCATTTGCATCTCAAAGAATTTATGTGGAAAGAAGAGTGTGGAATTTTGTGCAAAAACAGGGCCGTCTCTGGGGGAGGGCGGGCTGGGCACCTGCCCAGGGCCCAAAAAATTTAGGGGCCCAAAAAAAATTTATATATGTTATTAGGTTTAAAAAAATTAACAGAAAATAACTAAGGGGCCCAAATTTGACGAATTATAGAGGCCCAAATTTTAGAAAATAAAGAGCCCAATCACCTCCCAAGGCCCCAAGTCCAGATCACTTGTCCATACTCCATAGTCCATTCTTCAATCCACAATTCCACATCAATCGGCCGACTACTAGGCCTAGGCGACTACGAGCGAGGGCGAGGCGAGAGTGACTGAGCGAGGCGAAGCGAGAGCGAGGGGAGAGCGAGGGCGATAGCTAATGAGCCACGAGTTCTGTCAGCCGACGGTTCATCTACGTTCGATTTCGCCGATTCGATTCCAACAATCCAATGGTAACTCGGCAACGGACGATTTCAGAATGAACTTTCCGATGCGTCACCGATTTAAGGTTAAATTCTAGCTTATATATGTGTAATGTGTTAATATCAATTGTTAATTTGTTATGATTTTGGGTTCACTGTTTCTCAATTTTCTCAATTCTCACTATTCTGTTCCGATTTCAAGTTCAAGATTCAATTGTTGTTTAAGTTCATCGTCATTCAAGTGGTGGGTTTAGGGCAGCAACAAAAAGGTATCCATTTTCTATTTATGTTTACAATTTCCCTTTATGTTGTTCAAGTTCATCATTTTATCTATTTGTTGTTCAATTTCTTGTGTAAAATCTTTAATCTTATCCGACCAGTCAGCCACAATCTTTAAAAAAAATTGTTGTTCATCATTCTTTTAGATCATTGATTCATTGTTTAGGGCCTTGTTATTATTTATTAACTTCTTGAAATGGGTCATTTTACAATCCAATTCCAGCTTTTTGTTTCTTAATACATTTTGTATTTTGAACATTTTGTTCAACAGTTCTGGCGAGTTATTAACTTCTTGAAATTTAGGCATTAGTTAGATAACTGATTCACTGTTTGCATTAGTTAGATAACTGATTCCCTGTTTGGTGTTATTTATATACATAATAACATCATACATGATCGACTTATTTGCTTACTAATTGCGTTTCAACCTTTTTAAATGGCAGACTACAATTTCTTGAAAAAAGAAGTTGACTTCTTCATTCTTCAGTACTCCAAACTCAGATTCAGCCATTCAGGTGCCTTTGTTCATCTTTATATTGACATTGTTGTGTGTGTAAAATTGTGATCATGTTGCCTAAAAAGTATAAGTGCTTATCTGGAAGTGAGAAAAAGGAAAAAAAGGAAGTTAGTTGAACAATTGAAACAATCACAAAAAGGAGCCATGRATAAGTTTGTAAAGACCGTAGGTTCTTCTAATCAAGAGTTAGATGACTTAGATGAACAAGATGTTGAACATCCAAATATGAGTGAAGATAATGAAAAGATTGATGGTGTGAATGAACATAAGGTCCCCAATAATACTGAAAATGTATCCGTTGATGAACAATCAATTCCGTTTTTTGATATTTGTGATCCAAGGAATTGGGATAATCTTGATACTAAATCAAGAGACATCCTAGTTGAAAAAGGACCCATTAGAGAATTGGGTATCGTGTTTCCTTTAGATAACATGTCTAGACATTTTTCATATGCTTATTATGATAGAAAGTTAAGTAATGGTGAAACTAGGGATCGAAAATGGTTAATTTATTCAAAATTTGAGGATAAAGTGTATTGTTTTTGTTGTAAGTTGTTCAAGTCTAAGAATTATAGAAATGCAATAGCTAACGAAGGATTTAGAGATTGGAAGCATCTTGGTGAGAGACTTAAAGAACATGAGAATAGTATTGAACATATGAATAACATGTTATCTTGGAATGAACTAAGAGTAAGACTGAACACAAACCAAACAATCGATAAAGACTTACAACAAGAGATTTTAAAAGAGAAAGAACGTTGGAGGCAAGTTTTAGTAAGAATAATTGTCGTTGTGAAGTGTCTTGCTAAGTATTCTTTGCCTTTTAGAGGATCAAATGAGAAGTTGTATCAACGTAGCAATGGTAAATTTTTGGGATTAATTGAAATGATTGGAGAATTTGATGTGATAATTCAAGATCATATTAGACGCATTCAAAATCATGAAGTTCATTATCACTATCTTGGCCCTAGAATTCAAAATGAGTTAATTTCTCTTTTGGCTCATAATGTTAAAAGTTCTATCATGAAAATTATTAGAGATGCCAAATATTTTTCTGTAATTCTTGATTGTACACTGGATGTGAGCCATCAAGAGCAAATGAGTTTAATCATACGATGCGTGAATATGTCCGGTGATAAAATAAAAGTAGAGGAGTATTTTATAGAGTTTTTAAAGGTTGATGATACATCTGGTTTAGGGTTGTTTAATGAATTGTTAGATGTACTTAAATCTCTCGATCTTAGTGTTGATGATGTGAGGGGTCAAGGTTATGATAATGGTTCTAACATGAAGCGAAACACCAAGGGGTACAAAATCGATTACTTGAAGTTAATCCGAAAGCGTTATATATGCCATGTGCTTGTCATAGCCTTAATCTTACTCTTAGTGATATGGCTCATTCTTGTGTTAAAGTTGTTTCATTTTTTGGAATTGTTCAACGCATATACACATTATTTGCTAGTTCTACAAAAAGGTGGAAGGTAACTGTAAAATCTTTATGTAATACACGTTGGGAAAGTAGAATAAAAAGTATCAAGGCAATTAGATTTCAAGCTCCTCAAATAAGATCGGCTTTGCTTGAATTATGCAAATCATGTGATGATGCCAAAACGAAAAGTGAAGCGGAAAGTTTGGTAAGTGCAATTGAAAATTTTGAGTTTTTACTTGGCATGATTGTTTGGTATGATGTTTTATTTACAATAAACATGGTTAGTAAAAGGTTGCAATTAAAATCTATGTGCATTAATGCTACCATGGAACAATTTGAAGGTGTAGTGAAGTATTTTGAAAAGTATAGGAATGAAGGGTTTGCATCAAGTATGGATACTACTAAAACAATAGCATGTGAAATGAGTATAGATCCTACATTTTTAATTAAGCGTCGTATTATTAGGAAAAAACAATTTGATGAAAATAACAATGAATAAGAAATGCAAGCATCAGAAGAGGAGGCTTTTAGAGTTAATTATTTTCTAACCATTGTGGACATGACAATTTCTTCTTTGAATAATAGATTTGAACAATTAAAGAAATTTGAAAGTATTTTTGGATTCCTATTCAATTATGATAAACTAAAGTCATTGGATGAAAACGAATTGATGAGATCTTGTGTTCACTTTGGTGATACCTTTTATCATAATACTGTGGCGGATGTGGATGTAAATGATCTTTATTATGAATTAAAGGTGTTGCAGGTGACTTTGCCAAATAAATCAATGACGGCAGTTGAAATTCTTGAGTTTGTTAAAGTTGTATATTGTTACCCTAATGTTTCGGTTGCTTATCGAATTATGTTGACAGTACCTGTGACCGTAGCATCTGCGGAAAGGAGTTTTTCAAAATTGAAGTTATTGAAGACGTACTTGAGGTCATCAATGTCACAAGAAAGGTTAAATGGATTGGCAATATTGTGCATTGAAAAAGACATGCTTGATAATATTGATTTAGATGCTATTATTGATGATTTTGCATCAAAAAAATGCTCGAAGAAGTTGTTTTGTATGAATTAGATGCTATTATTGATGATTTTGTATCCGAAATACTTGAAGAAGTTGTTTTGTATGAATTAGATGCTATTATTGATGATTTTGTATCCAAAATACTCGAAGAAGTTGTTTTGTATAAATTATTAGTATTATTGTATGAAAGTTTTTTTTTAATGATTAAAAGCATTTATTTAAGATTTTTTTTTGTATATATAAAGGGCCCAAAAATCACAAATCGCCCAGGGTCCCAAAAAATGTCAGAAACGGGCCTGTGCAAAAAGCTGATTGATCAAAGACCTTAAAACAGAAGCTGTTTTTAACAGAACCTGTTTCATATTAAAAGTTGTTGTTTGCTGCAGAATCTGTTTTGGAATGGTGAGTGGTTTTGAAACTAAACTCCTCATGTGTTTGTGGTATAAACTGTTTTGATCTTAATTTGGAATATGTTAAACTGGTTTCAAACAGCTGTTAAGCTGTTACTGTTTTTGGCTGCTGTTTCTGGGTAACCAGAAGACAGATGGTGTTTTTAAAACAGACTGATCTATGGCTCTGTTTTGAGGATCTAAATGAGTTTAAACAGCCATGATTTATGAACAAGAGTGTTCTTATGGTTCAGTCGGGTTTTGAAATATAAACCTGTGGGGGGAACCAGAATTGCTGTTTGGAAAGAACATGAGTGTTCTTATGGTTCAATCAGGTTTTGAAATATAAACCTGTACGGGGGAACCAGCTTTTGATGAAACTATGAACAGGTTCACTCTAACAGGAATACTGCAGCCTGTTAGTTGGATGAAATACTTCATATGATTTTCAAGGGAAATAAGGTTGGTCGTGTGTGGTTTGTAATAGCTGTTGCTATGATGGGGATTCTGGATGTAATAAGGATGGTCGTTGTGTGTACATGGTATAATTATTCTTATTATGTCTTTTAGGATACAACAGATTGGAGTTCTCACTTCTTAGTGATTTGAGAATTCAGAGATGTTGTTCTTATTAGAGATGATAGTATTGATGTTATGGATTGGGAAAAATATGGCCCTTGGTCATGGA
>NC_037529.1:13312710-13313191 GCF_001531365.2 Cynara cardunculus var. scolymus | reverse complement strand
GCTTTGGTTGGTATTTATTTTAAAGAACCAGAAGGGTCTGGTTAGTGTTTGAAAACAATGCAAGTGTTTTTGCATAGTCGGTTGTGAAAATCAGAAGCTCTGTATCTATTAGATACAGAGCTCTGTATCAAAAATTGGTCTATCACACAGAAGCTCTGTATTTGTTAAATACATAACTCTGTATTAATAATTGGGTTTTTGTGCAAAGGCTCTATATTCGCTAGATATAGAGCTCTGCTTTTAAAATAAGGTTTCCGCATACAGAGGCTCTGCATCTTCTAAATAAGAGCTTTGTATTAAACTTTATTTATAAAAGTCATTTTTAAAGTTTTTATACTTGGATTTCTTTTTACGAAAAATAGACCAGATGAGCTCTGGTTGGTCTTGATTTTAGATTGGAAGCTCTGGATTTAGGAACTAGAGGCTCTTGTTAAACTTAAAGCTTTTTATAAATATTTTGGTTTTGAACCAGAGGTTCTGG
>NC_037529.1:13309549-13312040 GCF_001531365.2 Cynara cardunculus var. scolymus | reverse complement strand
GACTTAAACTATTTTATTGCATGTTAAGGTCCCAGATATAGTTAGCACCATTGGAATAAATATAATAAGTTAAGGGCTCAATATGTAAGGTATTTTTGGGTTACATCTGGCCAATGTAATTTTGAATTTACAGGTGCATATTTGAACTTGAGTACTCTATTATATTTGGGAATGTGAAAATATGTTATCTAATTATGGAACTTGCAGATGACTAGCCACTCAAGGAGATCTGAAAGACTAGCTTAGCCTAACCCCGGTGAAACAGAGGATTCTCCTATAGGGATCCCTGTCAATGCCTTAGAAAGTAAAGGCAGAAGTAGAAGAGGGGGCAGAGGTAGAGGCAAAGGAAGTGGCAGAAGTCAAGCGAGAGAAAGCAACAACCAGACAGTGTTTCCTTTTGAACAGGCAAAATCTATTTCTGAAGGCAACAATCCAGAATTTGTGCCTGAAGAAGAGGTTGTGACCAGGGGTATGTTGGCTGAAGAGATGGGGAAGCTAAGGGAGACCTTGACTTCCATTTTAAGAATGCCTGCCAGATTAGAAACAGAAAGGGTGGAGGAAATTCCTGCTGTGCCAACAATATCTCATGTTAGAGAAGGGGATATAAAGATGTTTCTCACCTGCAAACCCCCAACTTTTTCTGGAGAAAGGGATCCAATAAAAGCATTACGTTGGATCAAGGAAATTGAATCTGTCTTCAACACTATTAGATGTCCAGAGGCTGATAAAGTCAGATTTGTTGTTGCTATGTTGAAGTCTAATGTTGTGTTCTGGTGAGAAGTGGAGTCTTTGGCCAGACCAGATATGCTGCAGAACCTATCCTGGACAGAGTTTGTGAACAGATTTAAGCAATTCTGTCCTAAAATAGCAATCAGGCAAATGGAGGAAGATTTCCTCAAGCTGGAACAGGGCTTTGGGGCAGTCAGAGCCTACACAAAAAGGTTTATTGAATTCTCCAGGTTTGTTGAACATTATATTGCTACTGAAGCAAGAAAAGTGGAGAGGTATATTTGGGGACTTAATCCCTCAATAAGAGAATTGGTGATTGTTATGAATCCTACCACTTTTCCTGCAGCAGTTGATGCTGCAGAGGTTACTGAAAGGAATAAGAATAGGAGTGAGGAAGGGAAGGTTGTAGAAAAGAGGAAATGGGAGGGATCCTCAACTGGCTACAGAGGATCAAAGGATGCTAAATTCTACTAGAAACCAGTGCAGAGGCAAATGGAGAGAGCCTGCCCAAGATGCAAACAGGTTCATCAAGGTAGTTGTAGACCTGAACCATTGAAATGTTTTAACTGTGGAGAAATTGGGCATACCTCAACCTACTGTAGGCAGATCAGAAGGTGTTTCCATTGTAATTCAACAGACCATGTTAAAAAACAAGTGTCCACAGCTGAAACCACCACAACTAACTTTGGGAAACAATGCTCCAAACAACAGAGGAAGGCGTGGTGTTAATAGGGGAGGATTTGGTAAAGCTCAAGGCAGATCCTTCCAAATGACTGAAATTGAGGCAGAAGTTGCACCAGATGTGGTAACAGGTACTTTCTCAATCAACTCAGTATGTGTTAAGGTGCTTTTTGATTCAGGTGCAAAATTTTCATTTGTATCTCCTTTATTTGCTAAAAGTGCCTGCATGATCCCAATATTACTTAATAAAAACCTGATAGTTGAGACTGCAAACAGTCAAGAAACTATAGCTTTTGTATACCAAGATTATGCCATCATTATTGAAGGTTGTAAGCTACCCATCCGTTTGTTCCCTATGCCAATGAAGGAATTTGATGTAGTGGTGGGGATGGACTGGTTAGCCAGTAACCAGACATCCATTTTGTGCAACCAAAAGAGAGTGAAAATAGAGCTTCTAGGCAAAGGAACAGTCATAATACAGGGTGATCACCAGGATCATCATCCCAGTCTTCTATCAGTATCACAAGCTCACAGTTGTATGAAAAAGAAGTGCCAAGGATTCTTGGCCTATGTGATTGATACAGTCAGAGAAATAGCAGAACCAGAATCTATTCCTGTTGTCAAAGAATATCCTGAAGTCTTCCCAAATGATCAGTCTGGTCTTCCACCAGACAGGGATGTGAAATTCAAAATTGAAGTCACACCAGGGGCTGCACCCATAGCAAAAGCTCCTTACAGACTAACCCCATCTGAATTAAAAGAGTTGATGTCTCAGCTAAAGGACTTGCTTGATAAAGGGTTCATAAAGCCAAGTACATCACCATGGAGAGAACCAGTTCTGTTTGTAAAGAAAAAGGATGGAACAATGAGGATGTGTATAGACTATAGGGAACTCAACAAAGTCACAATCAAAAACAGGTATCCCTTGCCTAGAATTGATGATTTGTTTGATCAACTAGTTGGGGCAAACTTCTTCTCAAAAATTTATCTACGATCTGGTTATCACCAATTGAAAGTCAGAAAATGAAGACACACCTAAAACAACTTTTAGAACAAGGTATGGACATCATGAATTCTTGGT
>NC_037529.1:13305987-13308199 GCF_001531365.2 Cynara cardunculus var. scolymus | reverse complement strand
AATGAAGTTACCCCGAACACCAAAAGGTCTTGATGCAATATGGGTAATAGTTGATCGATTGTCCAAGTCTGCACATTTCCTGCCTATGAAAGAAAGTTATACTCTTGAGAGGCTGGCTCAACACTGTATATATTAAGGAAATTGTGACCAGGCATGGAGTTCCATTGTCTATCATTTCAGACAGAGATAGCAGATTCAGTTCTAAGTTCTGGGGAAGTTTCCAAAAGGCCTTGAGTTCTCAAATCCATTGAGCACAGCATATCACCCACAGACTGATGGGCAAAGTGAAAGAACCATTCAGACTTTGGAGGATATGCTAAGGGCTTGCATAATTGATTTTGGAGGAAGCTGGGAAGATCACCTGCCTTTGATTGAATTTGCATACAATAACAACTATCATTCCAGCATTAAGGCAGCCTCATATGAAGTTCTGTATGGGCGCAAATGTAGAACTCCTGTGTGCTGGAATGAAGTAGGTGAAAGGCAGTTAATAGGACCAGAAATTGTGCAAGTCACAGCAGAGAAAATTGAGCAGATTAGAGCCAGAATCAATACTGCTCAAGACAGGCAAAAGAGTTATGCTGATCAAAGAAGGAAACCAATTGAATTCTCTGTGGGAGATCTGGTAATGTTGAAAGCATCTCCTTGGAAGGGTGCAATGAGGTTTGGGAAGAAAGGCAAGCTCAGTCCAAGATATGATGGGCCTTTCAAAATTTGCAAAAGAATTGGAGCAGTAGCCTACCAGCTAGAGCTACCAGAAAAGCTTAGTCTCATCCACAACACTTTCCATGTCTCCAACTTACGTAAGTGTTTGGCAGAGGCCACCCAAGCCATCTCACTTCCAGAGATCAAGTTAGATGAGAAGTTGAACTTCCAAGAGGCACCAGAAGCCATAACTAACAGTAAGGTCAAGACTCTAAGAAATAAAGAAATCAAGCTGGTGAAATTCAGTGGAAGTTTCATAAGGGTTCTGAAGCAACATGGGAGTTGGAATCAGAGATGAGAACCCATTATCCTTGGTTGTTTGAAATGTGAATTTCGAGACAATATTCTTTTGAGGGGGGAATAATGTGATAACCAGGCTTTCAGACATATTGGGTTAAGGTACATTATGTGTTTATGTGTTAATAAGCATGAATTAATTGGAAGTATGTGATTATGCATGCTAAATAAAATGGATTATATGTGTATATGGTGTGAATGATTTCTGTCCACATAATTGGAAGCAACATACAAGCACCTTGGTAAGCAGCTTGTATGATGCTACTGTTAAGAAGCCTTCTTGACCAAGTATTTGTGTTTGCTTGTCTATGAAGTAAATTTCCACCGCCTGTTTTCTAAAAACCACCTGTGTGTGGCTATTTAAAGAGAGATGTGGTAAGGATCCTCCCTTACCATTTGCATCTCGAAGAATTTCTATGAAAAGAAGAGTGTGGAATTTTGTGCAAAAAGCTGATTGATCAAAGACCTTAAAACAGAAGTTGTTTTTAACAGAACCTGTTTCATATTAAAAGCTGTTGTTTGCTGTAGAATCTGTTTTGGAAAGGTGAGTGATTTTGAAACTAAACTCCTCATGTGTTTGTGGTATAAACTGTTTTGATCTTAATTTGGAAGATGTTARACTGGTTTCAAACAGCTGTTAAGCTGTTACTGTTTTTGGCTGCTGTTTCTGGGTAACCAGAAGGCAAATGGTGTTTTTAAAACAGCTGATCTATGGTTCTATTTTGAGGATCTAAATGAGTTTAAACAGCCATGATTTATGAACAAGAGTGTTCTTATGGTTCAATCGGGTTTTGAAATATAAACCTGTGGGGGGGAACCAGAATTGTTGTTTGGAAAGAACATGAGTGTTCTTATGGTTCAATCAGGTTTTGAAATATAAACCTGTGGGRGGAACCAKATTTTGATGAAACTATGAACAGGTTCACTCTAACAGGAATACTGCAGCCTGTTAGTTGAATGAAATACTTCATATGATTTTCAGGGGAAATAAGGTTGGTCGTGTGTGGTTTGTGATAGTTGTTGCTATGATGGGGATTCTGGATGTAATAAGGATGGTCGTTGTGTGTGCATGGTATAACTATTGCTATTATGCCTCTTAGGATACAACAGATTGGAGTTATCACTTCTTAGTGATTTGAGGATTTAAAGATGTTGTTCTTATTAGAGATGATAGTATTGATGTTATGGATTGGGAAAAATATGGCCCTTG
>NC_037529.1:13299649-13304852 GCF_001531365.2 Cynara cardunculus var. scolymus | reverse complement strand
ACATGTAATCGATGTATAAAATATGTGTTATATGCAATGTATGGATTTGAGGGTGTTACAAAAATGGATGGGGGAGCCAAAGATGGTGGCCGACGATGGTGGGCTTTTTATCTAGAAAGGAAAATATTCGGAGAACAAGAAAATCAAACAACCACGAGGATTAGGGAAATGCCTTAATGTGGTGTGGGCTTTGTTTGATTCAGAAAGAGATCGAAACCTGGGTTTCTTTTATTTTGATTTTTGATTTTTAGCTATGGGTAGATTGTGTTGCAGGTTTTCATTTTGATTTTGGTACCAGATTCCTGTAAAATCCATGTGAATAACTATTCTTTCGTTTTTTCTACTTGTTATAGATTATAGTTCAATGTTTCATTGGTGGTAGTTCTATATTTTGGTAAGTGGTGTTAGCCAGAGGAGATGAATGGAGTTAGGGCGGTTATATTATTGAGTTGCCTGGAGATGTAAACCAGGGAAGAGTAGGGGGGATGGGGTAATTAACAATAAAAGGGAAAAAATATTTAATAGAAAACACAAAAAAAATGAAAAAGATCGAAATACTCTCACCCGTTAAAGAAATAGACCAAATTCAAACGCTTTTGCAAACTACGATGGTCATCTTGTACTTGTGAAACTATAAAAACGAAAAATGTCATAACCGACAAACCATATAAACCAAAGTTGTAGTTTACTTTTAATATTATATAAGGTGTTTATCCAAACCAAACCACACAAACACCCCCACACCGCCCCGTTTACAACTAGCGGTTTAAGCATATATCTAACAGTGTTTATGGTTTGAGATATATGTGACGCAGTTTACGGTTTAATTTTCTTTAAAGAAAAGAATAAATAATAAACACCTTCATAAGGAAAAACCTTGGGCATAAAGAATAGTTTTGGAGTTGATCCCACTCTTATTTCATAAAATATTGGATGGTTTTTCACGTTAACTTTAATGTATATTATTTTTAAGTGTTTTTTTATTTGTTATTTTTGTGACATGTGAATACAAAGTCATGTTAGTATCCATGTCTTGCACGACTTCGTCAGTGGATTGATCTCAACATCAAATTTACATAAAGTAGTATTAATATTATTTAAAAAAACCAAATATCAAAAGTATCAGAAGATCCCAGGTTCAAATTTAAGGAGAAATAAAAATCATCTCGTAGCCACGAAGGTTCAAATGCGATGACTCCGGGCTATCTGCAAAGCAGACGGTTGCTCTAGGATTAGTCGGCTCACATAGTAAGTAGGATATTCAGGTTAATAAAAAAAATATTATTTAAAATAATTAAAACTAAATATAATTTATTCAAAATACGTCAAATTTTCAAGACGGTTTTATAAATTGGTTTATTGGGACGGGAGGGAGAAAGGGAAATGAAATAAGACCACTTGTGGAGTGAGTGGAGGAACATGGCTTGGGCTCCACCCGTTATTAATGCCGAAAAGGGGCGTTTTGGACATATCCTTATCCCGTTATTGTTTTATATTTTTTTTAAATAATTTAAATATTTTTCTTGTTTGCAAATTCAATACTTGAATTGTAATAATATATTTTAATATAAAGTAACTATTCCAAATTATACCCTTTTTTAGATTTAAAATTTTAGTATTATATTTAAATTTTATTATTTTATTATCTAATTGTTCGTTTATCTTTTAATAGTTTCATTAAAAGATAGTTTTTGAATTGCTAAAAGGTGAATTTTGTTTGTCAAAAAAAAAAAGTTTATTTCTTAATGGTTTTAAAACCCTCTGAATGATTTAATCTTTTAGGTCTTCCTTAACCGTTTAACACCCTAATTATTTTCAATAATTACCAAACTAATTTTATTTTACACTATATTATAAAAATCTCTTAATTTTTTTACACCAAATCATTCGACAACTGTCAGATACTTTTTTTAATATTTAGGAATTTCTGAAATATTAAAAAAACAATTTAATGGATTCTAGAAACGACAAGAAAGAGCTTTTTTGATTGAACGAATCTGAAGGGATGGGCCCGGATGTATTGGTGGCTGTCTTTTTTGTGGGACCCGCATATTTATTCTCCTTCCAACTACTCTCCGACCCTTTCTCCAATCAAATTGTTAAAATGTTAAATTCTAACATAAATATCTCCGATTTCAATATTTCTTAAATAAATTCATAAATCTTTTAAATTTTAATTTAATGATAATTAAATATTTTAAGTAAACCATGATTTTGTTCATATGGTTTAAGAAAGAGTTTCTTTTCACCAAGTAATAAAAAAGGCTATAGATTTAACTGAACAAGCAGATGTAATACTCGTCCCTGTGGTTTGAAAATCGTGATTTACATCTCTATAGTTTGTAATTTGTTACAGTTTTTGTATCTGGGACTAAATATGTTAAAACTCCTTGATTATGATTAAATTATTAAATATTTTTTAAATATAATTAGTTTCTTATTTTTATTTTTTGGGCATTATATTTTTATTTTTCTTATGAATTCGATTTTTGCTACTAACATTATTTAAGTGCAAACTATTGAACCTCTTCACATAAAAGTATTTTTAATTTAAAGACCAATTGATTGTAATATTTATAAGAACAAACAATTAACTATTTTTAGGGTATTATTATTATCAAACAAATGTATGTAACTTTATTAATATAACGTACAATTGTCTGGTCTCATATGTCTTTCAATTATACCCGAAAAAATATATGCCTTCTATAAAATATGTTATGATAAAATTATTAAGTTATATGTTCTATTAATATAATTACATACATTTATTTAGTAAAATTAGCGTAATATAGTTAACTGTTTGTCCTATAAAAAATTTGATCATTTAGTCTTAATGAAGAACTTTTAAAAAAAAATACTATCATGTGAGGGGTACTCAACTGCTTGAATAACGTTAGTGACAAAATCCGAACTAATAAGAAAGTAAAACTATAATGACCAAAAATATGAAACAACGAATTGTATGAAAAACATTTTATTATTTTATCATAAATAACCAAAAAAAATTATGTATTAATTCTTTTATCAAAATATATAGTTTAATTACATCAAAAAGACTACAATACCCAAAAAAAAGTATTCAATAAACCAAAACAAAAAAAAATCAAAAAGATTAAAGTATCCTTAAGTTGAATGGAAGATTTTTAATAAATTTAATCTCAAAGATAAAATAACGACAAATTATAAACTACAAGATGAAATTTGCAATCTTTCACAAATCACAACGACAAAAATAGTAGTTTACTCTAAATATTTAAAAACTACTTGTTGATAATGGCAAGGATAATGATGTTGGAAGGCTCTACGGTTTGCAAAAGTCCAAAATTCGACCCCACCCACACACACACACATATATATGTATATATGTATATATATATATATATATATATATCTGTGTGTGTGTGTGTGAAGGTTCAAACGAAAATACTCCTATTTTACAAGAATAAAATAAAATAAACTTTGTGTTCTTTAATGTAATATTAACATATTAAATGAAAATTAATTCAAAGCGTAAAGAACAACTTTTATAAGACAAAACAAATAAAAGGTATATTTTATTTATATTCATTTCATAGAGAGTAAGAAATAAGGTGGTATATGAATGAGGATTGAGTATAAATAATAATCCCCTTAATTAATACATAAACAACTTGTGCAATAGAAATCATACGGATGTATCGACTTGACAACCAACGTCGACCCCCACCCTTGCCCAATTGTGTCTTTCCCTCCACCAACGACGTTTGCCATCCATTCTTACCTTATTTTTTTCAAAGTTCTATTTTTATACTTTGATCATAACAAGTTACCTATTTGTATTTTGACCACGAAAAAAGTTTAATATGTCGTTTAATGATTTTTTTTTTCAATTGATACAGCAAACTTCCTATATTTTTTATTCTGTACTAATTTTTACCAGTAACCTACTAATTTTATGGGGGATTCCAGTTGCAGATAGACAACCTTAAGACAGGGGATACAATGAGTACATACATACAGAGAGGGTTAGAATCAATTGTTGGTTGAGGGTTGAATCATCGGTTGAAGTGAAGAATAAAGAAGGATTCACGTATTAATAACACATCAGAGAATCATCTTGTGATTAGATCCCTCTTAAGAGTTGTTGGATTTGTGCAACAACAAAGAACCATCAACTAAGATTTATAGAACTAATAAATAGATTTTCATATACGTGTGTTGCTTGTTTGATATAGTTGTCGTCTTGTTGAACTCTAGTTGTTGTAATACCACACCATAATGATTTCCTCTTGAGTTTGTAGTGGGGAAAATAACCGTAGGTTATGGTGTTAAAGATTGTGATTTTGCTCCTCTAATCACGACACCCAATACACAACTTTACATCTCCGTCATGTTTGTCAAGAACCTCATCCTCTTCGTTCTTTTTTCTTTGTGTTTTAGTCACTATTTTTGTCCGTATGGGGACAAAAAAGGTGAAATAATTATGAATCATGTTAAATCTAAAAAAAAACATGCTTATATGGAATATTAGAATAAAAAAAATAATGGGCCACGTCAAAACAAACTTAGACTTTGTTTTATCTCGATAAAATTACTTATGTGGCGTTTGTTTTTTAAGAGGTACTGAAGTCTGAATTCACTTCTGATTTTTAAGAGGTTGTCTGAAGTCTGAAATCTGAATTCACTTCTGATTTTTAAGAGGTTGTGCTGAAGTCTGAAATCTGAATCAGTCAGACTGTTTGTTTTTTGCGTCTGAAATCTGAAGTTTGAAGACGAGAGATCGAGAGTTGATATGGATCGACAGTTGACAAAGTTGAGAGATGAGAGATCGAGACAGAAGAGTTGATCTAGAGATATCGAGCGCAAAGAGATTAGAGTAGGTAGGCGACGATTTGAAATAAGAGGTAATAAGAGGTTTCGCAACCACTTAAATTTTCGGACCTAATAAGAGCTTTTAGGCTCTTAATTGAAAAAAAACAAACACACTGAATCATCTTATGTCTGACCAATTCAGACTTAAGAGGACATTAAAAGCTTTTTTATTAAAAACAAACAGCCCCTTATTGTTAAATCTTCTAATTTTATCTTATTAATGAGTATTTATAGTATGTGCGAAATAAAAACATTGTATTTTTTTTAGAGAGAAAATAAAATCTTCTAAAATTTAATAGTTCTTGTTTTTTGTATAATTTTTAATTATAAAATTAATTTATGTTTAATA
>NC_037529.1:13291368-13299625 GCF_001531365.2 Cynara cardunculus var. scolymus | reverse complement strand
GTTTTTTAATTCAATTATTAATTATAATTTATTTAGGTGTAATGACGAAATTAATTATTTTAGATTTTATAATGTAATAATTTTTACAAAGACAATACCTAAAAATTAGTTTTTAGAATTTTGTCTATAATATTATATATACATAGAAGTTCATGGCCATTGAATCAAACAATGCAAACCACAATGTTGATGTTAAATTGGTGTGAACTTGAGTTTCAAAGATCAAAGTATCTCGACGTCTTAGGTTCGAATCTAATGAGTAATAAAAATCACCTTGTGGAAATGGAGGTTCAAATGTGATGTCTCTGGTTTATTTGCGTTGGATATCCAAGTTAATAAAAAAAAAACAATGAACATGCTTTATTCATAAATCAATTTGATAAACCATGAAACTGTAAAAATCATTTTTATTTTATAAAGAATTTATATATATAATTCTGTGACTTTTTTTGTATTTTTAAAGACATAAATTGTTGCTATACATTGATTGGTTTTCGGTTTATATGTAGTTTTTTAGTAACACATAAATGGAAAAGTAGGAAACGAAAACATTGTAAACCAGATTTAGAGGTCAAATTTTGGTTTAAATTTCTAGAAAAAATACGCTCATGTTATACTTAAATTTATATTTATTAGTAAAAGAACCATATATATATATATAGAGAGAGAGAGAGAGAGAAAGAGAGAGAGACTCGAGATCATATGAGATCAAAAGTTTTTCATAAGACCCGTAAGACCAATTCTCAACCTTTGGATTAGATCTACAATCTGACAATTTAAACATTCATAAACGTCATGAGACTTCTCAAAAATCACAAAATTGTCACCGTGCAACTTTAGACTATTAGCTCATTAGCTTATAAAGTTGATCAATGAACATAAATTTGTCTTACGAGTCTCACGAAAAACTCTTAATCTCACGTGAACCCAATCATATATATATATATATATATATATATATATGTGTGTGTGTGTTTTTTATTTGATGTTTTTGTTTTTCCACAAAAAACTATTTACTCTCCCATTCCTTGTCACCCTTTTGTTTCCTTATATAAACCTAGCCACACATTCAGGAACCCAACCAAAAACACAAGAGACACACACATACTCTCTCTCTCTCTCTCTAACATACTCTCCTCTAGCTTTTCACAAACGCAAAAACACAGTTACAGGATCAGGTAGTGATGGTGATCATGAAACCTGAGAAATCCCTATCAACGACCATGAATGCAAGAATCATGGGTTCCGGAAAAGAAACTCTGGTTCTAGCTCATGGCTATGGCGGAGATCAGTCTGTTTGGGACAAGCTTTTGCCTCAACTCACTCAGACCTATCAAGTTCTTGTTTTCGACTGGAGCTTCTCCGGCGCCATTAAAGATCCAAACACTCTCTTTGATCCTCTCAAATATTCCACTTATGATGCTTTTTCCGATGACCTAATCGCCCTTCTTGAAGAGTTGAACTTGGATTCAACTGTTTTCGTCGGCCACTCTATGTCTGGCATGATCGGATGCATTGCTTCCATCAAAAAGCCTCACCTCTTCACAAACCTCATCCTTGTTGCATCATCTCCAAGGTATCTCTCTCTCTCTCTCTCTCTCTCTCTCTATATATATATATATATGTATATATATATATATTTCGATTTATGTTTAGCTTTTCGGGGCTGTATTTAATTACAATTAACACAGATTTTCAAAAATGGAGCAGGCACGTACCTAATCAAATATTGTAATATAGTTCATTCGAATTATTTTCCCAAAATAACAATAATATTAAATGTGAAAAAGAAACAACAAATAGAATATTAAATAAAAGGCAAGAGGAACGATACAGATAATGCTGAATGTGTCAACTGAATAGGTAAAGCATGCATTAAAGTGTAGTACCTTGTGCATAATCAAACAAACTCTTGGTCTTAATCATTAAAGTTTAAAATTGGAATTAATTAGAATAGATAGAGACCAAACACCAAAAACCTAAGTTGTATATATATGTTGTGAGTTGTGACCACTTGAATTATTATGTATTGACAAAAACAAAAAACTTTGCTAAATATGTCAAACAATTATTCATATTTTAAAATTAACGTTTTTCTATTTTCTATTTTCTATTTATTAAAATTATTTTTTTATCAATCAAAAAAATATTGTAATTCCTCTTCTTTTTTCAACCTAGAAATTTGTAGTATCATTTTGTTTAATAATAGATTATGATGGTTCTTTTTATTATAAACATGGTCGTTTCTTAGCATGTTAAATGTGAGATTTTGAACAGGGTCCTCGAAATTTTAGGACCTAAATTTACATGTGTATAGGGTCTTTTATCGAATTGTATAAATTTATAGACGAAATTATTTTGGTTCAAACCGTTAAGAGGTTGTTTGGCAATTGCTGAATGATTTGGTACAGAATGATTAAGTGGTCAGAATGATTAATAGACTCTCATGATATAGTGCAAATTGAAATATAATTGTTTGGTATTTGTATATGATGAAATTATGGCTCTTAATGGTTAAGGGAGATCCAGGATACAAAATCATTCAGAGGGTTTAGAACCATTAAGAGATAGATTTTTTTTTTGTCAAACAAGATTCACCTCTTAACGATTCAGAGACTGTCTCTTAATGGAACTATTAAGAGGTAAACAAACAACCCCTAAGTGTTTGGTTTTATGTTCAAATCATTAATGGTTTAGGTTTAGTTTCAGATTGTTAATTGTGTTAGGTTTAGCCCATTTTTGTTCTTAACATATATTATCTGTTATCTCATTTATGCAATGTAATTAAAAGTTTTGGATGTAGCAGGGTCTCCAAAAAATTAAAACGTCCCTGATTATAAACATTGAAAAGGCAAGCTAGTAATTTAAACGAATTTTATATATTTATATCTAAAACAAATCTATTTAAAAAATTAATATTTTGATATGTATTTTAAAAGTATATTTTGCAAAATATACACATCTATTTTATGTTATGTTAACAACGATACTGATTTTAATAGATGTCAAATATGTTTATATATATATATATATATATATGTATGTATGTATGTATGTATGTATGTGTGTGTGTCATTAAATAAATTATGCTTATAGAAACAAATAATTACATGTCATATATAAAAATATTACAATAAATTTAATAAAACGTTTTTAATTAGTGTCATAATATTTTTCTAGGAAACTTTTGAAGTAGAGGGTCATGTTAATTTTTTTATATTATACTAAAAGTGTCTTATAAATACATTATATGAAAATTTCCAAATAATTTCTTATAAAAACACTAATAAGACGTTTCTATCAACTTTTTGTAATATTTTTATATATGACGTACTATTTTTTGGTTTTTAAAAACGTAAGGAGGTGGGTTGAAGAGAACATAATCAAAATAAGAGAACATGAAAACGATAAAATCACATGTGATTTTACACCGAAAACGAGCGATCATGGTACGACCTAAGTCAAGGGTCAAGTTGTCCATGCACTCTTGTATTGCATGTTTTGTAATCGCATCTAATTTCAGTATAAAAACACATGTGATTTGTCCATTCTCATATTCTTTTATTTTAACCATGCTCTCGTTTGAATATTCTTCTAAACATAAGTTCTATAAAATAGTTAAATGGACTATTTAAACATATTCTAAATCCTACAAAACATACTCTTATTATAATCCATATATATATCCTTAAATAAAAATAACGATTAAATAAAAGTATATGCTTTAAGAAACAAATATCATTGTGCTCGAAAATCTACTTAATTTTGACTTTTTTTTTCCAATAAGTTTGAGGCAGTCTTAGGTTTTATATTTGTTTCCATTTCCAATTTTGTAAGTTATAAACAAATCATAACCAAGTTTATGATTAATACTTAGGGGTCGTTTACCTAAATGTTTACCCAATAAACACTTACTAATAGAAGTCAACACTATAATTTATTTTGATGCGTAAGATTTTAGTACATCAAAACATATCGAATGTAACAATTTACTGGGTAAGAGTCTCCATCATCACTTACCGGATAAGACTCTCCATCTTTCATATCGCTCTTACCCGGTGAGATTCTTAGCACTTCTCATATTCACCCGATGAGAAAATTTATGCGTTAATCACTTACCAAGTAAGTGTTTAATAAACGGCCCCTTAATCATTTGGTAAACTAATTTTGCATGTTTTGAAAAGAAAACGAATGACTGGTTTTTTATTATTTTTTAAATGTAAATGCAAATTTTAATAACAAAATAGTTGATTTTTTCTATCATGATATTTAGTTTTTGAAATTTCTGATGATGAAAAGTCAGACACAATAGTTTTAAAAAAGTAAAAAAGGCGACGACTTTATAAAGAAACGTGCATTCAGGACCACTCAAATTACAAATTTTAAGATCATTTAAATGTCGTGTTTCACTTATTTCATGTTGATGATTGTTGATCTATTTTTTTTTTTTCTGTCTGACGATTAATTCATAATAACAAAAATGATCTTTGCAGTTCTATGTATAACTCCAACTAATTAATTTGCTATTTTAGGTACGTAAATTCTGAAGGTTACGAAGGAGGATTTGATATCACATACATTGAACAATTATTCTCTAGTATAGAATCGAACTATGACGAGTGGGCATCTGGTTTTCCTTCTGTTGTTATTGACAAAAATGATCAAGAATCTGTCAAAAAGTTTGAGAAAATCTTGAAAAGAATGAAACCCGAGATTGCCCTTTCAACAGCCAAAACCGTATTTCTATCGGACCATCGTGACATCCTTGAAAAGGTTGTGATCCCATGCACCATAGTCCAAACAACAAACGATATCGTGGTTCCCATCCAAGTTGTTGAGTACATGAAGAAGATGATCAGGGGAGAATCAGTGGTCGAGATGATTAATACTGACGGACATTTTCCTCAACTAACTGCCCCTCTTAAGCTTATCGAAATATTTGATAGAGTGATGAAGATTTGAATTCGGGATAAGGGTACTTCATTAATTTTCTTCTTTTTTTTTCAGAATTTATTTTCTATTTTGGAGCATTAGCCGTTTGAAAATAGTATATTATCATATCTATGTGTGTGGTGGTTGGTCTGCGGTAGATATGTTAAGATGGCCTTGTGGTCATCGTATTGTTTCAATTGAATTTGTTGACTTTTTTAGTCAAACTATACGACTTATAGAATTTTGTCATAAATGTGTTTGTAGTGTTTGAAAACAATTTGTTTTTGATCAGTTATTTGTCCATAATTGAGTTTTCCATTTTTGATCGTTCAAACATTAAACCGTTTCTTACAAGTCAAACCAACAAATATATGTATAAAACTTATAGTATGCTGGATGAAGGTTCGGTTAAGAACTACAATTCTATTGCAAAAATGGGAAATCATCGAGAGCGCATCACACATTCTTATTCATCATGAATAATGAACGTGAATTTTTTACAACATTTATGATAAATGTCTCAAACAGCGCACTCTTGGTGGTTGATTCCCTCAACCGAACCTGCCCTTATTATGATATATATATATATATTTGTGTTCATATGGTTCTTACATTAACAAAAATAAATTAACAAAAATCATAATTTTTTTTGATTTTGTAACTCCCAAATAATGATATGGGAGTTACATATTTTTTTTACCTAAATACCTTTTTCAACTTTGTTCACTTATCTTTATTAAATTTTAAATTAAAAAAAAATTGTATCATGATTAATCACAACCGTTTTTTGAAAGATTGAATGGCTAAGATCGGTTAACAAAGTTAACACAAAAACTTTGGTTAACATTTGAACCTGGTCATATATATATATATATAAAGCTTACATTTATTCTATTTGTATAAGTTAGATTTACTGGAATTTTTTTATTGACACCAGTAATAACAATTATAAAAACTACAGCTTAAAGTTTCGAACACATGATTTTTGAGCTTTAAAATAGAATGTATTAATCAAAATGCTTAAATCGTACAAACCATCTATCAAACATGAGATATATACCGTTAGGGTCAAATTCCACAAAACCAAATTTCCATTTATTTAAAGTCAACAATTTATTAAAGAGAAGACTAAGCGTATCAGGAAATAAAACAGATAAAACACGATCTTTTCGAGTAACTGTGTTGGCCCCGTTAGGATCTACAAGATGTGTATAACATTTCGTAGAGGGGCGAGGGATGAATACAAATACAGTAACATTTTCAAATGTAAAATATATATTGATAAAGAAAGATCAATACAGATTTTACAAGATTATTTGCGGAAAGATAAGATAAAAATAACCTACCTAAACAATCTAAGTTACACACTAGTTCTTAGCAAAGAGAAAGATTTGTTGTAAGAAACATAGAAGGAAGTTAATTCTTTCTGTGTAAGAACTATTTAGAATATAAAAAGGGATTCTAACTTGATTTTGAAGATAAGCGTATTGTATTCTTAGATGTGTGTTCTTTTACTTATGAACATAAGTTAGGGTTCAAGAGTAAGTATTAGAGTATCTTTGCATGGCGATAGAACACATCTATTTATACTCATTGCATTAAATGCACATTTAATGCAACATAGTAGGGTTTGAACACATGTCAAGCCTTTAGAGAAAGACTTGTCATTTGCTACAGTGAATAGTACAAAAACTTATTCATGAACACACATCCTTTCATTAAGTTGGTGGGTAGTAGAGTCAACTAATCGGCTCCGTACCGTACTATACTTTAAAGAGGGTATGAGTTTGTCCTTTGTGTGTATAAAAATAAGACAAAAGCAATCGTGCTCAACAAACTTCTTTTGATCGCTGAATGCTAGAATAACATGAAGTTCTCTTTAGCATTCGCTGAGGCTTGGTCAGTTTTTACACATGTGTAGACTAGATTGTAATCACTGAATACCGCTTCAAATCACGTACTCGCCAATCTCTAATCTTCAGTTTTAGTCTTCAACTTTCGCTGAAGGTTCTTTGGTGTGAGTTTTGTCTTCTTGAAGTATCGCTACATTACATGTTCTCAGCGATCATTGAACAAACTCAGTGATGATCGTTGGAACTGAAAGTCAGAACATAAATACTTCGTATAAGGTAAAAAAAATTATCATCAAATCACTGAGAGAGAGTATCAACAAACTGCAAGAAAAGGATTAGGAATTTATAAACTAGACATGCGGAATGAAAAAGAACACGAACCATCCAAAAACCAAAATCCATTAAAGTAAACAATATGTAATATGATTATTATAAATAAAAAACGTAATAAGTATAAAAGAATATGAAGTTGTAATTTTAATTTGAAAGTGCATTAAATTATTATATTGCATTGTCAAAGGTGTTTATTTTACCGCATAACCTACTTGCTCCTTATTAAACCGTACATTTTTGCAGTACAATTTATGGTTGATAATTTTTGTACCACGTTATGAGTCATTGATCAAACAATGGTTCAAAACAATCGCAATCAAGACCGTTGATCAATTAAATGAACAGATGAAAGAGGTGGATGACAATTTGGTAATTAGAGAGAAACTGAGACGTGTGAAACGGGTTGGAAAAGGGATGAACCTTTAGTGAACAAGGTTAAAAAAACAAAAACACACTCTAAATTAGGGTTCATGTGACCTGTTGAAGATTGTTACTAATGAACTAGGGTTTTGTTTTTCAATAATGTGAAAATTAAGTGAATGAATCGCCAAGAAAATTGGTAATATGCATCTAAATATCGTTCATTGATGACCATAAGGGAACTTGGTTATACCATTTAACTCGCATAGATCCGAGACACAATTTTTCCATCTGCTTCTATCACATATATATATATATATATATATATATATATATATATCAATTACGAACGAGATTTCTCAATCTCAGAAAAGCTCATTTCCTTTCTGCTCCAGCTATCTATGCAACTTGTTCTCATTTTCTGTTTTGCAAAAGATTTCCCTTTCTGTTTCTTTGTTCAGACAGTAGCATTCATAGCATCCACCATGGTTTGTTACCATATTTCTTCCTGCAGCTCCTTCCTTTATAGACGATACAAGCAACTACTCCATAGAGAAAACATACATACGAATCATTAAAACAATCAATTAACAAAAATACTAATTCAAAAAACGATATCCATAATTATCTTACTTTAAAACAAGGAAAGATAGTGTAACCGTACGTCATATATCCTTCTTTAATGTATCTAGCAGCACTTTGAACCAAACATTCTCATTGGCCAATACAAGTCAACAAATTAACACTATTTTTTGGGTTAACAAATGATCCCCCCCCCC
>NC_037529.1:13273816-13291313 GCF_001531365.2 Cynara cardunculus var. scolymus | reverse complement strand
TATATATATATATATATATATATATATATATATGGGGCAAATCAATTTAGATTTAGAGAAAAAACAAACGCATTGTAAAAGAAAAGGGATTCTATTTGATTGAATTTGAAAGACTCAAGACTGTCGAGGTGATGAAGTTTCACTTTAACCTGATAAAGGTTGTTCTCAAGTTGTCATCGAAGCAATTTCCTCTTTGTATTCAGATCCTTCACAATAGATAGGATGGTATAGAACTCAACTAAAGAGAATTCTTCTTGATCAATTGAGAAATAGACAAATGATTTTTAGTGATTTGAGGTGCTACACGAATATCATCGAGTTTTAAGGGTGAGGATTGTGTGGATTAATGATTAAGTTGTTATCAGTATTAAAAATAGGTAAGCCATTTCCATTTCCAACTATCATGTTATTTATACCTTTCATCTATGTTTTGTGTTGGATATTGGCTACATTCTAAGCGATATAGGTTGTTGTTCCACTATCGATATGATGTACCACATTTGTTCACTATTGTAGCCCTTGAATAAAAGAGAGATTGGTAATCATTAATCAAGTCTTTTTTTATGAAACGAAAGAGCTTTGTGGCACTGTATACAGGGTGATTGCACACTTGAAAATAGATGATTTGGCTTCCTCTTCCTCTTCCTCTTCCTCTACCTCTACCTCCTCTTCCATGCCCACAAGCTAAAAGAACGTCATGTTGAGTATTGATGTTGCTGATTTCCATAATGATTGGTACCAAAAAGATTGAGAGATCTTCTAAACTGGGTAGTAAGATTGGCACTTGGCAGACCAGCAACAATGTCAGAGTTGAATTGCTTTAGCCTCATTTATTGGCTTTGCTACATGAATTGGATCTCCTATAGTGTTACTTGATCATGTCGTGAGTTAAGTCAACAACAATAGTGTCATAGTCATCACCTGGTCCGCCCAAGATATACATAATTAGTTCATCATCTCAAATAAGTTTACAAGTAGCAGATAGACTTTCTTCTAAGTTTTCTCATCTTAAGCATGTAACCATGAATAGAGAGACTACCCTTTTATAAAGGATTCCTGAAAATGAAGTTGTAGTGTTCTTGCCTTGCTGCTTGAAGCGAACATATCCACAAGAGTATTCCATACATCAAGGGATGTCTGTAACGCCCATAAATCTATAACTCCTAGTGTTAATATATATATTTATATACTTATGTTACATTTATTGAGGAATCAGATTTATTAAGAAGGATTTTAGTATTGTTTTGGCGTTGTGGTTCAACTCGATCAAAATCGAAAAAGAGGTCCAAAACAGTGGATCATGTGGTTTTCCACGTGGCCAAACCTGCGGCTGAAGCCACAAAAATCACTGTTCGGCTTCCATCTTTGGGGCACAAGCAACTTTCACCATGGCTTTAGCCACAAGAAAAGTCGCAGGGTTGATCTAATCGGCTTAAATGCCTAACTTTGAGCTAGGGTTCTCACTTTTCCATGGCATTCGCCTTCTCTCCCTCTAAATCAGATATATCGGCATTTAAAGTGTTCTTGGAAGGTTTTCGAGCTAGGATTTCAAGCTTAGGTCAAGTGCCTAGTTCATCTTCTCCATCTAGAAGTCTCAACATTAATTAATCCTATATGTTGGGTAAATATCGTTTAAAGGTATGGAACTTATGGATCTGCCTTACTTATGGTTTTTGAATATGTTATCATTATTAATTGTTGATGAATCTCGTGCTACTAATCCCTGGAACTAGAGCAATTGTTTGGTCATCAACGTAAGTGATGCTTGTTAGATTTCCTAAGTATGCATACTTTATCCTTGGTGTCATGTTGCATTGGATCCATATGCATTGTTCATTCTTATGTCAAGAAAGGAGTTTTGATGTCACTAGTTTGGGAGAAGGAGGATTTTTGTGTTCTCGCCGCCTTAGAGCCTTTGATATTAGATAAGTGAGGAGCTTTGAGGTTCTCAACTTGTAACTTTGGGGACCAACTAAGTAAGGAGTTTTGAGGTTCTTACCTTAGCCCCAAGTAGAGCGATTTAGAAGCACAAGTGGGTTAACATTTTTTGAGAGCTTGTACTTTTGAAGATAGCAAGTTTTGGTGATTGATTTAACCCCTAGCTTAAATCTAGTAGAAGTCTTTAATACTCTGATAGCGTAACTTTATTTTTGTGATGTCTTGTAAACATTAATGTCTTTCTTTTGGGTAAATCCTCTCATGTTGTATTTATAACCGGTATTTACCCAAGTTCAAATTAGTTGCTATTTTTAAAATTTAGGGGTGTTACAATTTGAAACATATATCGAACAACATGACCAAACATGGCCTCAGGAATGGAATTGAGTAACCAACTTAGAATGGTTTGATTTGTTCCGAGTCTAGACGGTAAAAGCATGCTTGTTTGTGGGTGATTCACTTGCAACTAGGCTAAGAAACTTGGATGGACACACTTTGAACATAACCATCATGATCGTAGGGTCTAAGAGAAGGAAAAACTTGTGATTTCCAGAAAATATAATTGGTTATGTCAAGCTTAATAGTGATGGGAGGTAAATACGAAGAAGAAAACAATCTTATATTTTTGGTTGTTACAAAAGCAGGGAACAATTCCTAAAAGGTGTGTGTGGGCGGAATTGTACAAAAGGACAACAAATTCTGTTGTTGTTGAATCATTTTTGTCTGATGATTTCACAATACTTGTTATCAGCTATCAATGATTTGTTGGTGATTTGGCATTCTATGTTATCGAACATGTTTCCATCATTTATTTTAAAAATAAAATACGTTAAATTATTTTTATTTTTATTTTTATTTATTTTAAAAGGGACACTAATGAGATTTGATTTTCAAATCCTATGCACCTTTTGTTCGTAACTCTTAATTTAGTGATTTGATATATCACTTAATGCTTTTGAAATTGAAGAGTTTTAAAGTTTGGTGTTTGGAATTGTTTATAAAAACAACTTATTGACTTATTTCGGTGTGACACCGGTAATAAGCACTTTTGAGTGTTTGGATAAACAGCTTATACCGGTGCCAAACCAGTAATAAGAAGTTTTTGAAGAAGTTAAATCATTCTAACTTATAATAAGTCGATAAGAACTTTTGTAGAAAATCATAAGTTGTTTTAAATAAACAATCTCAAACACCCCTAAATGTCGTGTAAGATATTATCCTATAGATCATAGATGAACTATACTATAACTATAGTAATAGTTAGTAGGCAAATCAAATGAACACCATTTAGCCCAAAACATAATTTTGGTGGACCATACCCAAAATACATCTTGTATGGGAAATTGAACACCTAGATTGGTCTTCAAACCATTTTTTTTTCTCGAGTTTACCTAAATGTCACAACTTCTATAATATCCAAATTCGCAATATTATAAACCTAACTAAAAGGCAAAAAAAAAAAAAAATCAATTTCAACACAGATCAACAATTGCGACAGTATACTGGTTGAATTTGATTATTTTTTTTGTCTTTTAGCTAATATTGCGAACCTAACTAATATTACAGACTTGCATATTACAGAAGTAGACATTTAGATAAACTGGAGAAAAAATGATTAGGAAATCAATTTAGATCAAAAGCATCACCAACAGTTTCTCTAAAATGGAGACAAGTTTTTTTAGAGTTCTTTTCGACTCCGATAGATTATCCAAAATAGAGAAAGTGATAGAACGAATGCAAGTTTTTACAAATCTAAATACATCCCCAAAAACTTTTTTTTTTTGTTATTCTCTTGGTAAATCACCTCCAACCAAGTAATACAATAATTTGAAAAAAAAAAAAAGAGGGAAATGACTTTTTTTTTAATTAACCTGGATCGCTATGCGAGCCGACTAATCTCAGAACGACCATCTGCTTTATAGATAGCCCGGAGTCATCGCAATTGAATCTTCATGGCCACAAGTGGATTTTTATTCCTCCTTGGATTTGAACCTGAGACCTCCTGGTACTTTTGATCTTTGGAGCCAAATTTGGGTGGCGGATGAGTAGGCCAGCATGAAAGTTTCAATTCAAGCACCACCCTTTTGGTTGGGAAGTAACTTTTTTCTCCAAGATGTGGAAATTTCCAAAATAGATGAACCATTTGAGTTGGAATGTAATTTTCTTTTTAGAGAATTGTGAATTTGATTGTCGTACGCAACTCTTGCCACACAATCAACATAATGGGCAAGGTCGTGCATCTCGAATGGAGCACATGAAACAGAGAGTTAGGCGACCAGTCGCAACCGTGGTCGTGTGTACCTATGATTTGCACGAGTTTATTCTGTTTTGGCTCCTACACCCTAGAAGAATTAACACAATAAGAGTGTAATACAAGTGTGTTATCAACATAAATCGAGGGTTTTGAGATGCTTTTGTATGTGCAATTACGAGGTCACTAATATGCCTTAACTTAAACCACCGATCGTCACAAAATCTAAGACGCTTCTGAATAAAAGAAACTTAAGCCTACAATCAAGGATAATTAAGTAAGAAACTTCTGAATCATAATTAATTTGGATGTAGCATACATTCTCCTTTAAACCACCACATGTACATTTGCAATGAAAGTTGAGGTCTAAAATTCGATGATTGCTCTACAAAGATTATAGTTTTGTAAAATGAACACTTGAATGTTTTCATGAAGAGATAATGTTGTAAAATAAGCACTTAAATGGTTTGATGAAGATACGTTCTCACCAACAATAGATGCTGCTGACCCAGTAAGAGCGAAGAGGCTTACTTACCCGGTCAAAATATAAGACACTTGGTTTGATCCATCAGATCCTAATGAAGATCGAACATACGGCCAGAGGGGGGGGGGGGGGGGGGGGGGGGGGGGGACCGAAGGAGCCCCAAGACATAATATTTTTTTGTCAACTGTTAAACAAAGGGTCTTTGGTGGAGGTGGACGGAATAACTTGATTTTACTCGATTTCTCTTAATGTGTGATCCTATTTATCCATCACGACACAGAAAATACAAGAAAATCGAGTTCTACTTAAACAAAACAGGTGTGAAAGTGCCACAAATAACCTATCAAAGGCATGGAGCTATCTGGATGCAATTAATTTAAGAACAATCTCCACTTCTCAAGCTTTGTAGCAGCTTCAAGTACCCAAGATACTCAGGTTTAATGTACCTACACACACACATATATATATATATTTATTACCAAAATACACACTTAGATTACTACGTTCAACCACCGTAAGAAATTATCAGAATCTATGTCAGAATTCACTTTTTTTCGATTATGCCTCTTCTATTTTACATAAATGATCAAAAACCCTATCATTTTAGGTAATTTTCCGTTATTATCTAGCTTATCACCTAATCTGTATCAAACGTGGCTATCAGTTAACAGCTGGCTTCCCAGCCATATTGCCATACTGAGCCTTTGTGATTAACTGATTATTGAAGGGTATCTCTGACAACTTAACTAATAAAGAGACACTTTTCTGAAACTGCTTGGGCAGTCGGTTGCAATTTTCTTGGGGACTGAAAATGAGCCAAGGTCACTTCTATTACAAGAGAAATATAACAAGATTTAGCTGCATTTGTGATTAATGATAGAGAAGCTGAGTATGCAAAACAGATAATAGGTTGTCCTATTGGAATGCAACTCTTCAAGAAAAAGAAATTGGGGTGTAAAAGGAAGAGGGAAAAAAAATTGTACCCATGCCGGAAAAGGAAATCAATGATGACAAGATTGCAATTTGCTTTGAAGAACTGTGTACTTCGGATGGCATCTGCAACAAGTGTTATAGGGAGTAGTTTGAAGCTCCCCACTTCTCCGTCTGTAATTCACAGCATCATTTAAAAGTTTTAAGCTTTAAGATGACAATCAGTCGTCCACGCTATGGACTAAGTTGACCCTTCCCAATGCACATTGGGCAGATTGGTGGCTAAAAGAGTTTAAAAGCTTACCCTGATTGCTGGGAATGAAACTTTCAGGGAGCTTCAGATCATAGCAAAATAAAACATCTCTCTTGAATCTATAACCATCAATGTCCATGTAAGAGACAGCGCCAACTGGTATAGCTCTGTGTGAACAAATGTTTTATGCCAATCAACGTTGCAAACAGCTAAAAAAATAAGCGTTGCACTTTGAGGACCACACATGTAATAAATCCATGAACTTTTAGGGGCAGGTTCAAATGAGAACCTTGTACATTTTGAGAACCTCGAACCAACTATTCATATTTTATTCATGACGAAGGACATGATAGACATTTATGATGAAAATAGTTGGTTTTCAGATTCTCAAAATATTTATGCTTCTAGATAATGGTGGGTAGTATATGATCTAGATAATAGTTCAACGACAAACGAAAAGTTACCTGCTGGAAATGGAATTTGGTATTCCTGCCTCTTCTTCACATTCCTTTACAAGATTCTCTCCACATGAGATCCCATGCGGCTGTATTTAAAAATTAAAACTCGTTTACACATAAAAAGAGGATAAATATAACTCATCATTAAAAATATCAGCAAATTATAGGCAGGAAACAAAACTAAATAATTGATCTGAAGAATAATCCTGATAATAGAGGGTTTGAGGACAGATAAACAAAGAAAGAGATAGATGACACTTGAATTGGAAGATAAACAGACATAAATTTGTGCAACCAATGTAAATGATATCAGAGGTTTCAGAAAACTTGTTTAATAGTTCTGCTGAGCATAGAAGAAAATCCCACCAGTCCTCCAGCAACAAGATGGTCGAGCATTCCTGGGTAGGTGGGTTTCGTTTCACTTCTCTTTCCAATCCATAGATATTTTTGCCCATCTCTTTCAACATAGCCATTCATGTGAACCCCATAAGCCTAGAACAAGAAATTATAGATGTGCGGGTAGGTGAACAATTAACAGTAAAAGCATCGATAATAAGGTGACTTGAACATGTGATTACATTAGACTTTGTGAATAACAAGGACAATCTTATAAAAATTAACCCAAAACCCAGCCAATAAAATAACACCAATTTGTGTGTGTCCCTTTGTCACAGACACAAAACTCAAATTCTCATACTAAGGAGCATCAACATGAAACAATATTTTTTTTAATGATTTATTCATTCAGATTCAAATTTTTCGTCAATTCCAGTATGGCAGTATCCTTTGTTCCAACCACATTTCGAATTTGTGAGATACTTTATCATAAAGCAAGTCCTTTCTATTCTGTAACATTTTAAGGAAGATATCACATACCTTTATCCCAAAGTAAGGTGCTGCTGCACGTTCTAGCGAGAAATATGTTCGTTGTCCATAAGAGGAAGTAACAGGAAATAGCTGCACTCACTTAAATTAAACCCTAAGATGAAAGAATTATGCAGGCAGCCTAATATGTTTGCAGTTATCTAGAGAACACAATTACCAATAGCCAACAGTCCAGTCATACAGGACCATTGTTCTGATAAGTAAGTACCTCATTCCGTATACCTGGAATTACTTCTTCACCTAAGCACTTCACTACATTTTCAAGGGCTTCAGTTCTATACTCTGGTGTTTTCAGCGCAGATTGTAGTGTGACATGGCCAGATTGACTTCCATATGTATTATCTTTGATGCAAGTGAAAACATCCTTAAACTTGCTTAAGTGGTTAAGAAAACTGCACCAAAGTTTAAATACCTGATTAAAACGAAATTCAATTTAGAGATCCACTTCCTCTGTTGTTGGTCAAAATAGTTGTCAGCTATTGTACTTGCCAGCAGGGGGTACTGGGTGCAGATTGCAGAAAATCATCGCAAATAACTTATTCACACCTCCATACAATTACATCTAAATTCACTCTAATATCACCTAAGATCTCAAATTGACAGCACTAAAATTTCCTAGCATCCATAGGGTCTAAGTTTCGAAAAGCTATCCTTGTACTTCACATATCATAGCTAGCCATGAAAATCTGATGTTTTTCTGGTTTCTCCAGGATACGACGAATGGGATTTATAAGTAACCCTAGATGATATCAACTACTAGCATACATCTTAAACATGCAATAGCTATCTCAAAACTCAAAATAACCCACAGTAGATAAAAAGGATGTAGGCCTTTGTTTTGGATCATGTTGATGTTAAGAAGACATGAGAGGATGGGGCACGGGTTATTGATATTTCATCACCAATTTTATCCATTATGACATATTCTTATGTAAGATTTCTCACTTCAAGTGGCATCAAGGCCAAATTTTCCTTGATGGGAAGAAAACAAAAAATCAACCTTTTAACGCGCTTTTTGAGTTGGAAAGGTAAACTACCCACTTCAACACACAAAAAAAGCTACATATTCCTTTTAAGGATAAACTGTATCATGGTGACTGTGGAGAAGAAATGTCACTTTAAACAGTTGCAACAAGACGAAATTATATCGACTCACATGATACTAAACTAGCTTGATGGACATCAGCATTTTAAACCGCTAGCAAGAACAAAGAAATCATAAAATGGATGAAGTATCCAAAACTGTTCTGATAAGAGAGACATTACCCGTTGTGAATGTAGCCAACAATTTGGTCCTCAATGACAAACGGGATGAAATCAGCACGCCTATCCTGCAATGAATTTGAATACATTATTAGGAAAGAAGGAAAATATTTAACCTTAGTATTGATAAAGTTCTTCCAACCCTGACAGTGATTTATGTTTAAGCACATGGCCTGTTTATGATGCATGTCCCAAAGGCAACATTGGTCACATGAAAACACGGCATAAACACCCTCATCATGAAAGATTGATGAAAATAGAATTATCATAGTTACAATAATTTCCTGATGATTTTGTGTTGTTAACGATGTTTCAGATTGAAAAGATACAAATGCCACAAAATACACTTGTAGCATTTATTTCATCAGCAACAGAACGGTAAGATTTAGTAATCATTGTGGTTCTTCTGCTTAAATTGAAACCTTCATCATATATTTCAGTAGCCTTTACAGTTTACACTTGACACAAAAACTAAATACTATTGGATAACAAAATGCAAGCTGTTTTGTCCCAACAACATTAATCTTACTCCCTCAAGAAATTTAAGATGCACATGTTGACTTTGGAATGACACTAACAAAACCCTACCACTACAATATTCATTTGCATTTTACACCAAAAGTTTAACAAGTCATACTCTGTGAATTCCATAAAAAAGATGTGCATATTTTACTTTTGACTTAAAATTTCGAACTTTGTACTAGGTTCGGTGGAACTATAGAAAGTTCTTATTTTCTAGACAATTCATATTAGCATTGAAGTTTAAAATCATTGAAGTCAAACTGAATATATGTTTAGGAATTCAGAACGAAGTAGAAGTACCTTTTACATATGTATAGTAGCTATGCGTATAACCATTACTATAACCGCATATACTAAATCAAATAAACTCCTCTGAACTACGATGACCACAACAGAATAAGTCTAAACGGAATGATGAAAATGCGTGTGAGATTAATGATTATAGAAAATTGTACATGTCAAAGAGTTTACCCAGCCACGGTTACATAAATTGATCTTCTGAAAGAATCCACCGAGATCCGATGAAACGTGACGCGACTCAGATATTTGAAAGACATCATCCCAAGTGAAACTGCTACTACCATCGTTTATAGAATTGTTAGTATTTCTAGTAGAACTACTTGATGATACAGCGGCAGCGGCAGCCACAGAATTGCGATTGACGGTGAAAGAATGCGATCTGATTTTGGAAATGCTTGAAATCATAATAGGAAAATTACGGCGGTGAGAACATAAGTTTCCGACACAGTAAGATGACAGATAATGGGAGTGTTGGCCGCCGGCGACGGTACAGGCGGAGGTGAACATATTTTTTACCTACTCGACGTAAAAGCTGTAATGGCTAAAAGCGGGATTGGGAACTTCCCCTCAAATTTTGTTATTTGACCTCAAGTTACGACTTGCTATAAATAGCAATAATTTGAGTTTTCAGGAGTAAAAAAAATAATTTTTATTAATTAAAAGTCTTTTAAATAGGAATGAAATACAAGTAGATAGGTACGAAAAATATTAGTTCTAATCTATCTTAAATATGTTTACCTCTATCTATATCCTTTAGACGATGGTACATTTATTCTGCAACACTCTTCCTTGTGCCGAGTCAGACGAGTGGAAAGTGCATGATTGTTGCATCGTTAAAACCTTACGCCAAAATAAAAACCCAGTAGAAAAAAATAAAATAGGATGAAGGAAATAGTACAATACACTAGTACAAAAAGTCGCATCAGCCACGGTTTTTTTCTTTATTCAAACAGTAACCATAGACCTTTAGCCACATATTTTTCTTCACTCAAACCACGTTTAAAATGTGTCACCATATCACATGAAAAACCGTAGACGTACCCTAAAAACTGCGGCCACAAAGGTGTCCATTTTTTTTTGGTGTAGGAGCATTTTTCTTATAACCATGGTCATAAACTACCTAACGTCATACAAATTCAAATTAATCATGGCCCATCCATTACATGTATTTATGCTTAAATTTATATAACCGTGGCTATTAGCTACTTTTTGATGACACAAAACAAACAGAACCATGGCAATAAACTACTTATGGCCACATAATTTGTTCTTAAGGTGGCCAATGATTACCTTATAATCACGTATATTTGTTTTAATCGTGACCATAAACTACTTACAGTCATGCAAATTTCATATTAACCGTGCCAATTTCATGACATATTGTTACGCTGAACTGTTATAACCGTAGTTGTTGATTATATTTTAGTAACATAACTAAAACCATCGCCATAAACTAGTTATCGTCACACAATTTCATTATTAACCGTTGTCAATTCATAACATTTTGTTATGTTAAATTGTTAGAAATGTGACTATTGACTAACTTTTGATCACATGAAATAATTAAAAATTGTGACGATATACTACTTATAGTCACATGAATTTTATATTAACCGTGACCAGTTTATAACAAATGGTTATGCTGAATTGTAAGAACCGTGGCTATTTGTTTGCTTTTGGTCACGAAATAACCAAAACCGTGGCCATAAACAACTTATAGCCATGCAAATTTCATATCAAATGTGGCAAATTACATATGGTTATGTTGGATTGTTAGAACTGTGGCTATTGATTTTTTTTATTAACCTGGATATCTAACCCGCTATGCGAGTCGACTAATCCCAGGTCGACCACTTGCTTTGCAGATAGCCCGGAGTAACCACATTTGAACCTCCATCGCCAAAAGGGGATTTTTATTCTTCCTTGGATTTGAACCTGAGATCTCCTGATACTTTTGACCTTTGGAGTCAAGCTCAAACCAATCAGACACCACCCTTGTGTTTGGCTATTGATTATATTACCGTCACACGAAATAACTAAAATTGTATTCATAGACTAGTTATAGCCAAACAAGTTTCATAATAACCATGGCCAATGCATAACATTTGCTTATGCTAATTTGTTAGAAACGTGACGATTGGTTACCTTTTTGTCACACAAAATAACTAAAACCATGACCATAAAGAATTTATAGCCACATAAATTTTATATTAAACATGATCAATTCGTAATATATGGTTATACTGAATTTTTAATAACCGTAGCTACTGATTACTTTCTGGTCACACAAATTAACGGTGGCTATTATCTTTTGATCATACAAAATAATTAAAACCATGGCTATAAACTCTTTACGAGCCTGTGTTAAATTTAGTCATTATAACATAACCATGGCGATAATTAATCTTCAACAATGGTTTTTATCATATGTGGCAAAATGATAAAAAAATATATAAAAATAATAATCAAATGACAAACATTAAACAATATTGATAACATATTAACAATGTATAAGTACCCCAATAACAAATGTGCCACCACTAATTGTCTAATACAATAGACTTTTACTTATTGAAGCTACTCCTTATTTATATTTATATATATATATATATATATATATGAAATTACGAATGAGTTATATAGAGATGTGAATAAACTGAAAATATGTGTATATGAAGAACGTATGTGATAATGTGATTGTCTAATGTATATAATAATAGAAATTCAACAATCATATTAAATCCAAGAAATAAAAGGATATTGGGTTCATCGGGTTGGGTTTGGCTCAAATAATAGTAACCCAATACATACGGTTTGAAAATTTTACAAGTCGATTAGACATCGGGTTGTTTCTAGTTGAGTTATTTCGTGTTGGGTTGGGTTGGATTGATCGGGTTGGTCGAGTTTTTTAGCACCCCTACTTTCATGGTATCTCGATTACTGATTTGCTCTAATGTTCTACTGATTTATCTGCTCTCATGGTAGTATTGACTAGTGATTTATCTGCCCTGATTTTGTTCTACAAATTTATCGACTATTGTCCTTTTTCGTTTTTGGTCTACCGATTTATCTCTATCGAACTCTATTGATTTTGTTCTATCAATTTCTTTTTTGTTGGCTACTAGACTGAAATTTTTCTACATCTATTGTCCATTGTTGCTTACTTTGTGTGAGTACTTGACGTTTGTTAGTACCATTATGTGATGTTGAATCTTGACTTTAGCGAGTATTGTACTATTTCACACATGCTGCTGTTTCACTTGTAGACCTTTCATGGATCTAAGAAAATACTATTATGGGATGTTGAATCTGGACTTTTGTGAGTATTAATTTGCAAAATAAATATTTTATTCAGATATTATATTATCAAACAATTGTATTTCATTCGGAACTAAATCATATATAGGGTTAAAAACTTAAAATGCTAATTTGTTGTCATTCAAACTGTCTATTCAGAACAATTACCAAACAAACATATTTAATTCTACACTATATCATACATAACTTCTTAGGCATTCTAACCACTTAACCATTATACATGAAACCATTCAACAATTGCAAAACAACCCCTAATTGATGATAAGTTAATAGTTTATAAGTGTTCATTTGAAATCTTAAAATAAAATAAATAGCATCTTAAAAATATACATGAATCATCCATATTACTATCAATTTCATTATTCTATATTTTAGAGTGAATTACATTCTTGGTCTCTATTCTATAGTTTTGGTACCTAAAATTCATAAAGTACATCAATGGTTCATTACTTTTTTTTTTTTTATTTGAAAACCTAAATCAGTCCCTTCAATTAACACTATTAGAAGATGCTCAGTTAAATGCATTATGTTGAAACTTGGTTTTTTTATCCATCTTTTTCCTCCGGCCTATCACATTCTTCCTCAATTCAAGAACCATAATCTATGTAAACCCATATTTAATAAAAAAATTAAAAATCAGAACGAATTCAAAAACAAAAACATCCAAACTTTAATCAAACATTCAAGAGCCCTAACCTAAAATTAAAAACAAATGAACCCTAACTTAAAAGAACAAATGAACCCTAACTTTAATCAGGGAGGTTAAGAACAAAGAAAATAAGGGGGATTTCACTGAGATAGAGGAAGGGAGGGGTGTTTAATTGGAAAAAGGGGAAGGACCGATTCTTCATGGAAGGGGTAAAAAATATATATATATATATATATATATATATATATATTATATTAATTTAATTAATTTTATGTATAATATATAACTTTTTATTTAAAAAACAAGAAATATGAGTAAAAAGATGCATTTGCCTCTCATCGGAGGGGTACATGACACGCTTAACAGCTACTTGAGGCATTTCTCAAGTTGTTCAGTTAGATCATAATTTATTTTCTCAGTTTTAGATTTTCCATCGAAACATTAAAGAGATCACCAGTCAGAGAGTCTAGTGCTAAACGTGTATCATTGTCAGATGGAGAAGGATTTAATACCTGAGAAGTAATAGATGATTCAGTAGAGAAAGAAGATTCAACTGGTTCATCCTTAAATTCTTTGATCTTAGCTATAAGACAAAGCTATGTTATATCTTCTTCGTGAGATGAAGATTTTGCCCAATCGTACTCTTCAGCAATAAGATCTTTTCCTTTTTGTTTTGAGTTTTTCATCTTTCGATACTTCTCATTCATCTTTAGATATTTGTCATCTTTTGAGTGCTAAGATGAGGATTTTGAGATCTTCTTGGACCTGCATTCACTTGCAAAATGCTCTTTCTTCTCACAATTATATCATATAGTTGTAGCCTTGTCAACAAGTGTTGATTTAGGCTTATCATCGGATAGCAAAAGGTTTGTTTCCATGAAAGTTTCTCTTTCTGGCGAATCTTCTAAATGAATTAGTCAGAAGTGTCAGTGACTCATCAAACTCTGAGAGATCAGCATATATTAAGTGTTCAAAGACAGAGGGTTCTAACTTAGTGACAGTTAGAGTGGAAAAAGAAGAAGAAGGAGAGCGATTCAAGGGAATATCCTCAAAAGAGATTAAAGCTACAGAAGAGCTTTTGGAATCTTTAGAATCTCTGATGAGATTTTTTTTTTAGTTGTCTGGACTGCTCATGGTTCAGCAATATTCCATAGAGAGCACTGAGAGACAAGTTCTGGAGATCTTAAGAGACCTTGAGCATATTGAATGAGCGTCCCAGAAAACATTGTCAAAGTCTCAGTGTTGGAATATTCTCTCCCAATGGTCCTAAGGTCAATTAATAAGCAGTTAAACATTTAGTGTACTTTATATTGAGATTCATTCTTACCACAAATGAACATCTCGTATTGTCTAACCATACTTATCATTCTGGTCTCTTGTACTTCAGTGGTACCTTCATATTGAACACAAAGAATATCTCACATGGTTTTGAGGTTCATCACAAAATGATATACCTCATTTAGAAGAGCCATAGCTATGACAATTCTTGCTTTGGTGTCAATACCTATTTTCTTCATATATTCGTATGTTCAGTAGAGTTGACTTACTACTACCTTTCTGGAATAGCAGGGGTAGTGGAAATAGTAGGAACAACCTTAATGGTGATAGATGGAACATGGGGTCCACTGGCAATGTAGTGTAGGATTTTCAGGATCCACACCTTCAAGAAAAAGAGATATATAACTCTTTTAGAGAATGAAGTTATCTCTGTTGAATCATGGAGGTTTGGCAAGACTTTCATTGTCGTGATAGTTGTTGTTTGTTGTCATAGCCATTATAGAGAATATCTAATAGAAGAGGAAAATAGATAAATATATAAGAATCACCGGTCTGATACCACTTACTTGTCCCTAAAGGGTTCTCCAAGAGCTATTAGTTTGTAGAAGGGGGACATATACAAACGTAACTTTTCACATTCTAAATTCGTTTATTGATGATAAGAAGAATCAACAAAAATTTACAGATTGTTGTAGAATAAGAAAAGTAAAGATCCTACTATAAACAATCTATGATTTGATCTTACAATACAAAGAAGAACTCTACTTATCAAAACAAGAATCACTAAGATTTCTTGCATAGAAGAGTAGAGAGATGAATAGTAAGAAGACTTCCAGAGATATCATATTGGGAATGAAGGTTTCTCAGCTATTTATATCCCCATGCGTTTAAAGCACCGTAGATGGTATAATCCACGTGGCAAAGAGATGAGTGGAAAGAAGGTTCTTATTCAGCAGATAGCGTACATATTTGTCCGTTTATGAACAGTGTACTCAGAAAATTGGTGATCATGATGGGAGACAATAAAGTAACTCATATTGTAACTTTAATATATTGAGGTAAGAGGGTATGTACTATTGTGCAAGAGAGTAAGACAAAAGCAATCTTGATGTGCAAGATATTGATCCAACTGCTGAGTAGAATCATTGAGGACTGTTTTAGCTATTGCAGACATCTTGGTGAGATTTCACACTTTAAATCAGAGCCATGATATCACTGAATGCTGTTTCAAATAACAATTAGACAATCTTTATCTTTAGCTACTTCTTTCACATTGTTGAAGTTCCTTTGATGTGAGTTTGTCTTTGAGGAGCTTAAGTTCTAACAGTTACAATGCATGTTCAACAATTACTGAAATAGCCTCAAAAGATTGATTGTTGAAACTGAAAGTAAGATAGGACTAAAGTATTCACTAAGTAAAAGGATCATCATCAAATTAATGAGAGAGTTTTGATCAACAAGGGACAGTAAATGAGAAGCACTGTTTGTACTCGGAGGATTTTCTCAGCTTTCTTTTTCACAAGTAGCACACAACCTTTCATTAGCAAAAGAGATATTTGGAAGTCCGAGAACAAGATCTTTGCTAGAGAGTTTATTAAGACTTTTGAAGTTTATATGAGAAAGAAGCCTACGCCATAGCCAATTTTTCTTGGTTGAACTCTTTGAAAGAAAGCAAATGTTGGTGTTGCTTAAATAGTGATTCATGTTGATGACATAAATATTATCTCGTATAACACCTCAAAGAACTCTTTTCCAGAAACATTGAAGACTATACAGGTACCATATCTGAATTTTACGGAGTATCCAAGATCATACAGTTGACTTATGCTAAGAAGATTGTGAATAAGTCCCTCCATGTAAGCTATTTTGTTGAAGGTTACATAACTTTCGAAGAGAACTCTGTAACCTCAGGTGAAACCTCTTAGAATTGTCTCCAAAATTCACAGATGGACCTTTTTTGGGACACATAGTTGATGAGTAAGGATTTGTCTCCAGTCAGTGCCTTGAATAACCATTATCCAAATACCATATATGTTGACGACCTAACTCCAACATTCACAAAGAAATTAGTTTCTCGGTAGCCATTCAGAAATGGGTCCTTTGGGTTTAAGAGAGCTTGTGTCTTTTCCACATGTCTGGACAACATATTCCTTAGGATAGTCCTTTGCAAGGTCAAAGATATCACCAAAATTATAAGATTTCCTATAAATGAAAACACGCTTGGGCCCATTCCTTATAATTAGCAAGTCAAGAAATCAGTTTCTCAGTAGCCATTCAGAAATGGGTCCTTTGGGGTTCTGATGTTCTTCGGCTGGTCGATTTAGAAGATAATCGGCTAGAGAAAAAAGGGCTTCTTGACTTGCTAATTCTTTTGCTTCGGCATTGAGAAGCAAAGTGACCTTTCTTCCTACAAGTGTAGTATTCTTCATTAGTTGTGTCGGGGACAATTAACTTTGACTGAACAGAGGATCTTTTGTTGGCAACATTTAGTCTGCTTAGGTACCTTGGATTACTTCTACGGTTGTTGGCCATCATTTCCATGCTGGTAGATAGATGGTCAACTATTGATTCTTCTCCTTCATTATCGACATCATTGATATATGAGTCAATTGGTCAATGAGATCCCTTTCGGATTTAAGCCTCAGATTTATAAGAGGGATAGGTTATTCTTGGTTCATACACAAGTTTTGTTGGTCCTGTAAGGGTCTACAAGAATAGAAACAGTTTGTAGAAGGGGGGATGAATACAAACACAGTATTTTCAAATTTAAAATATATATATTGATAGAGAAGATTAATACAGATTTTACAAGACTGTTTGCGGAAAGATAAGGTAAAGAAAACCTATCTAAACAATCTTTGGTTACACACAGATCTTTAGCAAATACAAGAAAAGAGATTGCTAACAGGAAGATCCTTTACTTAAGCTAGAAGATGCTTGAAGTAAGAATAGGAAAGCAGAGAGATGC
>NC_037529.1:13270637-13273182 GCF_001531365.2 Cynara cardunculus var. scolymus | reverse complement strand
CTTATCAAATAATAGTAAGAAAAAGTTACATATAACGTACATGTCCCTTTTTACTATTTTGGGATCTTTTTCAGTTTGGTCAGTCTCAGCTTGAGAAGTTTTCTTAAGTTATATCTAAGAAAATTACAAGGTTGGAAATTGAAACTGAAAGCTTATTCACTGACTTATAAATTGTCAGTGAATGATGAAAGTAACATTGGAACTCATAGACTTGTGTCCCTATTACTTTTTTCAGGGATCTTTTTCAGTGAAGTACATGGAATACTCATTATATCAATGAAAATAATACAAGTATTACAGTACATGTTCAGAATTTACAGAATGTAAATACAATCAATGAAAGAAGATATAGAAAAAGAATTACAAGGAAAAGTGGATTTTAGTTACAATGAGAATCTTATTCTAGAACACTTAGATCTATGTAGCTAGGTACATCTCACCAAGGTTTCTTCGACGTACGAATTCCCTTCGTATCTTCAGATCGACGACTTTTCCAGGCATGCTATCATCTATCCATTGCAAGAGATAAGCCAAGTGATCCATTGGACATAGATGTAGCTCTAACACTCTCTGAAATCTGACTTCACCTTCATAGTCAAGGAATATAACTCCTAACTCAGGTTTAAAATGCACAGAGTTGGGTGTATAGGGACCCTTATCTGGCAAGTCAAGATTCAGCATAGAAATGTCAACACTCATATGATCCTTCAGGACTTCATCTAAAGAGAACTATGTTTCATGTTCGTTCCTTAGGGATGGTCCTTCATTAGGATCAGCGAGCTTTATTTTCTTCTTCCCACCTTTCTTCAGAGTTGGCCTGTCAGGGACCTTGACATACCTGGACATCCTTTTGATGAGTTCGTTGATGGTGTCCTCGATAAGTGTCCTCGATAAGTGTCTTGTGTCTCGACTTGGATTGCTGAATGGCTTGTCTGATCTCCATCCATTCGCTGTATCCATAGCGGCCAAGGTAGGAAGGGTACTCGGTAACGGCATCAAGATTGTCCTTGGTGATAAGCATTGAGATCAGTGTTCCACCGTCTTTAGATCGTCCGCTGATGCTGACGCTGATGATTGGGTGGGGACTTAGTCTCTTTTCCAGCTTTGCTTCGCTCCATTGCTTATCCTTGTCTGCTAGCTTTTGCTTCTTCTTGCATTCAGCTTCTGCCATAGAAAGAAGTTTAGCTTGGGCTCGGACAGCACTCACCGTTTTCTTGGACTTTTTCTTGGGAAGGACTTTAGCAGTTAGAGACTTGGCCAGCTTTAAGCTGTCTTCAGTCTGCTTCTTCTGAAGCTCTAGCTCTTCTTCAGCCCTTACTGCTTCGAGTCTTTTAGCTTCAGAAAGAAAGTCAAACTCACCACCACTAGAGGTACGAAAAGGAATTTTTACTCTAGTCTGGTCGAGCGACTCCTTAAGCTGAGACATCTGCTGGTCTGTTGGAGCATAAAAGCTGGGTTGATCAGATATCCACTCCAGTCGACTGCAGGTTGTTGAAGGGATATGAAGTTGATACTCTGAAGTGATCACTATCTGAGAGATAGAGTCTTCAAATAAGGTTTGTTGAGGGCATGAGAAAAGTACCTTCAAGTTGCCTTCTTCAGCGACCGTCTTGCCTTTCGACTTGGGGTCCTGGTGCTCTGATGGAGTCGATTTGCCTTGACTTTGCTTCCCTTGGGATTGAGCTTCCCCGAGGGCAACACCTGTGGTGACGGTTGGTGGCTTCTGGAACTTGATGGTGAAGTCATTTTCATCATCGTCGTCGTCGTCACCATCTAGATCATCTCYGGTGTCTGGAATGACAGGTTTATCATCGTCTTCATCATCATCATCTTCATCCTCATCAACATCATCATCATCACCAGTAGCAGTGACGGTATGGACATCATCCCTAGGGATGGTTTCTACAACCTCAGCTTGGGCAGCTTCGGTGGTAGGGATTACAGGAGCAGCAACTGCTTCAGCTCCGAGAGCCTCGGCTTCAACTGCAACTGAAGCTGATACTGGGCCAATAGCCTGAGAAGTTGTAGGAGCAGCATCTGATAATCCACCAGCGTTGGACCTCATGTCCCCCTCTCTGGATAAGACTTGAGAGAATTGGCCAGAGAGTTCGTCCAAGCGCTGTCGCTGAAGAACCATGGAATCCTCCAGCCTTTGCAAAGCATTGGCTAGAGTTGTCGTTGCCTCATGCGTCTCATGGAGCTGGGCACGATCATTGGCAGAAAAAGAGGGTGCACTCACTGGAGCTAGTTGACGGACAGCATCCAGGATTTGCTGAAGAAGTCCAAGTTGCTGATCAGCAATCGCCTGCGCATTGTCAGCCATGCTGTGAAGAACAACAATGGCGTCGTTGTTGACATGAATATCTTCTTGTAGAGTCTAGAGCTGACTCTGAACTTCTTGAACGTCCGCCTGAAGGGCTTGGAAGTTCGCATCAAGATCGTCTTGGCGGGGCATCTCTTGGTGAATTTCGTTGACCCTGGAGAGAACGGTATCAACGGCTGGAAGGAGAAGCTTGACGTCAGATGCCATATCATAGTCATCATC
>NC_037529.1:13267804-13269616 GCF_001531365.2 Cynara cardunculus var. scolymus | reverse complement strand
ACCACCTTTTCTCACTGGCGCTTGTTCAGCGTAAGCACCAGGTCATCGAAAATGACCACAGCATAATTTATATTGTGACGCTGAATCGCAGAGATGCCTATGATCAAGGCAATCCTGGAGGCCTGGTCCTGACCACCAGTCTTTCCACCCATGCACTGGATGAAGTAAGAGAACAGGTATTGCCAGACAGCTGACATCCTGTTTTTCTCAATCTTCGTTAGTGATTTGAAAGGAGTGTTGGAGTCCTTCTTCATTGGCCACTGGTAGCCAATGGCATCGAGAAAGGAGATGATCTCGGCGGTGGAGGGTTCACTGTCGAAGGGACCCCTTGGTAGACGGAGAGCTGAGCGGAGTGTAGAAACCCTGAAGTTCACTTCCATTCGGTTGAAGGTGAAGTGGATTTGCTCCATTGTTCTTCCAGCTTCGTCTTGGACCTCAACGACCTCAGCAGTGTACCAGAACTGCTGGAGTATTTCCTTGACCATGAGAGGTTCATGGTTGAGAGCGTAGCCGAGCGACGACTGTTTGAGAAAGTCAGCCGCCGGTTGGTAGAAGCCTCGTGTAGGGGGTATCTCTAGCAAGGCAAGATGATTGTTGGCCTTGATGGAGATCTCGTCAAGGGTAAAGTTGACGTTCTTGGCAGCCATCTGTATTTTGTTAAAAAAACAAATAAACAGGAAGATTAAGGGTTAGAAAAGTACCAAGAATATGGTTAAAGATTATAGAAAAAGTCTTTAAACAAGTAAAACTTCATTTGAAAAAACCATGAAAAATAAGGGTTTTTCAAGTAGAATGTGTATGAAGAAACAAATTTTTTTAATCAAGAAAGTTATGATTAAAAATCTTTAGTTTAATGTATTAAGAGAACAAGGTTCTTAACATCATTAAACACATTTCTTATAATAGAGAAAAGAAAAGAAAAGAAAGAGATCCTGACCTTTGTGTTTTGAAGAGAAAAGGTCGAAGAAGAAAGGGTTTGAAGAGAGTTCTTGCTTTGGAGAAATATTAGCAGAGATTCGACTAATATTTTTTGAAAGCGTAAAGAGAGAAGTGAAGTAGAAATCTCATATTTATAGGTAAGAGTAGAGAGAGAAACAATATGAGAGAGAAAAAAGACGACGGTTCAAAAAGTGGTCATGATGAATAATGGGCCACGTTCTCATCCACGATTGGATGACATTTAATGAGGTAGCATAATGACAGGTCATTTTGCKCGTCTCAAAGCGTCGCTTATGGAAAACAGAGAATGTCGTCATGAAGACGTGCATTAATTATTTTCTTTTAAAAACAAAAATTGTTTTTAAGAATGTGAAAAGTCATTCAATTTTAAAAAGTACTGAGAGACTTCATTTAAAACAATTTAGCACTGAAAACGAGAAAGTATTCAATGAAGGTTTTAAGACATCACGTTTTAGTGAAGAAAATCACTGAAACTGACATTTAAAAAGCTTTTTGGTCACTGAAGAAACAGAGTCAGTGATCGTTTTAAATTTTTAAGATAAAGTATAAAGATATACTTTAAGATGTGGTGAGTGAAGAGAATCACTGAGACCACCTTTTAAAATATTTTGTCACTGAAAAAGAGAATATTCAGTGAAAGTTTTAAGTTTTTAGAGAAAAGAGAAGAGTAATCATACCTTAAGAGAATAGATACATTTACTCAAGAGTTCAGTGTTGAGTTAAGAGCACTGAATCATTTCACTTACTGAATGATGTTTAATGACTGAAGGTTAATCTTCAGTGTTTAACATTCCCAATTCGCTGATCAAGATATTAAATCTTGTCTCATCAAGAGGCTTGGTGAAAAGGTCA
>NC_037529.1:13263928-13265028 GCF_001531365.2 Cynara cardunculus var. scolymus | reverse complement strand
GCTGAGCAAAGAGATTCATTTGCAAACGAGTGTTAAGGAAGACCAGTGACAAGATCATTTCTTGACAACTCATTGAGTGTCTTGAAGTTGAGATGAGATAGTCGTTTGTGCCATAACCAGTTAATATCTGAAGAGGCCTTAGAAAGAAAATAACTATTCTCGGTGAGAGAAGAATTCATGTTGATCATATAAACATTCTCTAGACGAGAACCGGTTAGAGCAACCTTATCATCTTTGTCGAGAACATGAMAAGAATTCTTGAGRAATTTAACTGTATAATCTTTATCACACAGTTGGCTGATGTTAAGAAGATTGTGCTTCAGTCCTTCAACGTATGCAACGCGTTTGAAAGTTGTTGTACCGTTGGATAATATACCAAAACCTTTAGTATATCCTTTTCCATTACCACCAAAGGTAACGGAACGTCCTCTTTCTTCCTTGTAGTGAGTTAGAAGAGATATATCTCCAATCATATGTCTTGATCATCCGCTGTCCAGATACCATATGCCTTTGACATCCTGAGTAACAGAAGATGGCTCAGAAGAGGTAGATATTTTAGAAGAACCTTCGTCAGCATCAATAGCCATCAAGCAGACATAAGCTTTATCTTCCTCGTCAGAAGATGATTCACCAGATGATTCAGCCTAGTCATGCTCTTCAGCAATAAGGCCTTTAGCCTTTCGCTGGTTGTTCTTCATCTTCTTGTATTTCTCCTTCAGTTTTAAGTATTTATCGTCTTTGGTCCTGAAGGAAGAAGAGGCTTTAGAAGATGGCATCCCAGTCTTCTTCGATCTGCATTCACCTGCAAAATGTCCAGGCCGGTGACAATTGTAGCAGACAGCTGAAGCCTTGTCTATTCTTTCAGACTTTGGCTTCTCCCTAAGGGATAGCTGAGGAGATCTGCAGAAATTACTTTTACTGGAGAACCTCCTAAATGACTTAGTCAGGAGTGCCAGGGACTCATCAAAATCTGTTAAATCAGATTCAGGAATGTCCTCAGAAGAATCTATCTCCGTGATGACCACGGGAGGTAGAGAAGAAACAAAAGGAGTAGAAGTTTCAACTGAAGAAGCTTCAGAGATCAAAGCTAAAGGAGAGCT
>NC_037529.1:13259245-13262408 GCF_001531365.2 Cynara cardunculus var. scolymus | reverse complement strand
ACTCTCCAGTCTCTAATCTTCAGTTTCAGTCATCAACGTTTGCTGAAGGTTCTTTGGTGTGAGTGTTGTCTTCTTGAAGTATTGCTGTCTCTGATGAATTTACAATGCAAGTTATTCAGCGATCACTGAACATACTCAGTGATGATTGCTGGAACTGAAAATACAGAAACACAAATACAACGTGAAAGGGAAAAAGTATTATCATCAAATTACTAAGAGAGAGGATCAACAAGTTTCTTAAAGGAATCTTCGATGAGGGCTACTGTTGAACTTTTAGTTTCTTTCATTATAGACTTTTCTCGGAATCTTCGTCTGTTATAGTTATGAAGGATTCTGTAGAGGGCAGTAAGAGGCATGTGATTAAGATCTTTGGTGGTCTTGATGCATGTATAAATGTTTTCCCAGAAATTGGGAAGGCGGTCCATGCACTTGCATAAGACTTCTTCATTTTCAAGCACAAGTCCAAGAAGCTTAAGTTCATTTAGAAGAATGTTAAAACAGTTGTAGTAGTTGGAGAGAAATTATCCCTTCTCATGAGCAAAGAGCTCATACTTACTTGCCAAAGCAATCTTTTTTCTTTCTCACTTTTTCAGTTCCTTTATATATAACACACAAAGAGTAGAACACATGTCTTTAGTAGTAATGAGATTTACAAAAGAGTGATAGACCTTATCTGGGAGAGAGACAACGATGATAGCTCTGACTTTGATGTCTAGAGAGAAAAGTCTTCTATCATCTTCGTTGTATTGTCTAGGGTTATTCACTAAGTATCTTCTTATTGCTTATGATTTTTCTTCTTTAGAGATGAGTCGTTGGAGTCATCATCTTCATTGATCTTCTTTTTTCCATGACGGACCCAGATACGAGGAATGATGGATTCTTCCTTCAGAATAGTGGGGTACCTGTTGTCCATACCTTCTAGAAACAACATCATACAACTTTTCATAAAGCAAAGTTGTTTTTGTTGAACTTTGGAGGTTTAGCAATGAACCCATTATTGTATGAGTCGATGGATGGAGTTTGCAGAGAGAGAAGGATGATGATGATGCCATTGCAGATCTAGTTAATAAGTTTAAACTAACCTACTATGATAGCACTTGTTAGTCTTGAATGGTATGGCAAAACCCTAACAAGTAATTGTAGAAGGGGAAGTTGAATACAGTTACACAAAGTATCACTTAATTTAATTCTTATTCATATCAAAATCAAGAATTCAGATAACAAGATTGATACGGAATAAGGAAAGAATAAATATGTCATAAACAATCTTCACTTAGTTACAAGAGCTCAACTAGCACTAATTTTTATGTCTTTTGAGAAAGTAGTGGATTTATGTTTTTTCATGTATAGAACGGTTGAAAGCATAACCTTGCATGGGATAACTACCATTACCTTGTTCGGAAATACGAGTACGTGGAATTGTCGATTAGTCTATAAAGCAACGCTAGAAAACATATAACAACAATTCAAAGGTAGAACACAATGTTAGATTCCACGCAATAACATATATCAAACACACAAAATTTCTAGACAAGTTCATAAAGGTGACGATAAATAAGTAAACAAGGAAACAATAAAGATTTAAAACAACTAGACAAAGTTTAATAAGACAAAAATTAACATAGTATCTAATCATTTAAGAAGTGATCAGACAAGTCAAGTTCTTCTTCATCAGAATTACTATCCGAGTCTTGGAACTCCTCTTCTTTGTCACTACTCTCGTCGACATGCTAGTTGTCATTACGATTATTGGCTACTTTGATATCGTTTTCCCCTATTACAAGATAGATGGGTTCTTCCACATCTTCATTTTCCCATATGGGTGCTATCCTGTCATTTTTTTGAAAAATTGTTCCCCATCCACATTTTCATCAGACAGTACTTTAGGTTTACTCGATGCAAAGTTATAGATCTCTTTTGGCTTTGTATTCACCACAGGCCACCAATCTTTTATGATCATTGATGACCTATTATGTATATGTGTGAAGACCTATACTGCATATATGTATGTGGTGTACATTAGGCTCAACTAAGATTCGTTAAAGCTCAATAAGACCTAATAGAGACCAGTAGATCCATAAAGCCCAATAAGAGCAAATAAAGCTTAATACATCTATTAAAACCCAATAGATCCTTTATGATTATTGGTGACCTATTACGTGTTTGTGTGAAGACATGTACTTCATATATGTATGTAGTGTGTATTGAGCTCAACTAAGATGCGTTAAAGTCCAACAAGACCTTTTTATAACTTATTAAAGACCAATAATAGCAATGACATTAGATTACATGTTTGTATGTAGGTATGTACTGCATATATGTATAAGTGTATATTGGACTCGATAAGAGAATAATGATCCACTATAAGTAGTATATGATATATATTTACAAATATATAAAATCAAAACCCTCGAGAAAAAAAACAAATAAGACATTTTTTTTGAAAATCCGCCAAAAAAATATTTAAGAAAATAAGATTACTGGCGGATGGTGGTGGCCGCTGCTAATCCACCGGTCATCTTATTTTTTTTAGAAATAAAAAAAATTAGGATTTTTAGTTTACCGCTGATGATAGTGGCCATCGGTAAATTAAAAAGATCCTTAATAAAAAAATGATTTTTTTAATTTATTGACGACCGCCACCATCCGTCGATAATCTGACGAAAAATTAAAAAATCATGTTCTTTATTGATTTAATTGAAAAAAAGGAATAATTTTTACCTACGGATATTCTGCAGATGGTGGTGGTCGTCGGTGATCGGCCGGTAAATAAAAAATTCCCTTTTTTATTTTAAAAAATTAATTAATTTTAATTACTTAAAATACTGACAAATTTCTAGCGGATTTAATAAAAAAAATTAATTATAAACCCGCTAGTAATTTTATGTAATTAAAATTAATAAAATTTTAAAATTTTAATTTTTTTCAATCCGTCGGTAAATTAGTCGGAATGATTTTCTTTAAATTATCATTGGCAGTTTAATGACGGATTTATATTTTTAAATTTTCATTAATAATTTGTCGACAATTTTTAGCGAAAATTCCATAAAAAGGTCATTTTTCTAGTGTGTTGTAGCAATAGCAAATTAACATAAAAATTTTATGAATAAAAATATATACTATCTATACTATTTTATAAAACATTTGACTAAAACTCTTAAAC
>NC_037529.1:13255855-13258104 GCF_001531365.2 Cynara cardunculus var. scolymus | reverse complement strand
TTCGTTATTGTACCTAAATTAAATTATAGTAAAAAATTAAATTAAAAAATTACACAAAAAATGAGAAATTTTAAATAGTTAATTTAATACGAACATCGATATATTTTTATTATGTATAAAGTACTGTATATTGATGCATATCACTTAAAATTCAAGATTACAAGTAATTATGCATAAGTACAATTTATTAAAGCTCGATGTTTGAATTCGTATAAATAACTGTGGATAAACATAATCAAATAGAGGATGAACATCTCATTTTAAAATATAAAAAATCTAAAACATAATTAGAATAATTATCGAGTTCCAACAAAAAAAATAATTATTATTTTTATAAAAATTATATTATTAAACCAAATATAAATTACTTCGTTATTGTACATAAATTAAATTATAAAAAAATTGAATTAAAAAATTACACCAAAAAAATGAGAAAATTCAAATAGTTAATTTGATACTAATATCGATATATTTTTGTCAAATTTATATGATATCTTCAAACATATATTTTATTCAAAAATAAAAACATCATCATTTTCTCAAAATCACATAAAACCATATTATAACATCGACTGAGATAAAGAATAAAATGAAATATTAACATCATGATGTATCTCGCTGTATTGCGCGAGTACGCTTCTAGTATTATAAAGTATTTGACCAAAAACTCTTAAAAACTATTTTTTATACATGAAATACTGTTTATTGATGCATATCATTTAAAATTCAAGATTACAAGTAAATTGTGCATAAGTACAACTTATTGAAACTTCATGTTTGAATTCGTATAACTAACTTCAGATAAACATAATCAAATAGAGGATAATCATTTTATTTTAAATATAAAAAATTTAAAATATAATTAAGATAATCATTGAATTCTAATAAAATACTTAATTATTATCTTTATAAAAAAATATATTATTAAACCAAAAATAAAAAAATAAACTAATGAAATACACACAAAAAAAATGAGAAATTTTAAATCGTTAGTCTGGTACTAATATAAAAAAATTTACTTTTTATGATATTTTCATATATATATATATATATATATATTATTTAAATATAAAAACATTATCGTTTTCTCAAAACGACATAAAAACCGTATTATAACATCGACTAAGACAAAAAAAAATGAAATACTAAAATCGAGATTTATCTCACTGCTTTGAACGAATACCTTTATAATATTATTTAAGATTGTTGGTTGTATTTTTTTTAGTTAAAAAGGTTGAAGAGTTGTTTTTGACTTTTTAACACCTTCTAAAAACACCACACAACCACCCAAAAAAAGTCGTTGTTCATCTAGAACAAATTAAGCCGGCCGGTATCTCAAATACCTAATGCCACAATTAATGCAATTTTTATTTATTATTATTATTACAAGAGTATTCCGTGTAATATAACGATAAAAATCTTGATTTTAATATTTTATTTTATTATTTATCTCAGTCGATGTTATAATATGATATTATGTGATTTTGAAAAAACAATGATGTTTTTATTTTTGAATAAAATATAAATTTAAATATATCATACAAATTTGACAAAAAAAAAATATATCGATATTAGTATCAAATTAACTATTTAAAATTTTTTCATTTTTATATAATTTTTTAATTCAATTTTTTATTATAATTTAATTTAGGTTCAATAACGAAGTAATTTATATTTGGTTTGATAATATAGTTTTCTTATAAAAATAATAATTAATTTTTTTGTTAAAACTCGATAATTATTCTAATTATATTTTAGATTTTTTAGATTTTAAAATGAAATGTTTATCTTATATTTGATCATGTTTATCCATAGTTAGTTACACGAATTCAAGCATGAAGCTTTAATAAGTTGTACTTAATGCATAATTTACTTGTAATCTTGAATTTTAAATAATATACATTAATATACAGTACTTTATGCATAAAAATGATTTTTAAGAGTTTTTATCAAATGATTTATAACATAGTATAGATTAGAATGGTACTCGTGCAATATAACGAGATACATCTTGATTTTAATGTTTTGTTTTATTATTTATCTCAGTCGATGTTATAGTATGGTCTTATGTGATTTTGAAAAAATGATGATGTTTTTATTTTTGAATAAAATATAAATTTGAAGATATCATAAAAATTTGACAAAARTATATCGATATTAATATCAAATTAACTATTTAAAATTCTTATTTTTTGTGTAATTTTTTAATTTAATTTTTTATTATAATTTAATTTAGATTCAATAACGAA
>NC_037529.1:13248672-13255755 GCF_001531365.2 Cynara cardunculus var. scolymus | reverse complement strand
ATATAATTTTCTTATAAAGATAATAATTAATTATTTTGTTAAAACTCGATAATTATCCTAATTATAATTTAGATTTTTTATATTTTAAAATGAGATGTTTATCTTTTATTTAATTATGTTTATCCGCAATTAGTTACACGAATTCAAACATGAAACTTTAATAAGTTGTACTTATGCATAATATACTTGTAATCTTGAATTTTAAGTAATATGTATCAATATACAGTACTTTATACATAAAAATTGGTTTTTAGGAGTTTTTGTCAATTGATTTATAATATAGTATAGATTACTTATTTCCAAATATTATTATAGAAGAAAAAATACATGTTGGGTGTCTGCTCAAAATACAAATTAATCTTAAGAAGTTGTTTATTAAACACTTATCAATATCATTTGGAGACTATCTGACAGTTGCTATATGGCTTGATGCAGAATGATTAAAAGACTCTTATAATATAATATAAAATAAAATATAATTATTTAGTAATTGTTCAGATTTAGGTTTTACTTTTTAAAAACTCTTAATTTTTAAAAAATACACGTATCAAAGCACTATCAATAAATCAAAATGCATGCAACTTTTTTAGTTTTCATGATATTCACATTTTAGTGATTTTACCTTTTTCAAACAATAATAATAGAAGTTTGAATGCTCTTTACACATACCAAAAAAGTACACATACCAAAACTCATATTACCGTTTCTACATATACAGATCAAATTATAATTAAAAAAATCTAAATTATCTTTAATATAATTAATATTTAATTAGACCAATTATATCAAAAACGGCTATTATTATTACTATTATCTAATTGGTGTATATATAGAAAGAGAGAGCGCCTCGAGTTTATACGAGAATGACATCTATTTAAAAAAAAAAAAAGAATGAACGAATCACATGTGAGTTTATTACAAATATGATTTCATAAATGTGATTTGGTGATTATTCACCCTGTAATAGTATCAAAGGGATTTATCACTAGACCTCAAAGTCTAACCCTCATTTTGTGTTTTAAAAATGTGCATTACAGGTCAGACTCAACCAGATGATAAAGGGAAAGGGAAATTGAGAAGTGTTATATTTATGCTTGTATGGGAGATTGGGCTAACATGTTATTCTTTTGTATCATAATACTTATTATGTATTCAAGTGGTGTACAGAGATTTTGTTGAAAAATTTGGTAGTTACTTGTAATGTAGCCTTTGTAGTTAGTGGAACCATTTGTGTAAATTATATTTCATGATGTTTGGAAATATATGTTTATATGCAAATTTGATCTTGGGGTGTTACAGATTGATTCAAGAGTGAAGATCCTTTCTTACCCTTCTCACCATAACCACAACCCTATATATATATATATACTAGTTGTGTACCCGCACATACGACGAGTTATAATTTTCTTAAACCAAAATTTAAGTTTAGAAAAGGACACTTGTGTTGGAACCGTTGCCATAAGGACCCTTTTTATCCCATATTGATTCAGAAGTTTTTGTTTGCAATTTTCAAATTAAAAATTATGGATAAAGAAACGTAACACTTCAAAATTTTAATAGAAGTTAAGTTGAACATATCTTCTAACCAATTATGATGTCCCTCTCTTTATGTTGCAGAGCAAGAACATACACGAGGCCAACAATGTTGGCATGAAAGAAGGCCCGACATCAAGAACATGATTGGCATATAAATTTGTTAGCAAATACTCACAATTTGACCAACCTCTAGTCTAAAAATGAACATTACTATAGTAATGGTCGGGACACTGACTTTGGACACAGAAGCATTGGCAACAAACACAAATCGAACATATAACAAGTTCTTGAAGAGAAAATGATATGTTAAGAGAGATCGGGATACTTTTTCACAACAGTTGGTCCCTTTTTTTTTATTAACCTGGATATCCAATCCGCTACGTGAGCCGACTAATCCCAGGGCGACCATCTGCTTTGCAAATAGCCTGGAGTCATCGCATTTGAACTTCCGTGGCCACAAAGGGATTTTTATTTCTTCTTGGATTTGAACCTGATACCTTCTGATACTTTTAACCTTTGGAGTCAAGCTCAAAACAATCAGGCACCACCCCTTGTTTGTTTGAGTGTAAGGTTATTGTCTTTTAACCATTAACTAACTATCCAAGATTAACTTTCACCATTTACACTCCTTGAAATTCAAACGGTTTTTTTAGGTATGTCGCAAACCTATTGCATATGTAGGAGTTAACATTCGTCTAAAGCCTAAAAATGCAATAATTTTTTTGAGAACAAAAGAAGATAATCAATCAAATTAAACCATAGAAAAAACTAAACGATGATAAGAAACAATTTCCTTGATCCACTTTAACAAACTCGACATCAAATGAATCGTCGTCTTGACGCTGCAAGTCGTCCCCTTAGGAGGAGGAAGAACACAGAGAGGGTGAGGCATGATTTTTTTTATTTTGGAAATATAAACCTTTATGAATAAAAGAGTGTGCATCGCTAAATTGTACATAAATTTTGTAATTAAGAAATTTAAGACTTTATGCATTCATAAGCGGTACTTCATGTATTAAGATTTATTTTAAAGACTTTTATACATTCACTTTATAAGATACTATATATATATATATATATATATATATATATATATAGAGAGAGAGAGAGAGAGAGGTGAATTATTATGCAACTCTTTACATTAGTACAACCAATACACTCAATCTCAACCGTCCATTTAATTTGATGAATATGTGATTTCATAAAAGTTTTGATTATTTCCTAGTATAAAGTATTGATCATAATTAATGAACTCTAGTCATCTTCCATAAATATCCAAATTATAATAAATGAACTCTCATCATTTCCATAAATATTTAAATTGATTGAGTTGCATTGGTTGTACAAATAGACATGGTTACATTTGAAAAATACCTTATATATAGGGTATATTTCAAATGCAACCAAAGGGTTGTATAATAACCAACCCTCCCCTCTCTCTCTCTCTCTCTCTATATATATATATATATAGGGTTGGGTTCATGTAAGACCAAAGATTTTTCGTGAGACCTGTAAGACCAATTTATGTTCATTGATCAACTTTATAAGTTAATGATCTAACGATCTAAATTGCACGGTGGCAATTTTGTGATTATTGAGAAATCTCGTGGCGTTTATGAATGTTTAGATTGTCAGATTATAGATCTAATCCAACGGTTGAGAATTGGTATTACGGGTCTCACATGATCTCAAGTCTATATATATATATGGGCCTATCAATTGAGAACTAATTAGTTTGTGGTAACCGTGAGGTTCAATATGAGCCAATCATTTTATGATAGTAATTGTATTACCTTAATTAAGAACAAGGGTCTATTAGTAATTTTATTAATATTTTTTTTAATGGTTATCAATCAAAGAATTTGATATTGTTTCCTTATTAATTAAACAAATTATAGAAGTTTCTTTCTATGAAGTTACAATTGAGAAAATAAATATATAATTTCTTACTGTTAAAAGTTATTGGGTATCGCAGTGGTATCACAATTGTATTTATCAACCAAATCTGGTATCATAGTGTATCACAAATGTATTTTTGTCGTTATACGAAGCGTATCACAATATATTTTTGTTGTTTTACGAAGTGTAACACAACATATCAGGTAATGTTTTCTTTACCAAGTGTATCACACTATGTTTTTTCGTTATTTCATGAATCGTATCACAGTGTGCATCATGCGTTGATATGGTGTTCGTTGGAGAGAATTGAGAGGAGAGAGGAGAGAGAAGAGATGAGGGAGGAGAGAGGAGAAATCTAGAATGACTAAAATGCCCTTAATTAATATTTTAAGTTAAAATTACTAAAATTATTAATTTCCTAATTTTACTTTTAATTTGTAGTTAATATTGGATCTAACGGTTACCACAAACTAATCAGTTCTTCTTTGAATGGGCCCATATATATATATATATATATATATATATATAGAGAGAGAGAGAGAGAGAGAGGTGGGCTATTATACAACCCTTTACATTTGTACAACCAATACAACTCAATCTCAATCGTTTATTTAATTTGATGAATATATGATTTCATAGAAGTTTTGATTGTTTCCTAATATAAAGTATTGATCATAATTACTGAACCTTATTCATCTTTCATAAATATTCAAATCATAATAAATGAACTCACATCATTTATATAAATATCTAAATTAATTGGGTTGTATTGGTTGTACAAATAGACATGGTTGCATTTGAAATATATCATATATATATATATATATATATATATATATATGGGAGCGTTCAAATAAAAATCACATAATTTGTACAAACCATGCAAACTTCATTCAACCAATCATAATTTTTCATTTTGTTTATTTTTTTGTAATTATGAGAGGTTGATTAACCATTTTTATTGTGGAGGGTGTTAATCATGGATATTATCATCTTCATTATTTTAATTTTAGAAAAATACATGAAACAGTTTCATTAAAATTTCGTTAAATATTATATGAAACAATTTCATAACCATATATGAAAAAAAATCATCAAAAAAAGTATTATATAAAACAATTTCACAAGATTAGACAATTTCATGAAAAAATTTCATAAGATTAAACAATGAAATCGACGTATGAGAATAGTTTATACAATTTGTATAAATAAGGGTGATTTTCATTTGATATTGTGCTCTAGAGAGAGGGGACATGTGATATTGTCATGTTTAGAGCAAACAAAAAATTATGACAAAAAGTGATGAAAAAGCTCATTATAAAATGTGTTAGATTAAATTACATAAATGTATAACATGAAGAAGTTATTTTTGCATGTAATCTTCTGACACATCTTCGCATGTCTTTTAAAACCTTATTAATAATATAAATTCTTAGGTATTAGATCATTTCTTATTTACCAACCCCACAAATTCTCATGAGATGTTATTTTTTTGAAAAGTGTTTGATAGACAAATTTCTACACATCAAATTAATATTTAAAAGTATGAAATAATAACAATTTAATTTTAGGAAAATTGACTAAATAGCTATTCATGTAACATCTCACTCAAGAAATCCATAATTTCTAATTTTAATAAAATCTCCAATAAAATATAATTTGTTGATTGATAGAGCCAAAAATTGATCTTAATTATTCTAAAAGTTTTATCAAAACAATCGGGGCCAAGGATGAAAAATATGAAGTTGCTGCTGAAACGACTAAGTCTGGAGGAAAACTAGAGTCTATGAATGGACCAGAGGCGATGGATGGTCCAGAGGCGATGGATGATCCAGAGGCGATGAATGGTCTAGAGGCGATGAAAATGGACCAGAGGCGATGAAATGGACCAGAGGCGATGAAAATGGTCCAGAGGCGATGAAAATGGTCAACCCTTTGAAACACACAGATCTGGGCATAACATTGATTAACCTCAAAATATGAGATATTAATTTTTTAGAAAAACTTCGAAATATCCGTTATATTTTAGTGATAAAACCACCTGAAACATAATTCCAACCCGGATATAACGGAGTATTTACCTACAACCCGAATTTTTAGCAACAAAAGAATACGGGACATATTTATAACCGAAACAAGACTATGTATAAGCTACACCTACTACAACTATGAGATACGGTAATAAGCTACTATTTACCCAAAAGCAAGATCGTAATCTTCAAGTTCCCCGATAAGTCTTCAAGTCAAACAATAGATTCTTTCTTCTTATCCGACTTCTTTCCTGAGAGAGGTTGCCACTTAAATGGTAAGCCAACGCTTAGTGAGTTAAATAGTTAAGTATTACACATCAATATCGCATATGTATATAAACATACATAATAAACTCTTATCAATAAAAGAGTTCAAAGCATCATCCWAATKCAAACCGARACTTAMAAGAAACCGAGTGAACAATTACGTACCGGATGCTAAGATCATAGGATTCCATATTCAAATCACCATAATATACCATACCATTGATGCTCAACACAACAAGGAAACATGATCAATAACCAAATATATTCAACAATCGTTAGAATACCAATACATATCAAGAATCCAAGAGATCGAATCGATAATCATAACGAAGACAGTGCATCACCCCATCCTTCACCTCTCGGGCTCATGCCAAAGTCCGAGTTAGAATCGTTCGTTACGGGAAACCTCGCACTGCCCGCCTTCCTCTACCGGGTATGTGCCAAGGTTCCCTACTCATTGCTCTTCCTCCTCTTTGAGCAATGAGTACTCACAACTGCAGAAAGTCTCACTCGTCCAACCCGGGATCTTGACTTCGCCATAAACTTCCGGCGTGCCACACGAAGTAGTACCTGTACTAGGGCGTACAATTCAAGGAACAAGACAACGAGTTCGAATCCTGGAAGCAAACCGATGTACCGAGATAGTAATATGGAATAGACTCAAGAGACAGAATCAAAGACAAGTCAAGATTGTATGACTCAATTCAAGACCAAAAACATTCGTATGAAAATATATATGTTCAAATCAACATGTAACAATTAACTATATAACTCACCGGGCAACCGTATAATACCGAAAAGCTCCAAAATGAGCTCACAAAGCAAGTCCAAGCCACCACACTTAGATTGCTTCCAAAGCATCAAAATATGTCCTAATTACCCCCTGGAGTAAATGTACAAAATCTCATAAGTAACCAATATAAGAAACTCATGTTATACACATATCCTATTTGAACATTTTACCTAAATTTCTATGTACAGCTGCTGCATGCAGAACTGTTTTGCCCATTTTAAACTCGAATTCATGCCTTGATCATAAAACAAACCAGAATCAATCATCTAACTAAGAAAATTGGCCTCACCTCATTTGGATTTTTCTATGATTTTATACAGTTTTTCAAAGTCTGCATATTTTTAGTGCATTCTTAAGTCGAAATTCTCATTTTCATACATTTTTCTCAAACCATTTCGATTCCATACTGTTTCGACTTCTGAATCTCAACTTAAGATAACATATTTGACATTAACAACCAAAATCCCACCTTCATTTTATCATTCATATTCTCTCCCAAATCATTGACTTGATCAAGTCAAAGTTCATATGATGAACTTGCTTAAATCTTGATAATCT
>NC_037529.1:13242995-13248305 GCF_001531365.2 Cynara cardunculus var. scolymus | reverse complement strand
CTAGGTACCCATTTTGACCATCAACACTTAAATTATTCATAACTTTTCGCTCGGACTTCCGTTTTCTATGAGGTTTTCGCCTACACGTTTATAAAGAGATAATCTATAATATCCAACAACAATATTCCAGAAAAGATCTCCCAAGAAAATCAGTTTTAGTATCTATTTGACGTAAAATTTTCCCAAATCCTATAATATACTCCTAAGAAGTATAATTCTAAAATTTCAAACCTAAACTCCCACTAAATCATAGATTCTCTTTAACCCAATAATTAAATATACTTAGCAAATAATTTAGGCATATTAGAGATTGGATGTTACAATTCATCTCTCATAAATTTGTCACAGGCTATTTCTTTTATTCATTTACCTAAATATCACTTTCTTCATAAAGTGGAATCGCCCCCACTTGCGAACCTAGCTAATAGATAAAAAAATCAAATTCAAGTGGTACCGTCGCAATTGCTGACCTGTCCATCGCAATTGTTGACCTGTGTTGAATTCTAATAATTTTTTGTTTTTTAGTTATGTTTGTAAGTGGAGGAGGTGTCACTTGCGAAGATAAGGATATTTTGATAAATCGAAAAAATGAATGATTAGAAGACTAATTCATAAAAAAATAGTTATTTCAATCAATTTTACTTAATTTTATTATAAATGAGAATATATATATATATATATATATATATATATTTGAAATTTAAGAATATCTATACTATATTATAAATATTTGATAAAAACTATTAAAAACCAGTTTTTATACATAAAATATTATTCGTTGATGCATATTACTTAAAATTAAGATTACAAAAAAATAATATATAAGTACAATCTATTAAAGCTCTATGCTTGAATTCGTATAACTAACTACAGATAAAAATAATTAAATACTTGATAGACATTCTATTTTATAATTTAAATAATTTTAATTACACAACAAATCAATAACTTTTAAATAGTTAATTTAATACTAATATCGATATATTTTTCTAAGATTTTAAGATATCTTTAAATTTATACTTTATTCAAAAATAAAAACATTATCATTTTTCTTAAAACTACATAAAATCAAATTATAACATCAATAAAAAATTATTAAAATCAAAATATATCTGGTTGTATTATAAAAGTAATATATTTAAAAACCACGGAAGATTCACTTAATGTGACCATGTTTTGTGATAAACGTGAATGTTCTAGAAGCAATTTACAATATAAAAAAACGTGGGTCAAAGATAACTGACACACACTAGTGGATAAGAGTAGTTATAATAGTAGGGTAGTAGCGACAATGCAGATTTTGTACACGCACTCGGCCCCCTTCTAATATCATACACACGGCCCAACAATGGTCCAAATCATTGTCTTTACTCCACATGACCATCCTACCCCTTCTACTTTTATTAATTTCCCAGCTTTGTAAAACGAATGTTTTGCTGGATCGAGAAAGAGATTTAAGGTAATAAGCATAAAAGAGGATCTCAATACTTGGATGTATATTAGAATGAGATGTATCGAGATGAGATAGATCAATCCTGATCTCGATACATCAATCCTTGTATCAAACATGATTCATGAGTGAGGTTGAGATTAAATGTGATCAATGGTCCAGATCATTTCTTACGTTTCTCACATTATCTCTTCTTCTTGCACAATCCTTCACGTCTAAAACCAATACCTTTCTTTAAATATTAAAGCATTATCTTTCAACATAAAAAAAGTTAAAAAGAGATTTATAAATATAACATACGAGTATTTCTTAATTTAGTAATTCTTTTGCCTGATTATAGTCGATATATGTAATTATATCATCATAGGTGGTTTCAAAAACTTAGATGATTAAAGGGTGTCAAAGAAAATTGGAAATGGAATATTCATTTGAACCAAAACAGATGAGTTATTTGGTTAACGTGTTAAACAGTTTAGTTACATAAATAAAAATACTTTTTTCGGTTTGATTTCAGTTATTGTTTGTAATTAATTTAGTATGTTGAGATTAGGATTGGAAACTTTAAGGCATCGATCACTTGGGGGGTCTAGCTCATAAGTTGACACGTAAAAAAGAACCGAGCTTTGGTTGCCAGGAAAATGACTTCCATATAGGGTCAAAGCATTGTGGCTATCGCTGAACAACGTTACTCGTCCTCGTGGAAGAAGATCGTCAAATAACTTTTATGTTGTGTTTCTCAAAACCTTTATTACGAAGAAAAAGAAAAAAAAAGAAGGAAAATTAAAAAAAAAAACCTGTATTCTCAAAACATTTTTAGGAGATAATGGAAAGGAAATGGAAGAAAAACAATGATATCTTTCCTTCCAGATGTGGGAGGAAAAAAGAATACTGAAATTACAAAACTACCAACCTTTCATTTGAAGGATATATTTTTAAAATATATATTTAATAATGACATCTTTGTCCTTGCTTTTCTTTCTCCACTGTTCAAGAACATTAAAAAGTACTTCTATCTCTTTTCTTTTCTTTTCTTTCCCTTCCCAAAATAACAAAAATAAAAACAATTATTTTCCTTTTTTTTTTCTTCTTCTTCTATTTCTTTTCTCATTAAATTCGAGAATACATCGTTAGAGACAAGGGTAGTCAGGACAAAAGGATAAAGAGATAGAGGCCACGAGGTAAAAAGAAAAAAAACGTTTAAAGGGTTTTTCTTAGATTTGATTTCTTTGAGGGCCTTTCTCCCACCCACATGGGTAGGTCCACCCGCTCCTAGTATTACTGACTTAACTTGATATACTGGTTTTCGTTTTAGTAAAGGTCATTTAATGTAATACCTGTAGTTTTATGAATATTATTTAAAATGATAAAGCCGTACTCCCATTATTAAGATGTTGATTTATGAATTTGAGTTAGGGGTTGTTCGGTTCGATTTCCCTTAAGATATGTATGAATAAAGTTGTCTATATTGATAAAGTTTTCGTGCATGTGTGATAAAAGTGGTTGTTCAGTTGTTGTACTAAATAAACAGTCTGAATGTCAAAAAATGACTATTTTACTTTCGGTCTATATTTTTGTCTGAATAAAATAAACCAATAATAAAGAAAATGCAACATAAGACTTTGATTCACTGGTCATCTTTCTCCTCATTCGTTGGTGAATTCCTAAAGTAACCTTTAAACTATTTGGAATAAAGTTACCAAAAAAAACTATACCTTTGCCATAGGAACAGTTTCTTTGAAAGCTTCTAGAGTCGGGAAATTTATAAAATGCTTCTTAAGTTTAAAGAATCATATGAAACTTTAAATTGGTTTAATTTTCAAAAACTTTGTTAAAAGATTTGCAAATCAAATGACATTGATCTGACCAAGAAAAAAGAAGCCAAAATGATGATGAATACAAACAACAAAACTAATGTTCCATTCAATCAAAATCCGAATGAACACTTTCACTGATCGAATCTATTTGATACATTAATTCGATAGAAAACATGAGCCTTCAAACCTATAAAACCTCAACCTCCAGAACCGTATACAACAGTTGTTGGGCTTTCGCAATTGTAAAACCCCACAAATAGACTCACAATGAAAACCCTAAACACGAATTAGCTACAATTCAAGGTTCTAAAATGCTAAAAGTACCTTAAATAATAGAGTTAATGACATAAAACTTGAAGCCTGGGACGATGGGGACAAACCAGGGGATGGGGAAAGAAAACCATCGTGTAGAAATGATGAACAAGGTGTTTTAGGGAGAGATCGACCATGATTTCTTTGATTCAGGGAGAGATCGATCTTAATTTCTTTGATTCAAGGAGGGATTAATCGTGATTTCTTTGATGCATCGACCCATCGTCACAGAGAGGCAGCTTGGGGTTTGTTTATTTTTTATTACAAGGGGCAAGGATAGAAAAAAGAAAGTTGTATGGATATGAGTCTTCTAATTGGGCTGAGCGAGTAAGCCTATTTTTGAGTCAATAAGTCACTTATGAACGGTAATATATGGCTTACTGAATAAGCTATACATGTTATATAGTCCACTAACATGTTACCGAACAATCCCTTAGTATCAAATCATCTCGGTTGATTCTAGAATCAAATCGATGAAAAACGGGAGGTTTCAAACTGAAAAAGGACTCTGTGACCTTCCAGGGGGTAGGGGCATTGGATAAGTGGCATGACTCACTAGATCGTGTGACCAGGGACAAGGGAAACATAGCCTGCGACTTACTAGCGACCAGGGCCACGATAATAGTCTGAGCTGGTTAAAAAGATCAATTTTAGGGTTTAACTCATTTTATTATCCTCTTCTTTTCCTCTCATCTTGTGGCAACCATGGAAGCTTTTGGCAATTTTTTAGGGAATTTTGAAGGGGATGTAAGTCAAGGAATACAAAAGGATTCAACTTGGATTTTCAAGATCGAAGAGGTAAGCTTTTTTAGTGTTTTGAGATCTATATATGGTGGATCTAGTTGATTTGGACTTTGTGTTAATAATTGGTATCTTCTAGCTTGATTGGTGGTTTTGAGAAGTTCTCTTAGAGATATCTTGCTTGGAGATCTCTAATTCTTACCTTTGGGATGAGTTTGGAATCTAGGTTTAACTTAACCTAGTAAAGTGAGTTCAAGTTGATTTTTGAAAACCTGTACATGCCAAAAATGTCTATTTTTGAAGTCTTGAAGTGTTTTACTTGATGTTTATTAAATGTGTTTATTATTTGATTAGATTTGTATATTGGGTATATTTGATTTTATAAATAATGTAAAATGCATTGTGCTTGGGTCTTTTAGCATTTCGATAAATGAATATATATATATATATATGAATATATATATATATATATATATATATACACACACACACATAGAGGAGTGATCATATGAAAACCGCCCTCATTTGTGTAAACCATGCAAACCACTTTCATCTGTCGATTTCATTGTTTAATCTTATGAAAATTTTTCATTAAATTGTTTAATCTTGTGAAATTGTTTCATATAATACTTTTTTTGATGAAGTTGTTTCATATATGGTTGTGAAATTGTTTCACATAATACTTAATGAAACTGTTTCATGTATTTCTCTAACATTAATGAAACCGTTTCATTATTTCTCTAAAATTAAAATTATGAAGATGGTAATATCTATGATTGACACCCTCCACAATAAAAATGATTAATCAACCTCTCATAATTACAAAAAAAATGAACAAAATGAAAAATTATGATTGGTTGAATGCGGTTTGCACGGTTTGTACAAATTGAGTGGTTTGCATTTGATCGCTCCCCTACACACATATATATAGATGAGCGATCAAATGAAAACTACTCTCATCCGTCGATTTCATTGTTAAATCTTATGAAAATT
>NC_037529.1:13237510-13239370 GCF_001531365.2 Cynara cardunculus var. scolymus | reverse complement strand
ATGAACGAGTTTAAGAGTTTTTAAGAGTTTTAATCAAATGCTTTATAAGATGGTATAGATAAGAATCAAACAAAATTTTAATGTATTATATGATAATTTTTTCTTTAAAAATAAGTGAGAAAAAGGAAGGGCAATTATGTCATAAAGCATGGAGAATAATACGATTAGGGCCACATTTCTCGTGACCTTCTTCAACCCTCACACTGTATATATACCAAAACAGGCAACAACCGATCCCATATTCACATTCAAGCACACAAAACCTTGACCTCTAAATCCAACTACTTCCTGTGATTCATGGATGCCTATTCATATCTAATCCGATCGTCAACGGATTATCGACGACAAAGGCGCCGGAAATCTACTTTCAGGAGAAGGTGTATAACTATGGTGAAACAGCAGAGGACCAGACTTTACATACTCCGGCGATGCGTCTCTATGCTCATGTGTTGGAGCAATCACTCCGTTTCTGATTAATCATGGAAGCATTGAATCGATACAGAGAATTTTGATCGGAACGTCCTTGGATGATTAACGCTGTCGTTTGTGAACGTGATCGGCGATTTGACCTTACCGGTAGAATTAGACGGAAAACCGAGGCATGTGCAAAGGTAAAGTAAGATTTCAGCTTGATCTTGACTTCGAGTTGGATGCGGTAGACAAGGAGAGGAGCGATTGATAGATAATTATTAGGTTTTTTAGTTCAAAAATTCTATGGTGACGCTGAAACCTAAATTTTGTAAATATCTTATCTGTAAAGACGAGACTGCATCAAATCATTGTGGAAAACTGATGGTCAATGTTCAGTCGAACCAATTCGAAAAATATTCTGTGTTGAATTATCTGATGGATGAATATTACTTTTATTTTGTTTTATTAGATGGATGAAGATTGAAGGTGTTCCAAAAGTTCGTCTTATGAATCTGTTTTTAGGCTTTAGAGTTGTTGCTGTTTATGTTGCTCTTAAACAGTTTGATGAAATGCCTCAAAGAAATGTGATTTCTATATGTCATGTTTGATAATCTGGATTGATGGTAAAATGATTATTTTCATCTTTCAAACATTTTATTTAGCACAACAAGAAAACAACAATTTTATCTAATCCTTACTGAAAACTTTATGCATACATAACTCGATAAAAAACAACCAATAATCCTCTAAGATAAAAGTTCCATTTCAACATTCCGAAGAATTTGTTAAAATGCTCTAACAACATTGGAGTGTAACAGCATCTCCATTTGCTAGGTGAAGTTTTTTTTTTTTTTTTTTTTTTTTGAGATTTTAGAGTTTTTGAAGGGTTTTTTTTTCCAACAGCTATGATATATTAAACCAAAATATAATAAAAATGAGAAGATAATCTATACTATCTATACTATATTATAAAGTATTTGACAAAAACTCTTAAAACGATTTTTTATGCACGAAGTACTGTTTATTGATGCATATTACTTTTAAAATTTAAGATTACAAGTAAATTGTGCATACGTATAACTTATTAAAGCTTCATACTTGAATTCGTCTAACTAAATGCAGATAAACATAATCAAATATTGGATAAACATCCCATTTTAAATATAAAAATCTAAAATATAATTAGGATAATCATTGATAATTATATTATTAAACCTAAATTAAATTTCTTTGTTATTAAACCTTATTTAAATTATAATTAAAAAATTAAGTAAGGAAATTACACCAAAACACAAAAACTTTAAAAAAGATTAATTTAATATTGAAATCGATATTTTTTTTTCAAAATTTTATGATATTTTTAAATTTATATTTTATTCAAAAATAAAAATATTATCACTTTCTCAAAACCACATAAAACCAATGTTTACTTAAAATTCAAGATTACAA
>NC_037529.1:13224725-13236500 GCF_001531365.2 Cynara cardunculus var. scolymus | reverse complement strand
ATTATATTATTAAATCAAAAATAAATTACTTTGTTATTAGACTTAAATTAAATTATAATAAAAAATTGAATTAAAGAAGTTAACGATAACTATTAAATAGTTAATTTGATACTAATATCGATTTTTTTTCAAATTTATATTCAAAATTAAAAAATTATCGGTTTATCAAAACCACATAAAATCATATTATATCGATAGAGACAGATAATAAAAACTAAACATTAAAATGAGATTTATCTCGCTGAATTGTGCGAGTATCCTTCTAGTTTTTTTAAATTTACAGAAATCTCTAAAACTTAATACTTAAGAGAGATATATATTATTTTAATTGTTATCCATCAATAAGATTTAATGTATTATAATTTTTTATAGTTATTTTTAAAAGTGTATTAGAATGAGGAATTTATAGAAAATCAATATTAAAATTGTTAAAATAGAGTAGGATTAAATGTAATTCTTCTTTAAATTTAATTTTGAATTATTTATTTAAAAAAAAATATAACATAGAAGTTGAAAATGCTTTAGAAAGTATGAAAGGCAAGAATGGGAGTTGAGACACCCATACCCAAAACCTAATATAACAACACTTCACTTGCATTTTCTGAATATTCGTATAACGCCAAGTTGAATTGTTACTATTTTATATGGGTATTTTAATGTTTTTATATATAAAAAGATATATATATATATATGACATTTTTTTTAAATAAATTAAGAGTCCGTTTACTAAATGTTTACCGATAAGAGTCATCATATTTACTTACTTTATCATGTAACATTATCCGTAATCAAAATAGATTGTTGGGGAACGTCTTTTACTCAGTAAATGCTAACCAGGTAAGACTCTTCTTCTTCACTTACTGTATAAGATTCTCGATTCTTGCTATGACTTTTGTCAGATGTGATTCTTGGTCTCACCCGAAAAACAAAAGCCATTTGATAATCGCTTACCGGATAAACATTTGGTAAAAGGTGATTAAGAAAAACAATCATTTTATTATTGTTACTACTTGAATCGATTTTAATATTATCATTATATATGTCATACATTTTTTTTGTCATGGTAATTACTTTTTGGACGTTCTCCAAATGAAAATTTTCACATTTTCTGTCATGTTTTCTCTATTTTAAAGATTCATTTTTTTTAAAATTTATTAAGGTGCCGTTTACCAAACGCTTACCCGGATAAGCGCTTACCAAGTCATTGAAGTCAATTTACTTTTTTTTTTAATTTACTTTACCGGATGAATATGGCAAAACTAAGAATCCTACCCGGTAAGAACGAAAGATTGAATCTCGAGTCTTATCCGGTAAGTGAGGACAAGGAATCTTACCATGGTTAGCGTTTACCGAGATAAATTGTTGCATACGATGCGTTTTAGTGAATAAAATCTTGTCTGATAAGTAAGTGATAGTATTGAATTTTACCGATAAATACTTACCGGGTAAGTGTTTAGGTAAACTGACCCCTCAATAAATATATTATCATGATTTCATGTATAAAATTGATTAGATTGTTAGGTGACCATCTAGAAGCTCGAAAATGAACTTTTGTCCAAATATTTTTGTTTCTTATAGTTAATAATAATACAATAACTATAACTATATATATATATATATATATATATATATATATTCCCATTTGAAAGTGCAATTTCATCGTTTTTGACCAATCACAATGCATGTCATTTGTCTCTTTTATTTTATAATACAAAACTCCACCTCAAACGGCAAACTATCTTATATAAAATTTTATTAACAATTCGTCAAAATTATACTAAAGAAAAACATGAATAGGTTCAAATATGATGATACATATACAAATGTATTATATTGGATATTGATGTGGATATGGAGTTGAAATAGATATTATAGTAAATTACATTTTTGGTCTTTTTTTATTAATCTGGATATCCAACCTGTTATGCGAGCCGACTAATCCCAGGACGACCATCTGCTTTGCAGATAGCCCGAAGTACATTTTTGGTTCTTACGATTATTACCGAACGATATGTAAGTTTTATACTCAACATCGTTATTTTGTATCAAAGGATGACACTTATGATCGTGGCACACAAAGGAACCAAAAGTGTAATTTAATTTAGATATATATTTACATAGAGTGAACTATTTTTGCGGTTCTTATATGTGGTTAATTTTTGGTTTTGGTCCCTAAAGTTCATAAATATATATGTGGTCCATCTTTTGTGTTTCAAAGCCCAAATTAATTTCCTCGAGTTAAAATGGTTAAGTCCAGGCTCTGTCAACCCTACCACGTGCCCCTCCTCAAGTGGAGAGTAAATGCGTCATTTTACCACACCTCCTTCACGGGTAAGCCCCCACCCCCCTTCCTCTCCCTCTTTACCAAACTCATTCAAACAAAAATTCAAACCCATATATAAATCCAGGGTCAAGAACATAAAAATATGTGATACAAAGTTGATTCAAAATTAAATCATAACTGAAATCCCTATCAAAATCTAAAATTGAAATCCCTTAAATTAAAACCCACAATTGGAATCCCTAAAAATTAAAACCCAAAATCAGACTTGAATTGGGTTTGCCACAAACAACGCTTTTCTTATTCAGTGGGTTTGCCTTGAATTGGTTATAAGGCTCTGAGAACTAGATATGAAGCGAGTTTACCTATTTCTTTTGTTGAAACCTTGAGGTCTGGTTTTGTGTCCATCTCCTTTCTCCCGTTGAAGCCTTGAATCCGGTTTCCATCTTCCTTTTGTTGGAGCTAGATCTAAAGATTGTAGGAGCTAGATCTAAAGATGACAAACTTGGAAATCTTTTTTTTAAAGGAACAAACTTGGACTTGGTCTTTGTCTCTGGATTTTGGTCATATCTTTCTTCTGTCGGGTTTACATATTTCTTCGACATAGATCTACATCGGGGTTATGCTTTCACGGTAGTGGAAAACGAAGAAGTAGATGGGATATTACCTGATGTAAGGACGATGGTGGAAAGCGAGAAAGAAGAACGAGTTACATTTTTCTTTGACATACATTTGTTGCTTGATGCAGGGACGTTGGCTAAGCAAATGAGAAGTCCATAATTTATGATAACTGTGAGATCCAATGCGAACCACTCATTTGAGATAATTAAGTATATTTATTCATTTAACAATAAAGGGTGAATTAGCAATTTTATGAATAGGATAACAACTGAGAAATTAAATTTTGATGATATATACGCTACCATTATGATAGAAAATTGAATTATTATCTCATGCAATTTCTAATTTTAAATATTAATCTCCTTGATTCCCGTCAACGAAATTTGGGTCTCTCCCATCACAATCAAAAGATGTTTTCGTATGACAAGTAGATTCAAAAAGTTAAACTCTTCTTTCTCTTCAAAGGCTTCTCAAACCTCTCAATCCTCCTATGAAGGACTAAGAGATGATAGGCAAAGTGAAAAGCACAAAAGTGAGTAACCAAGAGACTTTTAAAGAAAAGAAAAAGGAATCATAGCTAAAGAACATGACTGGACAAACTCTTCCTCTTCATCCTCAAATAATGTGCATGAAGAGAAAGCAAATATGTACACAATGGACCATCTTACTAAACTAGTGATTCAGACAAAAAAACTAATGTTGGGTCGTCATCTAAAGTTATGGAATTCAATCTTCCTACACTTGATCAAGTACATCCTTCTTCTCCTAATTGGACAGTGAAAAGATGATCATTGATGCTGGGAGTTCGGATAAATAGTGCCCACAACCACTAAATTGCTTGTTAAATGGAGGGGCGGAAGGGGCAAAGTCAACGAATGAGGCCAGAAGGCATGTGAAAGTCTCGATCAACGAGTTGCTCACTTTCTGGGGACAGAGGGGCTGGGAAACTTAAAGGTTGATCAAACAAACCCACCCGATAGACTACCGAGCTACAAGTCCTAAATAGAACCGCTCGATTCTACTGCCTAAGATGTCCCTCATTCATCTATGTTCGCCCAGTCAGTCTCACCGTCAAGCATACTAGAGAGTTAACCAAAATACGAAGTTCTCTTTTCATTCTCTTTTTTTTTTATTCCGTCCTATTGAAGAAATTCGGCATGATGGTTGTAGAGTAGTCGATCTAGCATGTAAACCCCCCTCCCCTTCACCCCCGCCCCCTAATGTAGTGTAGTCAACAAAGATGCACGAGTTCCGGTCCTTCTGTGTTCATTTCTTTTTCGTTAGGTATCATTTTCTTTCCCTTTTATTGTAAAAGTGGCCTAACCCTTGGGATGTGATAATACATCTAAGCAATTATTCCATCGAACATTACTATTTTGCTACAAGAGGGGGCTCTTATTTCTTTCACCTGCCAGGTGTTGGAAAGTCGGAAGGAAAAGTGTTATAAGCTTTTTGGCGGTGTATATGGTTGATTATTGACCAGGTTTTTTCAGACTTTTTCTAGGATCAGAGGTCACTCTAACTCTGAGCTACCAAGGTGGGGCTTAAGACGGAATCCCCCCCCCCCCCCAATGATCACATGTAGGTAAATATGTGCAATGCCATTATAATCTAAAATGAAAGCAGAAAACAAGGTAAAGGAATTAACTGCCAAACTCTCTGAATGTTTTGAAAAGCTAAAAGAATCAAAATGATTTGGAAGATCATAAGATTATCTGCAAACATTTTAGTGATGAAAATGTAATCTTGTGGGGAAATTTGCAAAAGAAAAAGCAATAGTCAAAAACTTGAATCAAGCCTCTGTTGACCATAAAAAAGAATTAGATCATCAAATTCCAGACTGTGGTCATGGATTAGGTTTTTCTTCTTCTCCAAATAATTTAGACAAGTTGACCAATGATTTCACTTATTCTAGAAGAACCTCCTTCTTAATGAAAATAATGACTTTGAATATGTTGGATTCACAACTCATCCCATCCAAACTCATTTATCTGTAAAAGATAAAATGTTATAGAGACATTCATTCTCCAAAGGACTAGTCAAAGGGGCATTCTAGGTTCAAAACCCATACACTTCAACAATTCTTTTTCTTCTAAATTCCAGTTGAACTCTCAAGACAAACAAAAGAAGTTTTGTAGATTTCCTAGATCTTCTTCATCTAGAAAATGCTATAACTATGGAGAACCTTTTCACCATGCAAAAACTGTCCTCATGACAAGATGATAGATTCACTTAACACAATGATTCTATTAACCCTAAAGGACCCAATAATAGATGGGTACCTAGAAATTGATTCTTTTCTACTTCCAGGGACCCAATCATACACAAATATGGTACTTTGACAGTGGTTGTTCAAAACACACAAATGGATGTATTTCCTTACTTAAGGACTATGTGTTAGAAAAAAACCATCAATTACATTCTGAGTGGGTAACCGTTGGGCTATCTTGGTGCATGGCCACTTTTCGCAAGGGTCCAGTCAAGGGTATGGTATTATTACCAATGGTTCAGTAAATTTCAACAAAGTTTCTTATGTGAAATAACTTAAGCACAATATTTTTTTTAGCATAATCCAACTTTGTGACAAGGGTTTTCACTATTAAGTTTGTTAAAGGAAAATACACTATACTCTCATCTAACAACAAGGAAGTTCCCTCAGGGTTCCATAAAAATAATGTCTATGTGATTGACATATACTCTGCATGTTCCTTGTTTTCTCAAAATGTATGCTTTCTCTCTAAAGCCACATCTGAACAAAATTGGCTTTGGCATAAAAAACTTTCCCACTTGAATTTCAAAACCCTCAATAATTTTTCTCGAAGGGTACTGGTGAAAGGTCTTCCTTCTGTATCTTTTTCAAAAGAAAAACTATGTTGAACTTGCAAAAAAGGAACACATGCAAAATCTGGCTATTTAAAAATTGTTCATCCATCACCTCACCTCTACATCTTCTTCACATGGATCTATGTGCACCAGTCAACGTCCAAAGTCTAGGAGGAAAGAAATACACACTCGTTATTGTAGATGATTTATCATAATACACTTGGGTTTTCTTTCTCCAAGTAAAAAGTAATGCAGCTGAAGAGATCATCAACTTCATCAAATGGATCGAAGTTCTCAATGATAAAAATGCCCGATCTTTAAAAAGTGATAATGACATAGAACTAAAAAGAACATTTTAAAAAACTTTTGTTCTGACAGAAACTTCTCAAAACTTTTCTGCTGCTGAAACTTCTCAACAAAATGGATGTTGAGAGAAGATACAAACTTTGTGAGGCTACCAAATCCATGATTTGTGAATCCTATCTTCCTACTTACTTCTAGGATGAAATGGCTTGTTGTTTGACCCTAGATCTACAACAGATTAAGGTTAAGACATTGAAAACGAGAGATTGTAGAAGACGATGAATAAAAACCGGTCGTTTTCTTTATTGAATGGAATGGAAATTACATAACTCTCTCAATGATCTAATCTACTCTCATGTCAATTTGATTTGATTGCGTACACGAAATACCCTTTTGTAGGCGTTTCCAAAAAAGGCATCTTCTCGAAATAGCAACTTTGCAAAATCAACACGTCCACCAATCTACTGCCTCCACATGTCTAATTGCAATAAACCGTTTATGAATACGTATCGGACAGAGTCTGGAACATTTGTAAGATGAATCTTGTAACCTTCACACAGACGGGCAAAGTAGGAGACCTAGAGGCTCTGCATGTATTATGCAGAGGCTCTGTGTCTGGGAGTTGAGCTCTGTATCTGAGTGCTTGGCTATTTGCGTGCAAGGCTTTGGTCCTCATACCCTCTGTATCCGAGCTCTTGGTTCCAGGCAACTTTATGACTAAGTCCTCTTGGATTAAATCATCTTCAGACTTCGTCTTCATATTTGACACTTAGAGCGCTGAAGTCTTTGATTTCAGAGATTTGAAGATAGTCTTTCAGAGCATTGTTCAACCAGAGGGGCTCTGGTTGTATTGACACTTAGAGTCCAGAGCATAGTTCAACCAAAGGGGCTTTGATCCCAAACACTTGGTGTCTAGAAGCTTTAAGGACTTAGTGTCCAGAGCATAGTTCGTCTAGAGGGGCTCTGGTCCTGAATACTTGTGGACCAGAGGCTCTGGTCTTTAGATTAAAAGAATAGTTAAAAAATAAAATTCAAAATAAATTAAAAGCCTCTCATTTTCTCCCATCCATCCTTTTTCATATCTTTTTTCCCATCTTTCTTATTTTCTCTCTCATATTCTTTTTATCTCTCTCTTCATGACATACATATAATTAAATGTACTTTTAAAAATAATATTATACTTTATGAACATATTATGAACACAGTCTAAATCTACGAAATATGATATATCTTTTGAATCCAACTAAATTAATAAAACTAAATCTAAACCTGCTACTTGTGAATATCATATGAACCTTGTTAGTTCACTAGTAAATTCTTTTTAAGATTGTTTACATGGTGTTCACAATGTATTCACCTTGTGTGTACATTTAATTGTATGTGTATATTCATACGGGCATAGGATAGAGAAATAGATATATACAAAAATTTCCTAAAAAATGCATTAATTTTTGTTTAATAGATAATAATAATTATCTTCTTAATTGTCTCATTATTTAATAACATCAATTATCTTAAATTAGTGGTTCAAGATGGATCTGACGGATCTCACAAATTTTGAAGTTTTCAAATGGTTAAGCCCCTACATATTGTGAGTCACTCAAAGGAGAATCAGTAATTTGTGATAATTGTAAGATCCAATCTCAACCTCTCATTAATAATCAATGGTTTATTTTAATAATGCTAATTTTTGTCATTATTCATTAATTTTCAAAAAATTAAAAATTATAGATAATAGTCTTTTATAGATCTCTCACCTCTCCAATGAATGTTACCTATTTCAAACTCATATATGTTGTGATACACATTGTGATACATTACCACTGTGATGCCCTCAACCAACTCTATAAACACTCTGAATATTACCGTTCTGATACATTCTATGAAGATTGTCAATGTGATACACTATAGTTTTATGATTTTGCATATTTCATGATTTTTAGCTGTAGTGATACACTCCGTTGCATATTGTGATGAACTGTTTTCACAATGTGAAAAAAAATCACATGCACCTGTAAAAAAAATCTTCATCATTTTGGATCTTGCAGTCCATATTCTCGTGATGTCAAAATCAACTTCATCCGAATTAAGAAAGAGATGACAAACGATGTTGGAATCCATGGTTTTTTGGTTGCTCGAAAGATTTATAAAACTAAATCAATATATCTTCAATCCATTGTTTAATCCATCTATAGCAAAAAATAGTTAGCAAAACGTTTTCATTTTGATGGACGATATTGATGTTAAAAAGACAATTGATTAAGAAATTGAGGAGATTCAAATCATAAGTATAACCACATCAATGATAAATAACTGCTAAAAAATTTAATTACTGAAACAAGAAACGTAAAACTAGATTGATTAATCTACTATTTCAATGAAAAAAAACTATGATAATATAATTATTATTTTATATATTTTTCCAATTTAAGTCAATATTTCTTTATACACCCACTGGGTTGAGGTTCTAGAAAAAAACGTACACCCTCAATATATACAATGTAAATTCATTATCTCGGTAACAGAACTTCACTTTTGGTCCTTAAGGTTAGTGATTTATTTGGAAGTGAGATCTGAACTTCAATAAGTCAAGATGTCATGCCTTGGGTTTGGATTTTGCTTTGAAAAGGACCTGGTTACTAACCTCGTTAAAAATCCCCGTTAGAATCTGGGGTAAATTGGTCTAACCATGTTTTTCCTCTCCTTTTGCAATTGTTTTTTTTTTTTGTGTGTGTTTTCTTGTTTTTATAAAAACCATCAAACTTTAAGGACATGTTACGTAATTAACTCATAGACGAAAAATCGTGTGAGAAGGAGAGTTAAAGGTGAGAAACGTAAGAAGGGATCTGGACTTTTGATCACCTTTAATCTCAAACTCACTCATGAATCACGTTCGATATGGGGATTGATCAAGTGCATCTCGATGCATCTCATTCTAAGGCAGTGGCGGATGCAAAAAAATTATTGTAGGGGGCATGATGTAACATCCCCTCGTCCCCGTGTTCCGGAACGGACGGTGTCACTAACAGGACTTAACTCAAAGACACAAACATTTCAGAGCTACTAATAAATTCCAAACGTAGATTAACTTCTAAAATATGTTTTACAATCCAAAATATTACATTCTAACAACTATTTATAAGCTTAGAATATTATACATCTACAAACGAGTTTACCAACCCCAAAAATTCAAACGCTCGATCTCAAGTCTCGTCCCTATCAGTATCACTTGGAACCTGCCGTATCATAAAACAAGAACACGGCTGAGCACTGGGATCCGTGAATAGATTGTAATATAAACTTGAAATAATAATACGTAACATCGATAATAAAGTGGAAGACTTAAAAATCAATTAAACTAAATTCATAGAAAATCAAGACGTTTCACAGTTCTTATTTCAAAACATCATTTAAACAAAATCCGTTAATTCCTGTAGTGTTCGTGGGGTGGCCAAACCACACGAACTATCGAGCCGGCGTGCGGGCACACACCCCGAGTCYCCCGTGAATTTAACCACGGTAACATGGTGGGTAATCCTAGGATTGATCCATCTGCCCTGGAGCCAATAAAATCGGCCTAGTCTACAAGGTGAGTTCACGTAAGCCACTATTGGGCCTAACCTTGTGGACCGAGTTCACCTGCAGGACGCCATAACTACAAAGCCGTCATAGAAGGCATCCCAAATAATATGTCCATTAATTGGGTTGTTCTGAAAACCAATAAAACTAAACACGTGTCACTACTCAGATGGTGTTCATAAAAAGTCAAGCTTCAAAGTACTTCATAAAACTCAAAACTACTTCAAAATACGAGAATCAATTTAACAAACTTGAAAGATTCAAACATACAATTCAACGAACTAAATTCAAGTGTTCACGATAAAGATTCAAGAGTTTATATATATATATATATATATATATATATATATATATGCAATTTGTTGATCATTTTTAAGCGATCAGTCGCAAAGTGGTGAACCACCGTTACGAAGGGTCAACTACAACAACTAGTTGCCCAAGATTAAGAGAAAGTGAAATCCGTACCTTAGACGGAATAGAGAAGTAAATCACGATCAAACGAGATTCACGGTAAAGTTCGACTTGCTCGCGTGCCTAACGAATACGCAAATCGGTTATTATTTAAACGACGTAAAACTATATCTTAATTCTACTAATAAGCTACTTTGGTTCTACATGTTTATAAACAACTTAAACTTCAAACTGGACGGCCTAATATGCATTAAGAAATCGACTCAACACTTAGCTTTATATAATTCCATTCCGACTTTAACAGCGTTTGACTCTAATTTTCGTGAGCATTTTTACCCCACTTAGAGGTCAATACAGAAGATACTATCTAAATAAAAGTTGTAATATGACATGCAGTGAAACTACTAGTTTTAGAATCATCTCATTTGGATTATCCATCTATTTTATACGAATTTTACAAAATAGCAGATTAATCCCGAATACAGTGCAAATAGCCCCGAAAACACACTGTTTCGGGCCACTTAGATTCATAACCGGATTTTCGACCCTTCATGAAAGTTGGAGTATGCACTAACGGCTTTCTATCTGTAAAATACGTGGTTATTCTGAGTTACGGTTTGTAAGTTATACACTGACAAAATATGGACCTGCATAGTCGGTAAAATCCGATTCCCAATTCCGGACTAACTTTTATAATCCGAATTTCATGATATGCTACATTTACGTGCTATAAACATACTTCAACATACTAAACAGTAAAACAAGTCCAATGGTCGCTAACTCAAGCTTAATCATGCAATTTTATTCTTTTCAGCATTATATCGAACAATTGGTGTGCGGTTAAACATATACACCAAATCTAACCATATTGAAACCATAATCTACCTTTTTAATTTCTACATCAATTTAACCAACCCTAACATTCTAAACATGAAATATATCATACTTCTAACGATATCAAACCGTAAACTTAGACATAACATAATTTTTAAACAGGTCAAAAAAATGCTAGCGTAAACACCTTAATAAAAGTGAATGAAACTTATACCTTTAAGAATGGTTCGAAGAGTGGATTTCGAATATATAATCGTTACTTCGATTCCTTCAACAATTGAGAGATACTTTACAGAGAGGAAAATTTTGACAAGAGAGAGAATAAGAGGGTCGAAGAAGATGTAGGAGACGATGGTATGTTTTTTTACACACACACATATATATATATATATATATAGGCTCATTCAAGGAAGAACTGACTAGTCTGTGGTAATCGTGAGATCCAATCTCAACCACAAATCAATAGATAAATTAAGAAATTTTTAATTTTGGTAATTTTTAATTAAAATTTTAATACAAGGATATTTTAGGTATTTTCTCTACTCTCTTCTCTCTCCGTCCCCGTCTTCCGGCCTCCGGCCACCGTCCTCCGATGATACCACAGTGTGATACTCAAGTACATATAAGATGTATTGTGATACCACTGTGTTACATATCCGATCGACCACACAAATGACCTCAGTGTGATACTCAATCACTTATAAGATACATTGTGATACCACTGTGTAACACCAGAGAACGGTGGCCGGAGGTTGGGAGACGGAGAGAGGGGAGAAAATACCTAAAATGTCCTTGCATTAAAATTTTAATTAAAAATTACCAAAATTATAAATTTCTTAATTTATCTATTGATTTGTGGTTGAGATTGGACCTCACGGTTACCACAAATTAATTAGTTCTTATTTGATTAGGCTCCTATATAT
>NC_037529.1:13205572-13224530 GCF_001531365.2 Cynara cardunculus var. scolymus | reverse complement strand
ATGTTCATTCTTGTATGAATTCCTAAATCGCATAAGAAACACGGTAGTAACGATTTTCGGTATTGATCAATTTCAACACAAATGAACCGTGAACACAATTTGAACACAAATGAACAACCGTGAACACAATTTGAACACAAATGAACCGTGAACACAATTTGAACAAATTAACAGATGCTACCTTAATTTTGTGGGACGTCTATGTATGTGAATATATGGGCCAAAAATTGCACATATCGTGTTCATTTGTGTTCATATCGTGTTCACGGTTCATTTGTGTTCATATCGTGTTCACGGTTCATTTTTGATCAAATTGTTTCACGGTTGTTCATTTTTGTTCAAATTGTGTTCATGGTTCATTTGTGTTCAAATTGATCAATACTGAAAATTGTTACTATCGTGTTTCTTATGCGATTTAGGAATTCATACAAGAATGAACATGGAAAATCAATAGTAAAAAATAATAATAATATGAATGCATATTTTTGTGATTTGATTGTTTGTAACTCCCCATTAATTGTTTGGGGTTACAAATGAATTCAATTTACTAGAATACCCTTGATAGGTGTATTTTTTCTTCCCAAAATGCCCCTTTCATCATTGTTCACAAGGCCTCATTAAAATTCAAACTTTAAAATTTAATTTTTTTATTGATTAATCTTAACCGTTGATTATAGATTTGGATGACCAAGATCAGTTAATAAGGTTAACACAAAAATGATGGTTAACATTTGATCTTGGCCCTATATATATATATATATATATATATGTGTGTGTGTGTGTGTGGGGGGGGGGTTATTATACAAACTCTTACATTTGTACAACCAATACAACTCAATCTCAACCGTCCATTCAATTTGATAAATATGTAATTTCATAAAAGTTTTGATTGATTTCTAATATAAAGTATTGATCATAATTAATGAACTTTATTCATCTTCCATAAATATTTAAATCATAATAAATGAACTCTCATCATTTCCATAAATATTTCAATATATTGGGTTGCATTGGTTGTACAAATGTGATGAGTTGCATTTGAAACAAACTCTCTCTCTCTCTCTCTCTATATATATATATATATGTGTGTGTGTGTGTCTGTATATATATATATATATATATATTATAATAAGTTTAGTAATTTGACAGTTTTAACCTCTTAACAATTTCCGACCATTATTTAAGTACGGTACAATTTGAGTAAGTTAACGAGAATGTTTTTAAAACTCGGATCTTACACATGATATAATTTTGTAGACAAATTATTTAGTGGATTTGTTTCTTTCTACTTTATCCTTGATAAGTGATGCTTAGGGGCCGTTTACCAAACGCTTACCCGGGTAAGCACTTACCAAGTCATATTACCATACCTAATGAATATGACAGACCAAAAAACAAAAAACAAACCCGGTAAGAGTGAGACAAGAACCAAGAGTCTTACCCGGTAAGTGAGGGCAATGACTCTTACCACAATAAGAGCTTATCGTGTAAATTGTTGCATATGGTACCGTTTCGGTGGACTAAAATCTTACCCAGAAAATAAATAATAGTGTTGAATTTTACTGGTAAACACTTACCGGGTAAGTTTTTGGTAAACGGCCCCTTAGTTTCCTTGTCCAAGTTCAAGAAGATAAATAACTAGGTGCCCATTGTTAAACCATATCCAATTATCCATTGCCACAATTGTGTCGATATTTCATAGAAAGTGGTTATATTTCAATCATAATTTTAACTAAAAGGTTCTACTCATGCTAATTTTAATTTTCAAGTATAGAATGACATTTCAGCAGGATGGATTTTTAGGTAGAATTGAGGTCACGAACTACTTTTCCATTTGCCTAACTTAACATTTCCATTTGACTACAAAATTGTAAAATTAACCTAACATTTCCATTTGTCTACAAAATTGCAAAATTAACCTAACATAAACAATTAACCATTTACCAAATCACCAATTATGAAAAAAACAACAAAATCAAAGTCATTAAAAATTAAAGAATGGAAATCAAAACTTTAGGCTTTTACCCAATTTGGAGTAGCAATAGACACAGCTGTAGGAAGCAAGCAGTGGCAGTGCAGTCTGTAGGAATCAAGCTTCAAGCAAGCAGTAGTAGGAAGCTGGAACTGGAAGCAGTAGGAAGGCCAAAGGCAGAAGAGGGAGCAGTGGGCTGCAGGGGCGGAAGTGATGTGCAGGAAGGCCCGAAGGGAAGCAGGAAGCGATGGTCGACCGTCGATGAATAAAGGTGAAGCGATCTGAGGGCTGAGGCTGAAGGTGAAGGCGTGAAGCTGTGCCCGTGGAACAAGGACAAGGTTAAATAAATTATAGGTTGGGCTAGAGTGAGGGGCCTTCATGTTTATTTTATTGGGGGCCTGGTTAGATAAACGTAAAAAATACAAGTAAAAAAATGAGCTTTGTAGGCTTGATTTTGTTGGGGGCCAAGACCCCAACCCCTATCACATGCATCCGCCCCTGTTCTAAGGTACATCTAAAGGTGGAGATATCTTCATACACTTCTCAAGTTAACTCTTTTTCTCTTTGCCCTAACCCAACACTTGAACGGGTACACTTGACGACATGAATCATTTGCCATCATTGAGTTTAGAACCCTGAACATACTGTATTTTTGGGGCGTCTAAAGAGTCGACCAGGGGAGATATTGCATCAAGTTATTCACATGGGCCAACTTGATGCCCTTTCCAGGGTCCCTCATATATATATATATATATATATATATATATAGAGAGAGAGAGAGAGAGAGAGAGAGAGAGAGACTTGGGATCATGTGAGACCTAGTGTTTTTTATGAGACCCGTAAGATCAATTCTCAACCCTTGGATTAGATCTACAATCTGAACATTCATAATCATAAAATTGCCACGAGACTTCTCAATAATCAAAAAATTGTCAGCGTGTAACTTTAGATCATTAGCTTATAAAATTGATCAATGAATATAAATTAGTCTTATGGGTCTCACAAAAAACCTTTGGTCTCACGTGAACCCAACCCTATATAGTGTTGGGTTCACGTGAGACCAAAAGTTTTTCGTAAGACCCGTAAGACCAATTTATGTTCATCGATCAACTTTATAAGCTAATGATCTAATGGTCTAAAGTTGCACGGTGTCAATTTTGTGATTATTGAGAAGTCTCGTAGCATTTATGAATGTTCAGATTTGACGATTGTAGATCTAATCCAAAGGTTGAGAATTGGTCTTACGGGTCTTACGAAAAACCATTGGTCTCACATGATCCCAAGTATATATATAATATATATATATATATATATATATTATATGCACATGTGTGTATACCATATACACAGAAACCAAATCGTAAAACCGGCACCCCTTCAACCATCACCATCGTAAAACTTCACCAAATCGTCCCTATAGCACCTCATCGTCCTTGAGCCACGGAAGCTTGAAATAATGGTCTCTATGGTTTGCCCCTGCAGTATCGTCTCTGTGTGGTATCGTCCATCTTTTGTTTATGGAGATGGAACACCCTTGATTTTAATCGGAAGGTTTTGATCGATTTGTAGGTTTGAAGGGTCACCTGTTTTTCTGACCTTGATGACTTTCGGGACGATGATGGTTTGAAGTTCTGGGGAGAGAGGCGAAATGGGTTGAACCCTGCTTTTAGCCGGAGATGGGGATCTCGTCCCTCTATGAACGTATGTAGTTTTGGAGTGGGATGTCAGAGTTTGACCGAAGTTTTGCTCCCTGTGAGACTAAAGCGAGCAATCGTCTCTGCCTAATCAACGACCAGAAGCCATACTCAGAGCACCAAAAGCTAATAAAAACAATCCGGAAAGAAAGAACATTTTGGGTCAATGGTCCTGTGTAAACTATCTGGAAGGAAATAACTTTAAAAAATGAAGTTGGGTTATTGATTTTGTTTGTAACAATGGGTTGTTTTTAGTGTGTTTGTGGGAGATAGGGGTGTTCAAAAAAACCGTTGGATCGCTTAATCGGTCAATCCGGTCGAACCAAGTTAAATCGGACCTTTTTGGCGGTTTGAGCAGTTTGGCGGTCCGGTCTGGTTTGGAAAATAGCAAAACCGGACGGTCCGGTCTGGTCTGCGGTTTGGAAACTTTTTTGGGCGGTTTGGACCAAACCGACCGCCAAATACACACACACACACACACACACACACATATATATATATATATATATTAATATTAGCAAGCCCAACTTTTTTAACTTATTGACTATAACCCAAATATATCTCTAAATCTAACATCTAACATAATCAAAATCGACGACTAAAACCATTAAACCATTGAACATATCAACACATTTGATATTGACGGTCTCCAAATTTTGAAATTCCTCAAGAACTCCATCATTCTATTGATCTTTCTAATCCATGGTTTGATTTCGGCGCACATCATCAAAACATCAACCAACTTAGATTTGGCTTCTATTTTGTTTGGTCAAAAACTCAAGACTCAAGAATTGAACCATTGAAAGTTGTGAAGTCGTGGATTTTGTTACTCAATACTCAAAGTAGAGTTGTAACCTTGTTAATTTGTTTGTTTTCTAATATGTTATATATTTATTTGTTTGTACTTTGGATTGCTTCGACTTTGTACTCAAGAGCGGCTTAATTATTACATTTATTTGTTTAGATATTTTGTTTTGTTAAAATGGATATTTAATCTAAAATTCTAAATTATATATGTTTTTTAAGTTTAACATTTGATTAAAGGCCCAAACCGCCTAAATCTGGGCACTTGATGTCAAACCGCTCGGTTTGAAAATTTTATAAACCGCCATTACGGTTTGGTTTGTGGTTTGAGGGGTTAAACCGCCCAAATCGGACCGCAAACACCCCTAATTGGAGATCTTTGTATTCCTGGTAGTCGGAGAAGATGACCGAAGGGTCGCCGGAGAAAATGACCAGAAAAAATGACCGGTCTTTGGTTTTTTATGTTTAATTACAGAGTTGATCCCTATAATTTAATGATTTTTACAAAATAAGAAAAAACCAAAAAAAAAGTACAAAAAGGGAGACAAAATATGGTTTTACGATTTTACTTATGATTTTAACGGACATTTTTAACGATGTTAGTGATGAGGCCTCATTTCAAAGCAAAATCCAAACCTAAGGGATGACACATTGACTTGTCGAAGTCATATCTCATTTTCAAAAAAAAAATCACTAAACGTTAAGAAACAAAAGTGAATTTTACTTTTTCAGTAATTACTTAATGTTACAGTAATATTTGTTTGAGAATCAATCAATATCTTGATTTTGCATAAATGTAAATAAATAATACATTTAAAGTATTATTTATTTCGAATGGACGGATAAGCTCTTATATATGATACAAATCGTCTTCGCCATTCGTTCATGTAGATTTATTCATTCAACGCACTCATGAGGAAAGTAATTTTCTTGCTAACGTTTTACTTCGTTATCACAACAGATGCATCGTTAATTGCTAACACAACAGATTCATCATTGGTCACGAACACAACAAATTTGTCTCATAGAATAAGCAACAATGTTTGCTTCTTGACTCATTGGACTGTTTTTATCTACGGCGGGCTAAAGGATCCTGTTACCGTTCATATACAATCAAAGGATGATGATCTTGGAAACCGTACAATTCCACTTAACAGTTATACACATTGGAGTTTCTGCATGAACTTGACTTTTAAGACTCGATTCTATGCTCATTTCTACTGGAAATCAAGGTCTGCTCTTTTTGATGTTTTTGATTATGATACAAGTGAAAAATATTGTGATGATGACAAATTGTTTAAACGACAAAGATGTTTTTGGTTAGTCACAAAAGATGGATTTTATTTGTCAAAACACCTTCAACCATTCCCAAGAGGATGGGTAAAGTTACATAATTGGTCGTAAGGAATGTATTTATGTGCTTTTATTAATACTAAAAGGGTACTCGTACAATACAATGAGATATATTTCGATTTTAATGTTTTGTTTTATTCCGTTTCTGTAAATGTTTTAATACGATGTTTATGTGGTTTTGAGAAAGAAATAATATTTTTATTTTAAAATAAGATATAAATTAGAAGATATAATAAAATATCGAAAATAAATATATCTATACTATCTTATTAAGCAAATTTAGCAAAAGCCTTAAAATTCTAAATGACCAAAATACGTTTTTAGACTTATTTTTTCACTTTTTCACCCCTCATTTCCTCACATACACTCACCCCCTCACATACAATCACCCTCTCACAACCGATTTTTTAAAAATTATAATTTTAAATTTACATTTTATACCCTTATAATTAATTAATTAATTAATTTACTTTACGTCCTATATTTTTAAATATTTCATTTTAAACTTTTATCAAATTAACATACATAATCGTATATCAATTAAAACATGTTTAAAAAATATATTTTTATTTTAACAAGTTACACAATTATAATCGTCTCGTTAATATCTTCGAAATGAGTCCAATATTGAATAGTTTTTGACTTAATTATATTATTATATATTATATATATTGTGAAAAAATATTTTTAATATTTACGATTTATACTTTTATAGTTATTTATTTATTTATATATATATATATATATATATTATATATTTTGGGGTTAGAGTGTCCAAATTGCACTGTATAATATGTTTTGAATTAATATGTTATTGGGTTTTTTTGAAATATATATACATGTATTAATTCAACCTTAATCTGAGTTTCTGGAAAAGAAAGAGGGTAAGCAGTTAAAATTTCATTCTAAAACCCATCTTTTTTTGTCTTTTCATGGCTTATAATATGTCAAATTTATAGTTTTCTTTATTGGTTTTGAGTGTTTATCTTAAAACTCAAGTTTCTTGGTTCTTTGCTCTTGGTGTAAATCGAATACATTTGTGGAGTCGTTTAAATATGTTGGATTTTAAATATATTGGATTTTAAACTGTCATACAATTTTTTTCATCGGTAGTATGTAATTGGAACCATAACTCTTATTTATTCAAATTGTATTAATATGTAAAGACCAAATGTAACTTATATTATCGTTAAATCTTATCTTATAAAACCAGTAGAACTTCAAAATCGTTAAAATGGCTCCCGCCGCATTGCGCAGGTACACAACTAGTCAATATTAATTTCAAATTAACTATTTAAAAGTTCTTGTTTTTTGTGTAATTACTTTAATTCAATTTTTTTTATTATAATTTGATTTAGATTTGATAACGAAGTAATTTATTTTTGATTTAATAATAAATTTTTATAAGAATAATAATTAAGTATTCTGGTAGAACTCAATAATTATCCTAATTATATTTTAGATTTTTTATATTTAAAATGAAATGTTTATCATGTATTTGATTATGTTTATATGCAATTAGTTACATGAATTCAAGCATGGAGATTTAACAAGTTGTACTTATGCACAATTTAATTGTAATCTTGAATTTTAAGTAATATGCATCAATAAATAATACTTCATGTATAAAAAATAGTTTTTAAATTTTTTTTTCAAATGCTTTATATTATAGTATATAGATATTCAAATATATTAAATAAAATTATTATTATTATTGTGTGTATTCAACTCTTGATTATTTAAACGAAGATTCCATTATTTTCAGTACTTGACAAAATTATTATCAAAGATCATGAATTCTATTACATGTACGTATATAAACCAAATAAACTCAGTATATTTCACTAAAAGTAGGATTTAGAAAGATAAGATGTGCGTAAATCTTTCATCAACTGTATGAGACAGAGAAACCGTTTCTAAAATAATCTACGTGTGAAAATATTTAGAGTTCATAGCTATATGTCACATTTGAGAAAGAAATTATTTTATTATTTTTATATATAAAACTCTGTAAATGTATTGGGAGAATCATATGAGAAGTTGGTCAATTTGTGAGAAGGCTACAAGTTTGAAGATCACACATGATTACAAGCGACACAAAACGTTTAATCATATGTGATTAAACACATCCAAAGGAACGTGGACAACTTGATGAATATGAACAAGGGTTGCAGGGGGAGCTCGCACACAATGTGTCAGATGTAATCATATATGATTAGGCGTGTGTATCAGATGTAATCATATATGATCTTGAAATTTTTCGCTTAATTTCTTGAAAATTAACCATCTTTTCTTTTGAATCTGACACACACACACATTCTCTCTCTCTCTCTCTCTCTCTCTCTCTCTATATATATATATATATATGTGTGTGTGTGCATGTGTGTGTGTGTGTATGTATATGTATATGTATATAAGGGCAGTTCCGATAGAACCTAAATTGATTAGGAACATGGAACCGGCATAGCGTGAAACATGACATATTCATCAGGAACATGATGTGTTATTTATCATGAATGTATTATTTATGATGGATATTTATATTGAAGAATGACATGTGGTGCGTTGTGGACGGTTCTTAGGATCCTAATCAATTTTGGGTTCCTTACGGAACTTTCATCTATATACATGCATATACATATTTGGGATCACATACAAAATTCATGAGAACGGTGAGAAACACCTTCAGATGATTTTTCTATATGATGAGTGTTAAAAATATACTCGTATTTTTGTAACGAAACTTCATTGGCATGTTAGTTGTAAGAAGATCAGATCTATGCATAATATCAGGCTTGTTCCTGACATTTTATAGACATTGGACGAACGTAAAAACAGACCCACTACGAGAAACAAGACTTTTAGCAACGACTTTTATCGTCGCTAAAAGTCCATTTATCATTTGAAAGAGTATATAGATAACAACAAGATGTCGTTGCAATAACTTGTGGCGGAAACATGTCATCGCTAAAAGGCGAATCGTCAAAGCTCACTTTTCTTGGAGTGACCCTCGATAAGTATGAAAAAAAATTCAATAAATGTTTTTCATTTTGCATAAAATTGAGTACAAAAAATACTAATAATTTACTGAGGAAAGAAATCTTATTTATCTTTATTATAGATATATAAGAGAGTACTTAAATTTACGTACTTCTTATTAGGTAATTTGAAACCAAGAGTATAGAAAATGTGCTTAATAAATTTTTATAAAAAATAACAATTTTTTAGTTCATAACATGAAATATGTGTTATTTTGATAAATAAATAAATAAAAAAGAACTCGTGTGAATGAAGTAATCATGAGGGACAATGAGAAATCAGTAATAGAGAAGATTACCAAGGTTTTATAGACAAATAGACAAATGAGAATCAATAAGAATATGGAAGGAAAGATGATCTATTGAGATTTTGAATAATGAATTAAACATATAATATGCAAGTTCAATAAATGGTTATTTGAATACTTAAATAAAATCTTGAGGTATGGTGGAATTCCAATGAAATATACATAAGTCAAACAATTCAATTTTTCTGCTTATTTTTGCTCAACTAAAATAAGATGTAAAGATTAAAAGTTTATGGAACATGATATATATATATATATATATAGAGAGAGAGAGAGAGAGAGAGAGAGAAAGGAGCGATCAAATAAAAATCACTTCAATTTGTAAAAACCGTAAAAACTACTCTCATCCGTCGTTAATCTTATGAAATTTTTTCATGAAATTGTTAATCTTGTGAATTTTTTTCATGAAATTGTTAATCTTGTGAAATTGTTTCATATAATACTTTTTTTGATGAAGTTGTTTCATATGTGGTTATGAAATTGTTTCATATACTACTTAATGAAATTTTAATGAAACTGTTTCATGTATTTCTCTAAAATGAAGATGATAATATCCATGATTAACACCCTCCACAATAAAAATGGCTAATCAACCTCTCATAATTACAAAAAAAATGAACAAAATGAAAAATTATGATTGGTTGAATGAGGTTTTCACGGTTTTTATAAATTGAGTGGTTTTTATTTGAACCCACCCCTATATATATATATATATATATATATATATATATAAGAGACATTACTATATACATCTAGTATGAAAATTTTATTGATTAATTATAAAACCATGAAACACGTCATAAATTATAAGAACAATAGATTGATTGTCAAACAATAGTAAACTGTTTTCTGTAGAAGCAAAAATAGATAATAATAGTCAACAAAAACAGTTAGAACAACATAATCAAATAGCAATATTCAATAGAAGCATAAATAGATAAAAATATCCAACAAAAATATATAGCAATAGCAAGCACATGATCTTAACGTTGAATTGTTGACGCACGAAAACAGTCAAACATATAGAGATAGCAATAGCCATTGTTTTTATTTTCTTTTTCAATGTAATTAGTTGATATATTTTTTGGCCCTTATTATCTACTAAATTTTTATTGTCTCTTATTATATGCTACAATATTTTGGATTTCTTTAATTTATTAGAAAAAATTAGATCACATATGTATGTTACGGGAAAATTTGTGCCCCTGATATTTTTGGGCCCTAGGCGTGCGCCCGTGCCGCCCTCCCCCATGGACGGCCGTGCATAATACATTCCATGAAAAACGCAACGTTGGCGTAAGGCTGGTGTGACGACAAAGTTAAATCTTAAGTCTTATACGCCATGGTGAGGACAACATTTTTTAAGGCATGATATAAGGCGGAAAATTTGTATGTCATATATATATAACCAGTATTGTGTACCGCACGTTGCACGATGACAATACTTTTCTTTTGTTAGGAAATAAACTTGTAAAAATAGATAGTACACTTGGTATTGGCAAAAGACCGATAAAGATATGTAAGTTTCATTGTTGGGTCCTTTTTTGTACCGACATTTTTGCCTCACTCATTATGTCAATCATCGTGGGATGTGAATTATAACAATGAGAAGAAATAAAAGATTTCTAATGCTTATAAGTTGTCACTTTATGATTTTTGGTTGTTTATGATATAGTGATAGAGATATTAATGAGTTCTAGTTTAGAGAGTTACTCTTTGAGCCAAACGGGGATCCCCGTCCCCGTCCCCAAGACCCGGTTTAACAGGGAATCCCCGTCCTCAACCGGGGCGGGTGGACCGGGTTCCCCGACGGGTCGGGGCCAATTCTCATGCCTATAAAATCCGGGTTTTATATGAAATCGTTGATTCCTTAATTAATGGATACCATAAATAGCCTCCTTTAATCATGGCTATTTTTTTCTTTCGCTTTTATCCTTCAACGTTGGTTTAATTAATGAAAATTAATTTGATTTTTTTTGTTAACATAAATAACCTCCTTTAATCATGGTCATTGATCAATGAAATCAACGGATGAAAATGGTTTGTACGATTTGTGCAAATTTTTTGATTTGCAAAGTAAGTCACCCCTATATACATAAATATATATATATATATATATATATATATATATATATACACTAGTAGTATACCCGCTGCTAGATCTACAAGTTATCGATTTTGAAGGCGGATAAATCAAAAAGTAACTCATGTTTCATATTTTTTATATTTTCTATCATGATGATGCTAGTTTATTCGTTTTGTGTGGCATATAAATTCAGGTCTAATATAGAATAACATAAAATAAATTATAAATCGAGTGTATCAAATTATTGGCTAATATTGGATCGGATTATCATGTTCTCATATATTAAGTGATTTCATTTTATTACACTTTGATTTAACCACGCATTAGTGGTTAGTTTTTTTGCAACTTATAATTTGAAAAATAAAGCCTGAAAGTAATGTTGAATGGATTGGAAAGTAAAATAACGTGTAAAAAATACATTAAGATATATATTGCTCAAAAAGTCAATATGAGGATACCTCCTGCAAGAAATACAGAGTGATTATAAATAAATATATATACAGAGTGATATATATTGGTAAGCTTTTGAGGGCAACAATTTCTTCTGTTTGTGCTCTTTTAAGCTTTTGTTTTTACATCTTGTCCATTTTGGAGAAAATTGAACTCATTTTTGAGCAAAACTTGTGTTTTTTATGTCAAAATATTGGTAAAAACATTATCAAGGATTTGATGCAAAAAGAACAAAAAAAAAGATCAAGAAACGAGTCAAAATCGAGCTCAAAAGCTTGAAAAACGTAGCAATGGATTGTCTTGTTATTGTTATTTGTTTAAAAAGAAAAATGAGTTGTATGGAGTTGGATTTGACCCTTCAACTTCTAGATTAAAAGCAACAATGTTTTACCACCGGTCTAATGAAATTATTTGTCTTTTTAATGCATTGGAAATTTGAGTTCAACAACGATGATTTTCTAGAAATTTTAGAGAGGTTGTAAGACTTACGGTTTTAATCGATATTGTAAGCAATATTTGAGTATTTTGCTTTATAAAATTACCGACATAGTTTGAGACTTGGTATTTCAGTTATTTATTTCTAAGAGGAAGATTATAATAAATCAATTATTTGAGTGATTTAATAATGGGATTAAGAAGTTGTCTTTGGTTTTAAATAATATTGATAGGGATGTTTGCGGTCCGGTTTGGGCGGTTTAACCCCTCAGACCACAAACCAAACCGAATGGCGGTTTATAAAATTTTCAAACTGAGCGGTTTGACATCAAGTGCCCAGACCGATCAAACCAAACCATAAAAAGACGGTCTGGTCTGACCGGTTTAGACGGTTTGGGTCTTTAATGGACTTTAAATATTAAACTTAAAAAACATATATAATTTATAACTTTAGATTAAATATCCATCCCAATTATGTTAGCTGTTAGGCTTTATGTTGGGTTTAGAGATATATTTGGGCTATATCCCATAAGTTAAAAAAGTTGGACTTGCTAATATTAAAATAAATAATTAAATTTTATATATATATATATATATATATATATATATATATTTGGCGGTCGGTTTGGTCCAAACCGCCCAAAAAAGGTTCTAAACCGCAGACCGGACCGGACCACCCGGTTTTGTTATTTTTCAAACCAAACCAAACCGCTCAAACCGCCAAAAACGGTCCGGTTTGAGTGCTCCAACGGTTTTTTTTGAACACCCCTATATATTGGGATGCTTTAACTAGGAATAGTAACATTATATAGTTACACAATGGTTAATTTGACATTTCGAGGGTTCATCACGTTTTAGATTTGGAGTTTGACTAAAATTAGTCAGGGTTGACCGAATTAATCAATGGTTGACTTTTACCTCTTTTGACCCATGAAGATTTTAATAACGAGATCAAATAAAGATATAAGAGACATATTAAGCTATTGGGGTTTCGAGTTTACTTTAGGTCCGGTCGAGTTTGATCATGGTTGACTTTTGTTCACTTTTAGAGAAATTAAGCCATTAATTGGATAATGGCGATATGTAATGTGTAGGTCTTCAGTCAGGATTTACTTAGTCAATTTATACAGACATGCGAGTCTTCATGAGACTTACAATGTGATGCTTACCTACGTACAAATTTGTTTTGAGCATTATATGATTCTTAAGGATCAGTGTGTATGCATGATGTTTCAGTTTTTTATACATGTTAGAATATGTTTTACATGTATGTTATTTATTATCATTTTCATGGTTTATGTTAATTGTACATTTTCAAACAATTATAGCATGTTGTTTCATATGACAGTTTTACGATCAGTTTTAATGTGTGAACATTTGACCAATAAGTCACGGACAAGTAACACGACCCAAACAAGTGGGTAATCGAGCAGAACAGACGGTTCAATCTAGGGTGTATCAATGACTCATACCTAACAAAAAAAATGAGATCTCATTTCTTTCAGTGTTGCATGTTTTCAGAAAATGCATACTATTTGATACAGAGTTTACAAGTTGACATGTGAAATGTGAAATGATTTTATTCATGCAACATGAATTCACTGAGTTTTATAAGCTGACTATAATAAGCATCTCAATGACAAAAGGTTCAAAGTTAGACAAAGGAAAAGCACATGCGCGGAAACTTTCCATGTCCATTAAGGTTCAATATTTATGTTTAAACATTTATGTTGGATAAACTTTGTAATGCAACTCAGTATGAGACGGGCTAGTACTTAAGTTACATATCCACTGTTTTAAAGTCTTCCCCTATAAACGGTTTTAATTTAATCGTTATTTTGGAGTTATTACAGAAAAGTTACAGATGATAACATTAACGTTACTCATGACAAAAATGAGAGTTACATATCGCTCCAATATGAAGGTTTTCATATCACTCCAATTGCCACTTTCATACATTCATCCTTGATGCTATGTTTAAGTACTAAAATGAGAAAAATGGATCGATTTGTGACAGTGTAAGAGGAAAAGCATGCATATAATTCAAGGTGCATATTGTTGTGCATGATTGAAGAAAATTGGTTGCTGAAGTAGATTGTGATGAGAAAGATATTAAAAAATTTATGTCGAGTTTATACAGTTGGATGGGTTGTATATGATACAATGAATTTAAAGAGACATGAGAACAAAAGCATAACACATCATCAGAAGCTGATGTTTAAACTGTAGCAGATTGAGTAAACTAGCAGCATGTATGAGGATGGTGAATTGAACCCCGATGTGAAAGTTGTACATGTTAGGACTGAGAAATCAGTATTAATTGTATTCGTCTTGAAAGATTAATTTTAGTCTATAATTGTAAAGTCAGCGTGTTTGACTTTCTTAGACTAGTTTGACTTTGACTTTGTTAGTTAGGTTGACCATATAAATATGGTTTAATCTTTGTAATTAGAAAAGAGGGGAGCTAATTGTAAGATTACATTGATAATAGAAGGTTTGACCAGAATTGAGAGGATTGACTTTTCCTCTCAATATTCATAAAGTGTTCATAGTGTTCTTAATGCAAAATCTATGAATCTGCCATTGAAGGAAACTTAATATGAAGATTGATCAGTAATTGTGGACACACAATTGGTATCAGAGCTGGAATGCAAGAAATCAGGAAAAGAAGTTGATCAGATAAGTTTTTTTTAATTTCTGAATTTTTGTGTTCTTCGTGTTCTTCGTGTTTTTGATTTTTTTTTTCTGTTTGATCCGATTTTATCATAAAATCTTGTGTTTTGGTGTTAAAATCATGATCAAAATGCTCGAAATCGCATTGTGAATCTTTGTTATTCACAAACTTTCACGATTTGATCAATTTTAATCAAGATTTAATCGGGTTTTTAGGTTTTTTAAATTTTTTCGTGTTCTTGATTTTTTTTTCGTAAATCAGTGTTTTGATCCATTTTTTTTAAATTTCTTTTAGTTTTTGTGTTTTTGTTAGTTTTAATCTGTTTTTTGTTTTGTTTTGTTTGGTTATTTTTGTTAAACCGCCTAATATTCTAAAGCCCATGTTATTTTTTTAAAGCCCATCCGGTTTGTTCATCTAAAGCCCATCCAATGTTTCATCTAAACCATATGAGAGTATTGAGCGGTGTTTGTTCATCAAAGTTTGATCAGAGAAGAGGATCACCACACAGCTTGACAGGTAAATCATTCTACACCGCACACCTCGTGAAGCTTAAACGGAGATAAAAGGTAAACCGTGTGAAGCTTAAGCGGATAAGAGGTACACCGGAGAAGACTTGACCGGTATTTCAAGCGGTATTCATCTATACCGGTCACCACTTGACCGGATTAGGGTTCTGACTCGTTCAGCAGGTAAGATTTCTTGAACGGATTAAGCTACACCGGTTGATTTCAGGTTAGTATTTCTTTTTCATTTGACCGGTTTAGGACTTGTGCATCGAATTAGATTGAGCGGACTTCTAATCCGCTTAATTCATTTTACCCAAATTCAAATTTGTTCATTGTTTCTTGATTTTTTTGATAAATCATTCAATACCTTGATTATTTTGACAAGAATCGATTTCATTTTAACAATTCATCATTGGGATTCTTAATTTCTGGTTGCTCGTTGATTATCGGTGTTTGACAGCATCTCTAGCATTAACCAGAATTGAAGCTGTTGTTTGATAGGTCTTAGCAGGATTTATTTTAAGCTGGGTTTATGTTGATGAGGCTGTTTTGATCTGAAACAGCATACATGGTGTGCAGGTTTTGAGATTTATGTTCAGATTCTCTTTAAGCTTCACATCTTTCTGTTTTTGACAGCAAAGAACAGCAGCAAAGTGACAGTGCAGAAGCAGCGAAGTTGTTTGAAGTTGTTTTTGAAGTTGTTTTTGAATAACAGTGCAGGACTTTCTTCATCTTTCTTAACAGTGTTCTAAATAGTCTTGTTCTTAACAGTCAAGACTGAAACAGCAACATCGTTTGTGCTTGGAACAGTAGCTGTGCTACTGTTTTAAGAAAACAGCTCCACAGCAACAGTTTCACAGTAACAGCAGGTTCACAGCAGTAACAGGTTGACAGCAAAGAAAACAGCAGCAACAAAACTAAACAGCAGCAGCAATAACATATACAAAACAGCAATAGCAACAACTGTGTTGTGGTTGTGATTTGATTTGAAACAATTTGCTGTTTTTGAGTTGTTTTCGTGCAGGTAGATGTGCAGGTAGTGCAGTTTATTTTGACAGCAGTAACAGGTTTGTGAAGAACACAGCAATAACACAATCTTGATGTTTTAAAACTGCTTTATCAGCAACAAAAAGAAAGCAGAAACAACATGTAGCATTGTGTGTGTGAACAAGTAGCATCTGTGGTGTCTGCATAGCATCAACCATTTTGACAGTTGACAGCAGTTCCAGTTCTGGTAACAGAAGGTTTAACAGAAGGTTTATCTGTGTTTGCAATTTGTAGCCTGGATCACAGCAGCAGGTTTATGCTACTTTTGTTAAACATAACAGTTTTTATTGTTGATTCGTGATGTGTTTGTGAGTTTGGTTGCAGGTAGCAGCAACAGATTGCAAGTTTTAACAGCAGCATTCATCAGATTAACACAGAAGAGAGAAACAGCAGTGAGCAGCTGTTGGTGTGAAAACAGCAGCCAAACAGTGAACAGCTAAACAGCAGCAGCAAATCCAAAACAAGAAAGTAGCAGCAAAGAAAAACAGCAGCTAGCATTGGTTAACAGTCTTGCTGTTTCAAGTCTGAAACTGTGAACATTTTGACAGCGTGCATATTTTGACAGCAATTCAATTTTTGACAGCAACTGTTTGAGGTCTGAAACTGCAGCAGCAAGAAGCAGTGATGTCTGTGTGCAGTGTTTAAGCAGTGAGCAGGTTATTTCAGTTTGAACTTTGCTGTTAGCAACACAGCAGGTTGAAGAAGCAGCAGCTATAGCAATACCAACAAACTTGTGTGCTATTGTTTTTGAGAAAACAACTTCACAGCAACAGTTTCACAGCAACAACAACCATTGCTGTTTAAAACCAGGTTATATAACAGGTTTAATAACAGGTTCTTGTTTGCTGTTTTGATTTGAAGATTGCTGTTTTGTTTTTGAGCTTGACAATAGTAAACAGCAAGCTTTAATATGCATTCTTGACTGTTTTAAAACAGAATTGAAGCTACTGTATTTCTTTAAAACTGTTTAGGACAGATTTAGTAGGCTGTTTAGGATGTAGTTTAGAAGCTGTTTGAGTTTAAAGATTTGAATTTGCTGTTTTAGACAACAACAGTTAACTGTTCTGTTGAGGTTTGCTTACTGCCATAGATTTGAGCATTGCTTACAAGCAGCAGACAACAACAAGGAAATCTGCAACAGCAGCAGTAAATTTGAAACAGCAGCTATTGTGCAGGTGAACAAGTATTGCTAAACAGTGAACAGACTGCAGCAGCAACAACATTGAACAACTATTGTTCATAACTTTTTCCAGCAGCAGCAAAAACAGTAGACAACTAGCTTTGAATAGACTGTTGTTTTGAGCTAACTGTGTTCTTTTTGTTCTGATTGGTTGATTGTTCTTATTTGACTAGGTGAGTTTCATTTTCTACACAGGTTTCTTTAAAGCTAAATCAATTGTTGTTTTGATTAAGTTTGAGCATTAGAGCAGAAACACAGATTGTTGAGTTTAAGCTTGTTGAGTGCTTTGAGAAGATTTAGCTATACAGAAGCAAGTTATACAATAGCAGCTCAAGTGCGAGAGCGGCAACTGTGGACATTTTCAAGTGAAAGCTCAAGCTGCACAGTGAATTGTTTTGAGCATATTTGCTTTTCTTTCTTGTGCTGATCAATTGTGGATATCTGTATTGTTTGATTTGGGCTTGTCTCAAGTTTTTGGACTTGGATATTTTTTTAAACTGTTTTTAGTTTCTTAGTTCTTTTGGGTTTAGATTTTCTTTTGGATCATTGTATTTTTGTTTTTGCGTGAGTTTTTCAGTTTTTGTGTTTTTCTATTCTTTTTGAGCTTAACTGTTCATATTTCTTTTATCTGATTTCACTGCATAGATCCTTAACTGATCATCTTTTTAAATATGGCAGATATTCTTTTGCAAGAGAATCAAGAATTGCGAGCAAAGTATGATGAGCTGGAAAAGAACTATAAACTTCAAAATTATGTTAATGAGAAATGTAATGAATCTTTGCATCGAGCGTATAACGAAAAGATAGAAAAAATTGTGAAGGAATTTGAACATAAGATAGAAACGGTTGAACRCAATCGGAGTTTGGATCGGAAAAGTTATAATGATGAATTGGAAAAGTGGATCTCGTCTAATGCTGATTTGTCAACTAAACTTGAATTAGTTAAGACTACACTAATTGCTGAGAGGCGTTCTCCAAGAAGCAATTCAGATGTACAGGATTTAACTAACAAGTTTCACAAGACTGAGAATGCGCTGACTGAGTTTAAAAGATTATTTGAATTAGAGAAGGAAAAGTTTTTAAAGACTGAAAAGTTTTTAAAAGATGAAAGGAATGAGATGGAGATAGAAAAGAAGAGGATAATCGAAGTTGAAAGGAAGTTTGGAGCTGAACGAGAATCTTACGAGAAGAAGATTAACTCTCTCGAGCTAAACGCCAAGATGCTTCTAAAGCAAATCTCGGATTTTGAGCAGCTTATTGTTTTGGAAAGAGAGAAACATACTAAAGAACAGACAGACATCTCCGAAGAATGTCAGAGCCAGCTCCAGAAACTGTCTAAAAGCATCGATCTAAAGCAAAAGGCTTTAGACGAAGAGAAAAAGCAATTTGCTACAGAGAAAAGAAATACTTC
>NC_037529.1:13204067-13204977 GCF_001531365.2 Cynara cardunculus var. scolymus | reverse complement strand
ATAATAAACGGTTCAACAGGTGGCATGGAGATAACAGTTATCATGACAACTGGAAAGGTAAGAACAGGTATGATCCCAATTACTTATATAATTCATATTCTAATCCTGGTCATCCTGTTCATAGTGCTGAAACGAATACATATTATAAAAAGAAATGGTTTGGAAGTTACAACATACCCCAACCAAGTACTAACATATTAGAACCCAAGTTCGTTTGGGTACCAAAATCTACTTGATTTGGTTTTGCAGGTGTGTCCATTTCATGCTGATCAGAATATCATTTTGTGTGATACACCATTGCAGGGGGAGTTGTACATTACTTCAAACTATGGCTTCTGAACATTTCAGTTCAGAACCCGTGCTTTACCGAGTGTGGTTTCTAAACACTCAGTTTAGAACCCGTGCTTAAAATGTTTTCATTTTTTTTTTGAGCTTCAAAGATTTATTACTTAAATCTACTTTCTAGGGGGAGTTTTTCTAGAAAGTTCAATAATTTTTTTTTGGATATTGTTTCTTTTTGGGATAACGAGTACATTCTCTGAACAGGTATTTCTTGAGATTTTACTTGCGTAACTTCTCATCGTACATAATTCCAATACCTGTTTCAGCTATTCTTCAAATTGTTATTATCACGTCTCTTATACGAAAATCATTTTCGGTGATAATACACTCGTTTGTATTCAAAATTGCTTTCTGATATTATAATTTTCTTTGACTAATACATATTCATTTTTTTTCTAATATCAGTATCTGTAAACTTGTTCTTACAGATCTTCTTTCATTTCTCTCGTACATATCAAATGATCGAATTTTTGTCGCTTCATTCTTTATTGATCGTGCTTAAAGCCAAATTAATTGATCAAACTTTTATCTGATCTTTGTGCTTTAATGAAATAATATTGTTGATCAT
>NC_037529.1:13192915-13203468 GCF_001531365.2 Cynara cardunculus var. scolymus | reverse complement strand
TTGCTTTATTCTTTTTACACTACACAGATTTAGCATTTTATATGTTAATTTGCCAAAACGTTCATAGATATGCTATTTTTTAGCTATCGATGATTGAATGGAAGACCTGGTGAGATGAACATCAAAAAGTCTCATATATACAGTACATCCGTTGTACGGAGTATATCTGTTATACTCACAGGCCAATCTTTTTATAAGATTGAAAACACTTTCATACGTTGAAATTGGATGTTACCTTCCCATTCCCTTAATCTGAACAGATTAAATAAGTGGATTTGCAAAGATCTACTTACAGTTTCATGATTTGACGGCTTACTCGGAAAATTTCATTCATCTTTTGTATGATGGAATGATTCTCATTTCATCATAAGGGGGAGTATATGTAATATGAATGAAATATTCATTTCCGAACATTGTTAAAGGGGATTTGATGCAAAGATCAAGGGGGAGTAACTTCGAATTTGGCAAAAGACTCAAAAGAAGAAGTGCGACTAAAGATCATTAAAGAATGAGAGATATTGAATGTGAAGATCATTTTCACAATAGTTTACTGAATAAGTGTTTTCTGAAGATCCTTTGAAGATCACATCTTGTATAGTATTTCTGAAGATCGTTTTTGATTTACATTGTCAAAAGAGAAGATCACTGTGATTCTACATTCGAGGGGGAGTGATAGAAGATCTTTCTCAACATTTGATCGTTTGAAGATTACAGGCTGAAGATTTCATTTTTGAAGAAGACATTTTGTGCATAAAGTTTCAAAGTTCAAACAAGTACTCAAAACGCAGAATTTTCTTTCAAGTCTGAATACAAAGGGGGAGAATGTTAGGATTGAGAAATCAATATTAATTGTATTCGTCTTGAAAGATTAATTTTAGTCTATAATTGTAAAGTCAGCGTGTTTGACTTTCTTAGACTAGTTTGACTTTGACTTTGTTAGTTAGGTTGTAGTTAGGTTGACCATATAAATATGGTTTAATCTTTGTAATTAGAAAAGAGGGGAGCTAATTGTAAGATTACATTGATAATAGAAGGTTTGACCAGAATTGAGAGGATTGACTTTTCCTCTCAATATTCATAAAGTGTTCATAGTGTTCTTAATGCAAAATCTATGAATCTGCCATTGAAGGAAGCTTAATATGAAGATTGATCAGTAATTGTGGACACACAGTACATGACCTTATAATTAAACTTTTGATGCTTATAGTTAACTATTTGAATAAGATAACAATACATAAATTAAACAGGATACGAGGATCACTAGCTTGAAGCGCTATTATGTCATCGGTATCTAGAAAATCGACATGACAACTTTTGTTAGAGATTCTAAGGGTGTGTTTGGTATCCATATATGATAGAATAGGACAGGACAGTACAACTGTTCAACATTTGGTAAGATAGAACTTGACATGACAGAACAAATAAAATGGTCAATTTACCCCTAATGAGTTGTTTATATATTTTATATATTATGATTAATTATGTAAATTATTAAGTTATAATAAAATAAATATTTTTTATAACAAAATATATCATTAGAAAATTTTCGTCAAGACAATTAAAATGATACAAAATAAAAAGTTTATATAGCTTTCAATTTTTATTTTATACATTTTCTATATTATTATTTTTCTTACAAATATTTATTAAATTATATAAGTTAATCAATTATAGAAACCATATAAAAATAATATTTTGAGAACAACAAAGTGAATGTTTGAAGAACATAAAATACAATAAGTAAAATTTAAAAGTGAATATAATGTAAAAAGAATGTTTATTTGGTATTTTAGAAGAGAATTAAGTTTTATTTTGAGGTTATATTGGTGAAACACATGTTTGTTTCACTTCGTTTCATGGGGTGAGGATTATACACATCTGATCCACTTTGTTTATGTCTGTTCCAAATAAAAGTCATGTCAAATATAGAACAGTGATCCTTATTATATTTTGTTTTGTTCTATTCAATGTATCAAACACAATCTAAACGAACCCATTTCATTGGTATTAAGAAAGGATTATAAATGATTGGTTTAATGAACAAAATTATGAAAAAGTAAAACAAATTTGTCTAACACTATTAAATAACTATATCAGGTTTTTTTAAATTGTTTTATGTTTTCTAACATGTGAGAATTACTCTTTATTTTATTTGAATACAACATTCTTCTCGTTAACAATTGTTTAGAGAATAATTTATCTTTAGCATACTAATTCACGATAAGTGGATGTTTTCAGGCTCGGCCTTGGCTATAGGCCATGAGGCTGATGACCATGGGCATCAAAAGCCCAAAAGCGCATCACCGGCTCAGTGCCCTTATGGCTTTGGTTGGGTGAGTCCGTGAACAACATTTTTTGTGTGGTTTTACCTCTCTCGATTCCCTCTCTAAGTGATCGAACGAACAATGAGGAATGACTGACTTGAACGAATTTGAACTAACCCTCCACTCCCTCTTCTCGAATCTCACTTGGTTAGGGTTTCAAAATCCCCAATCACACATTGTTGAAGTGTTAATTTCACCTTCTTCATTTGCACAACTTTTTTTTTGTTCATGGGCTTCAATTGAATTTTTGATTTGTTTATGTTATTTCTCTAGATGTTTGTTTTGTTCAGTGTTTAAAAAGGCGCGTGATGGCAGGATATGGCACAAGATGCATCTCCGCCATTACGAAATGTCCCATTGCGTTTCTGTAAGGCGTAACTCACGCCACGACGCGCGTTTTTTTTATTTAAGAAATGACTTTTTCATAAAAATCTTTATTATTTTTGTGTATTTACATCTTTAACTTTAAATTTACATTTTTATTGATTTATCTAATCATACCACTCACAGTTTAACAAATTCATAAACGTAATGGACTCACGATTAAACAAAGTTATAAAATTACTTTTATAAGTTCTATTTTTAAATATCTAATCAAAAACTATTTTCATAATAATAACCTATATGATTTTTCTTCTTTTAATATGAATGTGTATTTTTTTTTTAATATAATTATGTGATTAGATAATATATAGAAAACATATATATAAATATATAATTCTAAATATGACATACATATTTGTTGTTTATGTCACGCCTTGAAAAACGCCGCGTCCTCGTCGTGGCCTATAAGACTTGAGGCTTGACCTCGTCGACACGTCATACCTCACGCTATTTTGAACCTTGATTTTGTTATGTCTTGTTTTGGAAAATGGAAGATGGTAATTGATAAAAAAAAATTAAGAAAGTAGTACCGTTTGAGTGCAGCATAAGGCGAAGGTTATCGTTTAGTTGGTTTAGATTTCCTTATATTTATTCATCTCTGCACTTCTCGATTGTCTGATTCTGCCTCCAATGCTCGAGGATGGCTTCTGCTTCCGCCTTCCGATGGCCGGCTTCGGCTCTACAAGAACCTCCAAAGTCCATCCCCACATACATGATAAATGATGGATGATACGAGTTCTATGTGTATTATGATTTCATTTCTTAATCGTCATGCTAAAAAAATTAGTTCGGTGGTTTCTAGTATTTTTTTCTCAGTTTGGTAATGTTGTTTTTAGTGATTTAGTTTGGTGTTTTTAAGGACTTCGAAAATCAGGAACTTTTGGAGTTGTTATTTGAATTGTGTTCGTATTCTTAAATTGGTAATGACAAAGAAGATAGGTTTTGCACATTAAAGAAACCACATCAATCGATAGACGCTTAGACGGGCAGAACGTAAACATTTTCAAGTTCACACATTAGATTGCAAATCTTTAGTTTAGAAAATCTCGCTTGCCCCACTTATAAGCAGTTCTCAAGATATGATCTATAAAAATGATCTAGCTCGTTTGGATGCAATTAAAAAACAGATTACGTTTTCAATAAACCTTTAAGCATTGTATAAGTAGATACAATATTGACGGTTCTGTTGAAATTATTTCTAAAAGTTCAATCGTGATAGTGGGTATCGAGATAACCTTTCTTCTATAAGTTGATCTTGAATTTGATTTATAACACCCCACATCCATATTTGCATAAAACCACATATTCCATTTAATATGAAATTCAAATATAGTCATTAGTCCGAAATGTACAACTTGCTACATTACAAAAGTAGCTACAAATTTTTTCATGTACGTCAAGTACATGACGTGCAGATAAAACAAGTTCTCAAGCACATGTAATATTACAACTTCCACATATGTATTATTGAAACAAACCTCTTTGTAGCATTATATAGATGAGACAACCTCATTTTTATCGCATCAATTCACGAAGTACTAAAGTCATCGCCTTAAACATAAATGATACCAACTTGTCGCATCTCATTGATGCGATCACATTTTCATCGCGTCATATACATCAACTTGTCGCATCATATAGATGCGATAATACACTTCCTAGCATCACATTGATGCGATAAATATCCTTGTCGCATCATAAAGATGCGATAATCCAATCTTTTCGCACCTCAAGGATGCAATAACCCAATCTTGGCGCATATCAAAGATGCGATAACACTACTCTTCGCATCACAAGGATGGGATAACATCATCTCATCACATCATATAGATGCGATAAATCAAACTCATTGCATCATGCAGATGCGATAACAATTCCACACGATCGAAATCCCATTTTTATATACAAAAGATTTTGCCACCCTTATCTTAGTATACGTCTCTCTTGATTATGTCACATTTATCCCAAAATTCGTCTCTCCTGATTATGCCACCCTTATCCTAGTATACGTCTCACCTGATTATGTCATCCTTATCCCAAAATACATCTCTCCTGATTATGCACCCTTATTCCAACCAATTGATAATCACATATCAAAACACAAAATTATGCTAAAATAGCATATAACATATTCAAAACCTATGTATGAAACCATACGGTTTCTTCACCAAAAGCATATCAATGATGTTTATGAAAGTAAAACTCACCTTATAATCACAAAGAGATGAAAATAATAATCAGCAACAAATTTCAGCTATAAATCACAAAAACTAGTTTCTTCTTCATTACCTTCGGTTCACTTCAAACTAGAGAACACACACACAAAAGATTTTATCTTCTGAAAACTCCAAAACAATATACCTTTTAAAAGAAAACATACACACACATATATATATATATATATATATATATATATATATATATATTAAAAAGAAAGGCAGTTGGAAGGAGATATTTTAACCAAATTTTAAAAACAACCCCTTAACTATCACCATTTTTCCAAATCAATCCCGAAACTTTATAATCGATAAAACCTAGTTATCACATGATCTCCAAACTTCAATGATTTACTCAGATGATCTCCAAACAAACCACTTGGATGGAAGGCAAATGAAGCATTCCGTTAAAATTCTATAGTAGAATGGTATAAATTAGGAAGAAAAGAAGTAAGAAAGAAACCTGACATGAATTTTATAGTGCTCCATATGGTACTTAATAGATATTAGGGGCATTTTTTTGACTTAACATTCTTACTATTAAGAACCTTAAAACCAACTCTAGACGTTTCAAATATAACTAAGGGGTGTTTGATAATATATATTAAGCAATAATTAATGCAAATGAAAATAAAAAAATCTGTTTAGTTTTTATAATATAATAAGTCAATTCCTTCATAAGCCCAACTTTTGATTTCCAAGTTAAACCGAAGAGAATGAAAATTCATTCTCATTTTCATACCCATTTTTATTTTTCTGTCTGAACTCTGAACCAAACGCTTCTTTAGTATTTTTTTTTAAAATGATTAAGTGCATTAATTTTTTTTATTTTAACTTAATAATAAAGTTTTACATCCCTTAAAAGAAAGGTTTTACATTTTGTTACATTGTATGGACTCTAAAAAAATTACATGCGAAAACAAAATTGATTCCATACTTAAATAGGGGAGTAAAAAATAAAAATAAAAATAAAAATAAAAATAAAAATAAAAATACAATTACCGGATGCCAATTTGAAATGGAGTTTACCTCAAATTTCAAAATATCCAGATCTCACTCTTTCATAGCGCCCAAATTCATACAGTCCCCATTTTCAAATTCAGATCTCCGTAACGGCTTCTTCTTCCTCCCTCACTATCTAAAAACCCTAACCTTATCCTCCTCCATAATTCCCCCAAATCTACACTCCATTTTCTATCAAAACCTACCCAATCTCTTGAAATTTCTTTTCAATGGCGTCTCTGACCCCAGGAATTCTGTTAAAACTCCTCCAGACGATGAACACCACCACTCGAGTTACTGGCGACCACCGTTCCCCTCTTCTCCAGGTCATAGGCATTGTTCCTGCTCTTGCAGCAGGCTCAGACGACCTCTGGCCTAACCATGGCTTCTATGTTTCTCTCTCTGACTCCGTTAACTCAACTTACGTCTCTCTATCTGACCGGGACACAGATCTCATCCTCACTAACCGCTTACAGCTTGGCCAGTTTGTCTACGTTGACAAATTCGACTTTGATTCTCCGGTTCCACGTGTATCTGGAGTCCGTCCGATTGCTGGACGTCACCCGTTTGTTGGATGTCCTGAACAGCTTATTGCCAGGATTTCCAGTACGAAGAGAGAGTTTGTCATCCAGACGGCCTCGGATTCAGATGCTTCTGTAGATCCTATTGCTGCTTATTTGTCAAGTAAAAAGTTTGAAACAGCGGTACAGGAGACGAAGGAATTAAAAAATGAGGTTAGGGCTTTTGCGTATTTATAGAGCTTCATTTTTTATATATTAGCCATATGACAACACAGTATAGTGTGCTAGATTGTGAATCTTCGTCATCTTGTCATATCCTTCTGCAATAAATCCTTTACCAAGTTCGTTTATGGAAACTAACCCATTTTTTTAGTCGTCAGGGATACCTTTGTTTTAGGATTGACTGAATTTGGAGATGATTCTCCAGGGCTAAGCTGAAATTTTGTTTTGGACTACCATCAAACACATAATTAGAGTATTTAGCTTTCTACAACATCCTGCTCCCTCTTCATGTTCCACTGAGACTAGATTGCTGGTTTAATACAGGATTGCACTTGCTAGTTTCTTGGAGATATTTGATGATTACGCTGATAATATATTTCATTTAGAGAATAGTTTTCCGAAAGATTATTCAGTTTTTCTTCTGTTGTTCATTCTAACAATTTTGTTTACCCCTTCTGTTCCTGTGAAACCTATGCTTGAGTTTTCATAATCAATTAATACTTCTCAAAATCGACAAGGATTTATCTAATTATGTAGAGAACTTAATAAATTCATCAAATTGTACAAGAAATGCACAGATAAAAAAGTTTTGTGCTGAAATTGTATAAACGGCTCTATCATTGTGTTGGAAGAGTGGTTTGATTTACCAAAGACAACCCTAAAAACACCGTTCTTTTCTTTGGGTTGCTTGCTCCTTTTCCTCGTTTCTTCTAACTCTAACAAATTTGCAGTGAAGACTGGTACAAAGAGAGAGCTGGTATTTGATAATGGGTATTATCTTTTTTGTTAATCAGGGTAGGAACAGACAAGTACTTGCACCTAGAGAGAATGTGAATAATTTTGATGAATCAACAAAGGCTGCAGAAAAGCCTCCTCAGAGGTTTTCAAGCCCAGGTATGAAGCAACAGAGGCCAGTGTCAGCGGGGAAAAAGAATGTGGTTGAAAGGGACCCTTCACCAGCCGGAAAAGTAAAAAGATCATCATCTCCGGTGCCTTCAAAGTGTGTGGTTCCTAGCTTGGTTGTGGCTAAAGAGGAGAACCGAAAGGCTGCAAGAGAGCCAGCTATCATTGTGCCTTCAAGATATAGGCAGCCTTCGCCTACTGGGCGGAAGCAGGCATCTCCAAGTTCAAGGAGAATGTCAATGTCGCCAGGAAGGAGGTTGTCAAGTGGAGTTAAAGTTTCTCCAGCAACAGATTCCGGTAATAAGAAAAAGATGGCAACTTTAGCTGCCGAGATTTCAAAGGTTTCAGGGGCACTTGTTGCTTCTTCTTCAAAGACAGTTGGATCTTCCACAAAGACAAGTAGGAAGAGCTGGGATGAAACACCAGGAGCTGCAGAACCCAAAGAGAAGAGTGTCACTAAATGTAAGCCGGATTTGCAAGCTATTTTGAAAACTCAGGTAAAATTCAGAAACCAAATTGTATATATTCTAACAAGTTCTAAAGAACTATTTGGCATGGTTCATGCCACCACATTAAATTTCATTGTGATCTTAAGGAGGTTGACCCTCGTTAATATTAATTTCTTTCACTTGAGAGATGATATTGGTAACCCGCTATTATTTCTTAGAAACCATAATGTGCTCCATCGTCCTAATTGTTGCCATGGCATTTTTATTTTCAGGCTGCTCTTTCTCGACGATTAAGTGATGCACACGAATCTCCAACCGAAGAAAAATTAAAAGCTAGCTCGTGTGATACTCCCCCTCTGCCTGATAGGCCAACTACTACAGCTCTGGGAATCACACTTCATGAAAAGAAATGGACTGATGGTAGCATCCCTCTGGATGCAGTGTCTTTAGACTTAGCAAGGCTTGGACAGGTATAAAAACACAGCATTTAAATCCACAAATCACTAATTGTTTTGGATTTCAAAGTATGGTAAGCAACATTTCCACTGGTTTGTAGGATGCTATGCGAAGGAGAAATCTGGCTTCAGTAGCTGCCGCTGAAGCTTTGCAAGAGGCCCTTGTCACTGAAGCTATTCTGAGGAGCTTGAGGTAACCCTGAAAACTATTTCTAGACCATAAAAATCCTCCTATTTTTATCCCTCCATTAAAACCAAATCAAACAGACCCAGTAAATCCCACCTAAAGATAGGGTCTGGGAGTAAGATATACGCAGAGGGACTGTTTCTGAGAAGACCCTCAGCTTGCAAAAAGAAAAAAGCAGCACATGTAGAAAGCACAAAGATAGGCCACAGATAATAAGCTATAACAGAGTTATAAATGATTAATGAGATAAGTGTATCATTTGCAGCATGTTTTCAAATCTGTGCTCAATATCAAAAGCTGGGAACCCTTTACCGACAATTGATAGGTTTATGAGTGTATATAATGATGCGGTAAAAGCCACTTCGACGGCTGAATCATTTGCAAGCAACCATAATCGTAGCACACCTCATGATAATGCTGCACCACCAACAGATGATTCAAAATCACTTGCCCTTTGGGTAGAAGCCGCACTAGCCACTGATCTTGAGGTTGTTTCCCTCCTAGCAAACCAAGGAATTGAATCCCCTTCTCAGCTCCAAAAGAAGAGCCAGAGCCAGAACCCGAACCAGAACCTTCCACAAAAACAATCTTTAGCTGAAACCGTCAAAAGCCATTTGATGATTTCCTCTTCTTGCCCTTCTTCATTGCTTGGCGGGGCGTGGATGAAAGGGCATGGGTTGAATGAGAGTTATGAACTAGGAGTGAAATTGCAAAAAGAGATGCAGGCATGGTTCTTGAAGTTTGTGGAGGAGTCTCTAGATGCCGGTTTTCAGGTGATGGGAAAGAATTGCGTGGCTGCTAATAGTTATGAAGTGGGTCCCATCAAGGTGATATTGTCGCAGCTGAAACGAGTGAATGATTGGTTGGATCGTATGATCTCAAAGCAGGACGAGGTGCTGACAGGAGCAGTCGACCGATTGAAGGGAAAGATCTACAGGTTTGTGATTCAACATGTTGGTACCACATATGACAATTCATCTTGATGATGAATTTGCTTGTTTTCAAGTGAAAACAAAAAACAAAAAATTCTTGTATGTTTCTCTGATAAAATTTATTGTCCTTCATAAATTTGCTTCCTGCTATGGTATAATGGTAATGCCAGTTTGAGATGTGGGATTGTGTTCTAAAAATTGACAAAACATCCTGCAGGTATTTAGATTATCCTGGTGTTGAAAATTCAATACTAAAACAATCAGATTTTGGACCATTCCAATTCATTATTGGTCTACTTCAACTTTTGTTCAATTGTGTTTTTTATTAACCTCGATATCCAACCCGCTATGCGAGCCGACTAATCACAAGGCGACCACCTGCTTTGCAGATAGCCGAAGTCACCGCATTTGAATCTTCGTGGCCATAAGGGGATTTTTATTCATCATTCGATTTGAACCTGAGACCTCCTGGTACTTTTAACCTTTAGAGTCAAGCTCAAATCAATCAGACACTATCCTCGTGGTTAACTGTGTTTTCTTTAGAGACAAAAAGTGGTGGCAAAAATTGTGATTCAAAAGAATACTAATAATATATGTTGTGAAGTATTATAACTAAAGAATATTTAAGAAAGATATTGGATAGAGTTAAGGATCTAGAGAACATCTTTGACATGTTATAGGAATTAGTGTTTATGAAATCAAATTGACAAACAACACATTCGGGCAGAAAAACTATGAGATGAATACAAATTGACAATGCTATATACTCATTAAATGAAATTAAAGCAATGCAATTACTAGCACCTAGAGGTGTATAAGAACCGGCTAAAATTTCAGGACCAAATCTAGATCGATGGTCCTAACCGGTCCTTATGGGTTCTCAAAAAAGAAACAAATATATATATATACATATATATATATATATATATACATATATATATATATATATATATATAGG
>NC_037529.1:13190612-13192665 GCF_001531365.2 Cynara cardunculus var. scolymus | reverse complement strand
AACTTCATCAAAAAAAGTATTATATGAAATAATGTTACAATATTAAACAATTTCATGAAAAAATTTCATAAGATTAAACAATGAAATCGACAGATGAAGGYGGTTTGCACGGTTTACACAAATGATGGCGGTTTTCATATGATCACATATATATATATATACATATATATATATATATAAAAGAATGAAGTGGACAAGTATTGTATAAAATACATTTAGTTTTATTTAATTATAAACTAATTAATAGTAAGATATAAAAATTAGTTAAATCATGATGTTATAAACTAATTAATTCTTTTGACTTATTTTTTTTTTCCTTCTTGAATGTTTTTGTATCTTCAATTTGACTTTTTTGTCTTTGTCGTCTTCAATATTTCGAAAACATTGGTAACTTCTCTAATAAACCATCGATTCCATTTGTGTTGCTTGTTGGGTTTAAAGTCGAGTAACACAAAAAACGGATATATATCTTTAAAATATTTTATTGAATTTTCTTTTATTAATTTCACCATTGATTATCACAAATTATTATTTTTTTTATTGATATTTTCTAAGTGATTTTAGTCGTAATACATAATTGGGGTGAACGCAACGTATTTTTCGGGCTTTGATCGGACTTTTTTAGGCTTTTACCGTGCCTTAACTTAACCGGTTTTCGGTTAAGTGATTTTACCGTGCTTTTACCTAACGGGCTTTCGCAAATAACCCAGTCATTCTACCTATTCTTTTTTAACCCATCTTCCTTTGGATGGGTTCTCAGTCCTTACCAGTCCAAAATCAGTTAACAGTCATTTGTGCATCTCTACTAGCACCTAAATTAACTAGATATGTTTTTATTTCCTTTAGTGGAAGCATATGTATGGAGTATAGAAACTAGCAAATCATGTACGTCTATCACCTATTACACAAACCTGTTCTCTCTATTCTTTTAAGACTTTCTAGTAATCATCATCTACTGATAAATTGTAACTATCATCACTAAGACATAAATGCCACTTAAACACAGTGAAAACAAGTACTTTTAAAATCAAGAATCAACTAATTTTTCAGTACTTTAAATTAAACTAACAAGAATATCAAAGATGTTGCGTTTGTGACATTGCAACGAACAGTTGAAAGGCACCATCAATCAAATATGTAAAACCACAAACGTAAACAAAATAACAATGATAAACCAAGATAGGCACGTTAGCAAATTGGAAAGAGTTAAAACCTTCAATCAAATATGTAAAAAGGAGAAAACTCAAATCAAGAATTGAGAGAAGGAATCGAGAGCGAGAGACTAGGAAATCAAAAATCATAAATCCAAATAAATCCGGGATAGTGATGGGTTGGATTATCTGTTGATGTCCCATTGCTTATGATGCCTCGTGCCATTGCCGAGTCTGCACAGAACCGATCCACTCCGCTCATGACGGTTGTTTAAGGTTTGATAGAGTGAAAGTTTGATGAGATAATGGAAGAACTAAGCTGCTAGCACTTTTATGTGCCGCCATTTTTGGAGAATATGTGAAAAAATTGTAAAACTAAATTATGAGATTATTAAATTCAACGATAATATAAAACTTATTATGATTATCAAGCCAATAAGATTAAGAATACAAAAATTAGAAAAATATTAACAATTAGATCGATATATATATATATATATAGACTTGGGATCATATGAGACCAAAGCTTTTTCGTGAGACCCGTAAGACCAATTCTTAGCCCTTGGATTAGATCTACAATCTCAATATTCATAATCATAAAATTGCCACAAGATTTCTCAATAATTACATAATTGCCACCGTGCAATTTTAGACCATTAGATCATTAACGTATAAAGTTGATCAATGAATATAAATAGACCATTGTTATAAGCTAACGATCTAATGGTATAAAATTGCACGATGACAATTTTGTAATTATTGAGAAGTCTCGTGACAATTTTATGATTATGAATTTTGAGATTGAAAATCTAATCCAATGGTTGAGAATTGGTCTTACGGGTCTCACGAAAAACCTTTGGTCTCATATGATCCCAAGTCTATATATATATATATATATATAT
>NC_037529.1:13181177-13189852 GCF_001531365.2 Cynara cardunculus var. scolymus | reverse complement strand
GATTGAATCTGCTGGTGAATCTTGAAGTTTGTAAGACATAATGTAATGAATTCATCAAATCATGATTGAAAAAAGAAATTAATACAAATGAAACAGATTTTATGAAAGTGAAACTGGTTCATGTCATAATTGAACAACAAGTAGTGAAACATTTTCATGGTGAACCCATTTCATTGATGGTGTAGTTGATCCATTTAGTAGGTGAAGTGGAAAATGAAACAAGTGCATAATGTATTTGGTTCGTCATGAAATAATTTCATAATGAAACTGGTACATGATGAATCTGTTACAAAATCTTGAAGATTGTAATCTGCTCCAGAATCTTGAAGATTGTAAGGCTTAAAGGAATGAATTCATCAAATCACGAGTGAAATAAGAAAATTAATGTACATGAAATAGGTTACATAAAGGTGAAACTGGTTCATGGCGTAATTGAACCAAGAGTAGTAAAACGGGTGCATAATGTATTTGGTTTGTCATGAAATAATTTCATGATGAAAGGGGTACATGATGAATCTGCTCCATAATCTTGAAGATTGTAATCTGGTATAGAATCTTTAAGATTGTAAGGATTAAATGAATAAATTCATCAAATCAGGAGCGAAACAAACTAATCTATGTACATGAAACAAGTTTCATGAAGGTGAAACTAGTTCATGGCGTAATTGAACAATGAGTAGTGAACTAGTTTGATAGTGAACCTCGTTTCAGTGATGGTGTAGTTGATCTATTTAGTAGGTGAAATGCAAAATGAAACGGGTGCATAATGTATGCGGTTTGTCATGAAATAATTACATGCTGAAATGGATTCATGATGAAACCGGTGTGTCTTGAAATAATTTCATAATGAATAGGGTGCATATTTACGTGGGTGTGTGAAAGACATTGAAACAATTTCAGGACAAGGAATAAAGGCTGCTGCATTAGCGAAATTATTTCCTAACAAATAGAAATTTTTAATTTCCTAAAATTGAGAATAATGTTCTTTAATAGGATGTTACAGAATATGTATTTTTTGTTTACCATTTTACCCTTATTGCTGATATAAAAATAATTTTTTAATACATATATTTTTTAATTTTCTAAAATAAAGTAAACTAATCTTGACCATTGATCAAAAAAATGGATGAATGAGATTGGTTTACACAAATGGAGGCTGTTTTCATTTGAACGCTCCTCTCTCTCTCTCTCTCTATATATATATATATATATATATATAGAGAGAGAGAGAGAGGTTGGTTATTATACAACATTTTACATTTGTACAACCAATACAACCCAATTTCAACCGTCCATTTAATTTGATGAATATGTGATTTCATATAAGTTTTGGTTGTTTCCTAATATAAAGTATTGATCATATTTAATGAACCCTATTCATCTTACACATATATTCAAATCATAATAAATGAACTATCAATATTTCCATAACTATCTCAATTAATTGGGTTGTATTGGTTGTACAAATGGACATAGTTGCATTTATATATATATATATATATATATATATATAGGGGCTGATTTAAATGTTAACCAAGATTATTGTGTTAACTTTGTTAACCAATCTTGGCCATTGATTCTTACATAGATGTATGTGAACCTAAAGAAAAGATTGATTTTCATTGGTTGAGCTTGGTTAACAAAGTTAACACAATAATTTTGGTTAACATTTGAACCAAGCTATATATAGATATATAAAAGAACTTGAGGGAGTTTAGGAAGATTGTGTGAAAAAAATAACACCATTCACTCTTTTAAATTATAAAAAAATACCTCTCATAAGACCCCCTAGATTTAGGAAAAATATGTAATTTTAGAAGTTAAAAGAAGTTACTAAAATACAAGAAAACTAGATGATTACAAGCGTGTACAAAAAGACCATCAATCCATGAAATCGGTCTAACCTAACCTTCTAACAACCCGCTTAAATTCAACCGGTCAAAACTTAACCTGTCAAACAAATAACCCGCTAAACTGCTAATTAGCAGGGTTGAAATTGGATTAACCTAACTTAACCCAACCCAATCTGCCAACCCACCACTAATTTTATTATTTCGATATATATATATATATATATATAGAGAGAGAGAGAGAGAGAGAGAGAGAGAGGAGCGATCAAATGAAAACCGCACTTATTTGTGTAAACCATGTAAACCAATTTTATTTATTCATTTTCTTGATCAATGGTCAAGATTAATTTAAATTATATTAGGAAATTAAAAAAATAATAAAATAAAAATTTATTTTATAATCCCTATAAGGACAAAATGGTAACTTTGGTAATGGTTTTATTAATGGCAACCATATCATGTATATCGTAATATTAATGAAACAAAATCATTTGTAAAATAATATATTAATTTTATGTTCAAATATTATAAATAAAATTACATTCATCATTAAAATAGATCAACAATAAAAATAAAACACACTATAATCAATTTAACATAATGAAAACTTTTGAATAATAAAAAAAAAATTACTACTACGTTTCATGAAGGAAATGGTTACACAGTTTCATCGATACACAAATCAACGTAATGCTAGATGAGACATTTGTCATTTTCATGTTATTGGTAGATGGATCTGTTTAATTTTGATAATGAAATTGTTTCATTGTTCACTAATTACACAAAATTTTCTTAAAAACCATGAAATGGTTTCACTTTCTTCAATCACCCATTTCTTCACTTTTCGCTAATTACACAGGCTTTTCTTATCTCTTTTTGAAATGGGTTTCACTTCCTTCACGCACCCATATCATCGTGCACCCATTTCCTCATGCACTTATTTTATAATCATTTTCACTTACTCCATGCACCAATTTCACCATGTATGAAACCGGCTTCATGAATTTTTTTATTATATTACTGATTTCATGGATTTATTAATCCAATAACTTACGATTTTCATGAATCTTGATAATAATAAACCGAGACACAAGATAAGAAAATCCAATTTTTAATATTATAATTTAATTAAATATTTAAATGTTATCATTTATAAAATTTTCTTTATTATGTTACCTTAATTAAGATTTATTAATAACTTCCATATTTAATAGAAAACAATGCAAATGACCAATATACCCTTATTGATTTAATTTAATTAGAAAAAAATGGAATTTTCCTATTGGTCGAAATTAGTTTACACGGTTTCTAAGAATTGCACGGTTTTCATTTGAACGTGTCTCTCTCTCTCTCTCTCTCTCTCTATATATATATATATATATATATATAGGGTTGGGTTCACGTGAAACCAAATGTTTTTCGTGAGACCTGTAAGACCAATTTATATTCATTGATCAACTTTATAAGCTAATGATCTAACGGTCTAAAATTGTACGGTGACAATTTTGTGATTATTGAGAAGTCTCGTGGCGTTTATGAATGTTCAGATTGTCATATTGTAGATCTAATCCAAGGATTGAGAATTGGTCTTACAGGTCTCACGAAAAATCTTTGGTCTCACATGATCCCAAGTCTATATATATGACTTGTGATCATGTGAGACCAACTGATTGTTTATATAGGAGAGGGATACTTTGCAAACCAAGTCATTTGTACAAACTGTGAAAACTATCAGTTTCATTGTTTATTTTAATCAAAAATTTTCATGAAATTGTTTAATATGATGAAATTTTTTCTAATAATTTATTTAAAATTAATTATGGACATTATCATATTCATTCTATCAATTTTAATAAACAAATTTCATCAAAATAAAAAATACGTGAAACAATTTAATTTTTATATAGAAACAAAAATATTTGAAACATTTGATCATGAAATTAATTATTTGAAACAATTTCATCATATTAAACTACTTCATGAAAATAAATAATGAACTCAATGGTTTTCACGGTTTGTACAAATAATTTGATTTGCATTTTATCCCTCCCCTATATATACACATGTGTGTGTCAATGTGTGTGTATTTAATATTCACATCCATTATAATTTACAACCCAAATATATGTACATACATTAGTCTAGTTTATAGCCCAAACCCCAAAATTAATCCAACAAGTCCAAAATTAATCCACTAGGTCCGACTAGTGATGGCCAAATCGGCCCGGCACGGGACCGCCGGAGGACCGGGACCGGCCCAGCCCGGGACCGGTTATAGGACCGAAATCTGGGACCGGTTACGGATTAGGGGTGTTTCGAGGGATCGGGACTGGCCCGTCCCGATTTTTAAAATTTTTAGCTATTTTTTAAAAAAATGTAGCCGTTTTTGGCCCTTTTTTGTATTTTTTGCTTTCTAAACACTATATATAGATGTCTTAGTAGTGGGATTTACATACCAAGTTCTCGATTCGCAAAAAACGCAATAAAAATACACAATTATCGGTTTCTCGCTATATTTTGTAAGACAATGTAATTTTAATTATAATAAAATGCATTTTTAAAGTGTATTTGAGTGACCCAATTACAAATTTTATAATGTATTAAAAATATATATCATTAAAAAGATAAAAAAATATTTTTTAATGATTGGGACCGTTTGAGACCGGGACCGACGGCTCATAACCGGTTACAATAAAGCTTGACCGGGCTCACCTTTTTCGACCGCGACCGGTTATGGCCTGTTATGAGAAATCTTGGGACCGGTTAGGACCGGCTAGGACTGGCCCGGCCCAGGATTGGTTTTTGGCCATCACTAGGTCCGACGCTTTACGAGCTATCTAGTAGTTCATCGATAAACCTCAATTCCATTCTACCCCTTATTCCCTTAACATGGGTACACTGAAACGACTAGATCGGGAGTTGTTGGACGCCATTGAACACTGTTGAACGTTGCTGCTACTAGACACCTTTGAAAAACCTTCAACAGTATGGACCATGCCTTGTTATTGATTTAATTATTTTTTACCCATATGGGATATATGACCAACAATCTTGAGAAACTTGTAGGAGTTATGATATTTACTTGATTTCTTTTGGAAAAAGATAAATATAGTGATTATACGTGCAACTGTATGATGTAAATGATTGATATAAACTTTAGTATATGATTCTCTCTTGCATAGATGTACAAAAGTTGCTTCCTTTCTTCATATAAGTTTTTGTTTTCATTACATAGATGAACATATGAAGTACGGGTAGGGTTGAAATTTTCCAAACTGCCATAATTGTGTTGAGTTGTAAAAATGTCTAAAACCGCCAACTCAACCTGCGTACACCCTATGTTTAGGGGCAATTTGACCGTTCGCCGGTCCTTGACCAACCCTAGCATTTCGGTTCAAACTTTGATCGGGTCTGTGGGTAACCATAATCTAGAATTTTTGGTCCTGTTCTTGGGTTCAACCTTGACCTAACTAGGATTTTTTAGGCCGGTCTTTGGTCCTCGATTCTTTTGTGCATCTCTAGTTAACGAGCCACATAGACGTTTAACAAGCTTAAGCTGACTCAAGTTGATCTCGAGCATAAAGTAGAACTCGTTTAACTCAATGAGTTGAGCTCCATGACACTAATGTTTGACACTGCTCATTCTTAAAACTCAATTAAAATTTTCGAGCCACAAGAACATATCAGGCTGAACATGTTCACCTATTCATAAATCATAATATAAAAAATATACAAATTAACAAGCCTGAGTCAATAATTTAGTTAATTGTTCTCAAGAAATCGTGCAAAACATTGAAAATATATTCAAGCTCGAACCTGCTATTATTTTTTTTAGTCTAACCTAAATTAATTGCTATTCAAATCGACTAGAGTTGTAAAAATTCCTATCAAATCCCTGGGATTTTTGCACCTGTCATTGATAAAGTACAACTCGTTTTCAATTATTGTCAACTGCCATCAATTGTTTTGTTGGTCGCATCAATTTTATTTCGAAAAAACTAGAATTTATTAAAGTTGTTACATATATTAGTTATATATATAGGGGTTAAATCATGTGATGACCAAAAAAGGTTGAGAACCGTAATAACTGATCTAAATCATAATTTGGTTTTGATCTTATGGTTTTAATTGAAAGTTGTTTTGAATTAGAAAAATGCATAATCGTCATTTTTGGTAATGAAGATTCACTAGATGAAACACATAGATATTCACCAGATAAAACACATACTCACCATGTTATTTCACCTCATGAAGTAAAACACAATTTTCATAAATATGCTATTTCAACTTATGAAATCCAAATATAATGTTCATATATATGTTATTACATCACATGAAATCAAACACAATTTCATAATCTCCTGAAAAATCTTTCTTGAAACACACAAAGATTCACCAGATGAAAAATCTTTCTTGAACTTTTCTTGTTCGTTCTTCGTTCTTGAGCGAAGAGGAAGAGATTCACCAACCACAACAACAGTCAAATTCTTTGACGAAAACCTAGTTGCTATAGGACCTTGAGGCCTTAATGCAGCCACCCGAGATCTGAAACCTTTTAACATATTCATGTTTAACACGCGTAAAACTTGAAGGAATTCCATCATACAAATATTTAGGTTTTTCCTATCTATCACACGGTCAAGGTTGGTCGAGTATTTGAGAAGTAAATAAGTGATCTTAGCCCTTCATACGGTCAAGATTGGTCAAAAATTGCGGCTTTGATTGGTCAAGCAAAAAATAGAGGGGTAGTATCGTAACTTCTATAAATAGACGAGAAACAAGTGCATATGTGAATCCGTTAATTCGTTCATATGTAAATCAATTAATTAGTTCATATGTGATCAGTCAAATAAGCTCATTTGTAATTGTGAATTACAAGGGTTCATGTATGAACATATAGTTCATGTGAATTATACGGGTTCACATATCCATTTGTTTTGCCACCTATTTATAAAAGTTAAGAAACTACCCATCTATCTTCTGCATATCATGCGAGGAATTATCCGATGCTTCACAATTAAAGACGCAAATCTTGATCAGATGAAAGACTATGATCACTTTTTACTTCTTAAATACTTACCACTTCTCAAATGAACCTACCTCTCTCTCTCTCTCTCTCTCTCTATATATATATATATATATATATGTAGGAATGTTCAAGAGGAGCGATCAAACGAAAACCACTCCAATTTGTAAAAACCGTAAAAACTACTCTCATCCATCGTTAATCTTATGAAATTTTTTCATGAAATTGTTAATCTTGTGAAATTGTTTCATATAATACTTTTTTTTGATGAAGTTGTTTCATATGTGGTTATGAAATTGTTTCATATACTACTTAATGAAATTTTAATGAAACTGTTTCATATACTACTTAATGAAATTTTAATGAAATTGTTTCCTATATTTCTTTAAAATTAAAATAATGAAGATGATGATATCCATGATTAACACCCTCCACAATAAAAATGGTTAATCAACCTCTCGTAATTACAAAAAAATGAACAAAACGAAAAATTATGATTGGTTGAATGAAGTTTTCACGGTTTTTACAAATTGAGTGGTTTTTATTTGAACCAACCCCAGAATGTTCAAATACAAACTATCTTAATTTATACAAACTAATAACAACCAATCACATCAATCCATTTATTTTTAGTTTATAAAAGCATTAAATATGGTCTTCTGAGATTACAATAGTTATGTTTGATAAGTATTTAATACTAAAAGATAAATTTGGTAATTCTTTAATTTTATATAAATATGGATTATATCTTCATTTGCTAACACTTTTTTAGTAAATATTTAATTTATTTATCCACTAAATATGTTGATACAAATTGCCATCTTTGAAAAATGTACAATAATTGTTGATTAAATAATATTTTTATGTTTAATCACATATTAAAATATCCCCCTTTTATAGTTTCTAGGTAGCTCTATTTCATCATTAACATATTCATCATTGACAGTTTCATTTGGTTTCATTGTTTACATATTCATCATTAACAGTTCTATTCTGTTTCATTTTGTCCAATGCCACATTTTCATTATGTTTCATCATTAACAGTTTCATTCTATTTCATCATTAACATATTCATCATTAACAATTTCATTTTGTCCAATGCTACAATTTCATTATGTTTCATTAACAATTTCATAGTGTCCAATGAAACATGTTCACAGGATTGAATGCAGAAAAAGGAATTTCAATGATCGGAACACTTTAAAACGGAACACTATGAAAAAAGGGATTTCACGGTGGCCGGAGGTTGGAGGACGGGGGACAGAGAGAGGAGAAAAAAAATACCTAAAATGTCATTGCATTAAAATTTTAATTCAAAATTACTAAAATTATAAATTTCCTAATTTATCTATTGATTTGTGGTTGAGATTGGATTTCACGGTTATCACAAACTAATAAGTTCTCCCTTGAATGGGCCCATATATATAAATATATATATATATATATATATATAAATATATATATATATATATATATATATAGGGGAGCGATCAAATGCAAACCACTCAATTTGTACAAACCGTGTAAACCGCATTCAACCAATCATAATTTTTCATTTTGTTCATTTTTTTGTAATTATGAGAGGTTGATTAATCATTTTTATTGTGGAGGGTGTTAATCATAGATATTATCATCTTCATTATTTTAATTTTAGAGCAATACATGAAACAGTTTCATTAATGTTAGAGAAATACATGAAACAGTTTCATTAATGTTAGAGAAATACATGAAACAGTTTCATTAAGTATTATATGAAACAATTTCACAACCATATATGAAACAACTTCATCAAAAAAAAT
>NC_037529.1:13170559-13181126 GCF_001531365.2 Cynara cardunculus var. scolymus | reverse complement strand
TATAATATATATATATATATATATATATATATATCACCATATGAGTCATTCCTCACACCTCATTACGATTAATCTATATTACTATTTGTTATTTATTAATTTTTATAAAGATAAATATTTTTGTAATTTTGCACTTTTTAATTGTAGTTAAGATTATGTTTATGTTTTAATTGCTTATCAAATATGTAAACAAAATACATAAATTAAACATTAATATAGACAAGTGAAACTTGATGAATTATATTTGAATATTTTTTATAATTTTATAATATATATATATATATATATATATTAAATTATTATAATAAAATGAAATTACATTTCATAAATTAAAAAACAAAAAGTGAGCTTTTTGTAAGAATCTCTGTTGTGTATTTTTATTGAGATTCTTACTTTGTTAATATGACAATATGACAGGAAAAAAAAATGGTAAATGAGGTTTTTAAAGATGAGAAATTTGTAATGATTCTTGTACTTACGAGTCATAAATAATTAAAGAGATTATAGTGATAAAGATAATTACAATGTGTTGCTTGAGAAAAATGGGTAATACATTACAAACAATGAATCAAAGATGTATTGTTTTGAATATATGATAAAAATGAGAAGAGACATTTTCTACTCTATTGTGATAACCGGGTTTTTTGGTTGGTTATATAATTTGGAGTGGTTTTTGAAAGGTATTGATAAGTAAAGAAATTTTAAACTGTTATGTGTTTATTTACTTATTAATACCACCACCTATGATTTTATGTATAATTTATTTCATAGGGATGAGTGTGAAAATTATAATTATAAAACTATTTAACTCCACCCCTGTGAAATTTTTTATGGTAGTATAAAAGTGATAAGATAAAATTTATCTTATCTGTGCGTTCTTGTATGAATTCTTACGTGATTCTGTTAAAAAAGAAGTTGATTCTGTGGTTATATTTGAAAATCGTTGCTGTGAAAATCATCTCCGTGTACGTGAATATAAGGTGAGTTTATATTATCAACATTCTATATTTAGTGTAACAGCCCATACTACACATTGCATGTAACACATACTTCATACATAAGAAATACATGTTTATACACCATATTGGTCCCTTAATACAAGAATCTACCAGTACAGATTACATGGTCCAAAAAAATTCAAAATACAATTCTTGTACTATTTCATATTCAGCTAACAAAACTTATACATATCATAGCCAAATCTTTATCAAATATGCATGTAGGAAAATATCAAATTTTCTCTTTTCCTTTACCCTCTGAACCTCCTGCAACATATTAAAAATCACAAAACGAGGGTTAGACCGAAAGGTATAGTGAGTTATCCTTTTTATGTCATTACAGAGTGATAATCACCAAATTCTTTATGTAAAACAACTTTTCATATATATATATATATATATATATCACAAATATATGATCAATTAAGAACATATTACCAATACCTTTTCATCTTTCAAGCCAAACTCTCTGCTTGCAAATAATACATCAAAACCCAAATAGGTTTGTACTAGCCAGGTATATCATAGTGCTACTTTTAAACTTTTCCAAATTAAATAAGGTTTATTCAAAGTTTCAAGCCAAACCTGTTATTTCCTCCCCAATAATATTCAGACTATGATTTCCAATAAGAACCCTGATCCTAAACTTTTAAATCACAAAGAAATAAAGATTCCAAACCATGGTAATCTTAAAGGATATAATAGTAAGAGTTATATCACATAACACATATACAAATGTCACCCTTATATCCAAAGGTACACATCTCCTTGATATGACACCCTTATCCTATGGTACACCTCTCCTTGATATGCCGCCCTTATTTTCTCATCAAAATATTTCAAAAAACAATTCCATATAGAACATACCATAGTCAATGGAATAATATCAGTTCAAACTCATCTTTATCAAAATTCCCATTTCTTATTAAAAGATCAACAAAATGATGATTAATACATAAATCAACACAAATCCGGTCAATACAGACTTGACCGGACTTCATCTCCGGTCAAACCTTGGCCGGATTACTAATTCGGTCAACAACATCATTTGTCCGGTTTACTAGTCCGGATAACATCAAGTCTTGTCCGATTTAACTAATCCGGACAATCATTCCCTCAAGCCTTGTCCGATTTATATCTAAACCGGACAACACATTAGGCGGTTTAAAATATATATCGGGCAACCCTTATTCGATTTATATACTAAACCGGTCACCCCTTGGTCGTATACCTACTTCTCCGTTTAAAACCATTGATCGGTTTACAAAGATATAATTTTCTCGATAAACTAGTCCGGTCAATACTATGATCGGTTTATCTTAAATCGGACAACACTATATCCGATTTAAGCCCAATCCGGACAACCCTTTGTCTGGTGTACATCTAATCCGGACAACACTCATATGATTTAAACTTCAAATCAGGTGAAAAGTTTATACAAACAATTATGCATTTCAAGGAGATTAAAACATTTAAATCACTCACCTTAAATACTTTTGAAAATCAACTAGAATTCTTGGTGAAAATGCAATTCGATCAATCCTCTTCAATTAAATCGCTCACTTATGGTATCACAAATAGCAAGAAAAGGAAATGGAGGTTAAGACCCTCCTTTTATACCTTTCCTTAACAGGAAAGTCGGCTACACCCTTCCCTTTATGCATGTATCTTTTCACATACTTATGCATACATGTATATAATCATACATATTTATACAACCTTTCACAATTACCCTTCATGCATGCATCCATATTTACATATTTATATGTTTATACATACATTCTCATGCGTACTCACATACCTGCATGAACATTATGCATATATTTCCTATGCATAAAAATTCACATACTCACATGATCAAATATAACAATTTATCATGCTTTCACGAAATCATATAACCAATAATCACGTATTAATTACATCGGGTGATAACCATGATCTAGTTATCACATTTAGTATTTGAAATATTGAACTGGTTGGTTCTTATGTGAAAAAAAGGCAAACTGTTCTTGAAGCTGTTTCGAGTTGATGATGAAACTGGGTTTAGAATTGTAAAAGTTCTTAATATAAGTTTCTGTTATGGAACTATTTTGATGCCATTTTTGGCAAAAATAATAGATTTGTTATGGTTATATTTTATTTGGAAATAAGGGTGACGTATCAAAGAGAGGTGTACCTTGTAATAAAGGTGACATTATCAAGGAGAGGTATACATTGGAATAAGGGTGTTAGATCAAGGAGAGGTGTACATTAGAATAAGTGTGGCAGATTTTGAAATTTGAGTTTTGATCATATATTTTGTTATCACATCCATGAGATGCAATGACCTTGAGTTATCGCCTCTAATTGATGCGAGGACATGGGATTATTGCTCCTAATTGATGTGATAATAACGTTATTATGATGAGAAGGAAAATTGTTTATAACCGGAGAGCCTTTGATTGGCTGTGCTTTGAATTAACATTGTTTTTGGGTTGGTCTGGTTTATGGATGGTTATACTTCAAGTTATATCAACAAAATAAAGGATTTATGAGGAGCCATAGGGGCTCTGGTTGGTCTTCATGTCTAACTAGAAGACCTCTGGTTGTAATCAAAGATCCAAGTTCTACAAATGTTTAACATATCTTGACCTAGAGGCTCTGTATCTTGGAATTTCATGGTTAGTCTAATCTCTGTATCCAAGCTATTAGTTCCGAGCATAAGTTTTATAGTTAAAACCTTTTAGACTTAAACATTTCCAAACTTTGGTAGAGGGCCAAAGGGGCTCTGATTAACCTTCATGTTTAACTAAAGAGCCTCTGTTATGTTTAAAATCTATTTGCTTTTAAGTATCTCATTTCCTTATTTTCCATAAACTCTAGTTAGACAGACCAGAGGCTCTGGTCGTCCAGAGGGCCTCTGGTTGGTCATGCATCTTTAGTTGGCCTTTAAAATTTGAGACCAGATGCTCTGATTGGTAAGACTAGAGGCTCTGGTCGTCCAGCGGAACTCTAGTTGGCTTGCCTCTAGATTCCTTTTACTTTTAGTCAATGACCATAAGCACTAGTTGATTATATCATGTGTTAAGATTGCTTCGAGTTGACCCAGACTTCAAATTAGCCTTTAGTAGCCTTCTTTTAGCTTGGCTTTGCTCTGGTTGGTGGACTAGAGGAGCTCTCGTCCTTAAGGGCCAGTGGAGCTCTGGGTGATTCCGCACAGAGTGATGCGAGGAACTGAGTGGTCACGCTCCATGTGCAGCGAGGAAGATTTATAAATCCATATTTAAATGCGATATTTGAGTTATGTTTTATCAAAAAGTTGTATATATTTGTAAAATTACAAATATGATTTTATAATAGGTGTTGGTAATTTTTACCCTGTAATTACATAAAAAAAGATTTCTCACTAGACCTCAAGGTCTAACCCTCATTTTGTGTTTAAAAAAATGTGCGTTGCAGGTCAGGTATTATCAAAAGATAAGGAAAAGGGGAAAATGTGAACTTTCCTTTTTGTGCTTACATGGTTTATGAAAAAAAGCATGTTATCTGTTGGTTTTAGAATACTTGTTATATATGCAAGTTGTGTACAAGAATGTTATGGAAAAAAATTGTTGTTAATTTTGTAATATAGTTTCTTGTATTTGTTGGGACCGAATGTGTACTATTGAGTTTTTCATTATATGAAATACATGGTTATGTGCAAATATGGATCTTGGGGTGTTACAAAGTTGGTATCAGAGCTTGAGTTTAAGGTATTTAAGTATTCAGCATGATACCTAGACTTAAACTTTATTATTTGCATATTAAGGGTCCCTGACATAGATAGAACCATTGAAATAAATATGATGGGCTGAGAGAACAATATGCAAGGTAAATTCAAATTACAACTGGTCAATGTAGTTATGAACTTACAGGTACATATTTATATTTGGATATCTTATTATATTTGAGAATGTGATTATATGAATATTAATATTGAAAATTTGCAGATGGTCAGTCGTGGACAAGATCTCCCTTGCCAGCCCAAATGAGAGAGACAATTCATTAGAAAATATTCCTACCAGTGTATCAACAAGCAGAGGCAGAGAAAGAGGTCGGGGTAGAGGCCGTGAAAGAAGTCGTGGGAGAGGAAGGAACAATCAATCTGAAATTCATCTAGACCATGGTGAATCAATTTCTGGAAATGTGAATCAAGAACCTATGCAACAGCCTGAGTATGTGACTCGAGACGTATTAGAATCAGAAATGACCAAATTAAGAATCACTTTGACATCTATTCTCGGGGTACCAGCTGAAATTGAAACAGAGAGAGTCGAGGTAAATCCACATATTCAAGCTGCAAACAATAGAGGGGGTGATATTAAAATATTTTTAACTTGTAAGCCTCCAACATTTTCTGGAGAAAGAGAACCAGTGAAAACAATGTGCTGGTTGAGAAAGATAGAATATGTATTCAACACAATAAGAGTCTAGATGAAGATAAAGTCAGATTTGTAGTATTAATGTTGAAATCAAACACCTTGTATTGGTGGGATGTTGAGTCACTAACCAAACCTGATATTATGCAAATAATGTCTTGGTCGGGGTTTGTTGAACGATTTAAAGAGCAATTTTGTCCAAAAGCGGTTGTCAGAAAGTTGGAAGAAGAATTCTTGAAACTAAAACAGGGTAATCAGACGGTACGAGAATATACTAAAAGATTTATTGAAAATTCATGATTTGCAGAATATTATATATCTTCATAATCTCGTAAGGTTGAAAGATACATTTGGAGGTTAAAACCATTAATACGAGAGTTCGTAATTGCTATGAATCATATCACATATCCTGGTAGAAGATGCTTTGAAACCACAGAAAGAAACAAAAACAGGCAGGGGAAAGAGAAAGTGTTAGAGAAATGAAAGTGGGAAGGATCTTCGATTAGTTTCAGAAAACCAAAATTTGTAAAAATGGAGAACCGTCCTGCTCAACGTTTTGGTGAAAGACCATGTCCAAGATGTCACCGAGTTCATCAGAGTGACTATAGCGTTGATCAGAGGAAATTTAACCAATGTGATGAGACAAGTCATTTATCCAAAAATTGCCAAGTTCCTCGGAAATGTTTTTAGTGTAACTCCCCTGACCACATCAGACCAAACTGTCCTCAATTACGAGTTCCAAGGCTGATTATGGGAGGAAATGCTCCAAGTACACGTGGAAGAGCTAATGTTCAGAGAGGAGGTCCGGGAGGGGCGAGGGGCCAATCTTTTCAAATGACCAAAAATGAGGCCGAGGAAACTCCAGATGTGGTAACAAGTACTTTTCTAGTTAACTCCGTATATGCTAAAGTGTTGTTTGATTTGGTGCAAATCTTTTGTTTGTATCACCATTATTTATGGGGTGTTTATACGTGAATTCCAAGCCTCTTGACTATACTTTAGTAGTTGATACTGCTAATAGTAGTCAAGTATCCGTTGGCCGTGTTTTTAATAATTGTCGAATTGAAATTGAGGGGTGTGAACTGTCAATTTGATTGTTCACGATACCAATAAGAGAGTTTGATGTGGTAGTAGGAATGGATTGGTTGGCAGAAAATCAGGCCAATATTGGGTGCAATAAAAAGATGATTCGTATTAAATTGCCGAAAAAAGAACCGATTGTGATATGTGGTGATCGGCGGGATCATTATACTAGTTTGTTATCTATCATATGAAAGCCAAAAATTGTATTCGAAAAGGGTCCCCAAAAGTTGACAAACTGGGCAGTACATTGGAATCCTGAAGCACCACCACGAACGTCCATTTCGTCGTCCAGTAGCGACAACCGTATTTTTGATTGGTACCGCAGTGGCCCACAAAATTCCCAACTAATAGTAAAATTATCAACTAATCAGAATGCGTCAAGGGTATTTAGCATACATTATTGATTCAAATAACAAAAAAGGTAAGTAAGAGTTTATTCCTATAGTTTGTGAATATCTTGAAGGATTTCCAAAAGATTTGACTGGTTTACCACCAGATTGGTCTATCGACTTCAGAATTGAGGAAAGTTTGTAAATAACTCAACTTATGGTTCTAATTTCCAAATTAACAAATGAGGAAAGTTTGTAAATAACTCACTTTATATAATTCACGTAGATGAAGATATGAAGCTGAATAACAACAAATTTCAGGCAATAACACATAATCGATTTCTTTTAATTTCCCTTTTGCTTCTTGTGTCCTTCAGACTCCAGAACACACTCACACAGAATTTGATTTTACTTTTCTTCCTTGCTTCTCATTACACCCCATGAGATAAAACCATTCCCATAATAATCGTGAACAAACATATAAGGCAGTGGGCTTTTAAAATAATTTAGGCATATTAACACATTTAACCCTTCAACTTACCACCACCTTTCAAGAATAACCCCGAACTTTAACAACCGAATACCCGGTTATCACACTATTTTACCGATTCACATATGAACTAATTAACTGATACATATATGAACTCGTATGATTCACATATGAACTAATTAACTATTCACATATAAACCCGTGTAATTCTATATAAACTATTTAATTGATTCACATATGAAGTAATTAACTGATTCACATATGAAGTAATTAACTAATTCACATATGAACTAATTAATTGACACATATGCATTAATTAACTAATTTACATATGAACTATGGATTCACATATGTACTTGTTTGCCGCATATTTCTAAAAGTTATGAAACTACCCTCTATTTTTCGCTTGACCAGTGCAAATTTGACCATTCAAAGCCACAATTCTTTACTAACATTGACCGTATGAAGAGCTAGGATCACTTCTTTACTTCTCAAATGAACATCTCTCTATTAAAATATTCATATATTTAGTAAAATATTATTTCTTCCTCCTAAACTTTATTATTGATACATTTTATTGGTGGAAAAATATTAAAATAATAATTTCTCTCTATTTAGAGATTTCTCTACATTTAGAGATTTCTATAATCTCTTTCGTCTTTTCTCTATTTTAGCATACAAGTGACATAACTGTTGGGGTAAAAAAATTGCTAAAATATTTGTTTTCTCTATGTTAACATAGTTGTTAGAGATGTTCTTAGATTCCACCATATATGGAATTTAGATTTCTTACCAAAACCCAAAAAACAAACTAAAAACATGAGATTTAGTCAATAGAATTGACCATCCAAATTCTTCAAATTTTGTAGGATTCCATCAAACAAACGTCACCTTAGATTATTTTAACCAATCTTTTGTCGCCTGAATTAAATATTATAGATCTCACAAATTAGAAAATTCTCAAAAAAATGTCTATATACGTAGATCGGTTCACGTGAGAACTACAAAGAAAAACCCTCTATATTTATAAGAAAGATTAAAATATGATGTTATTTTTAAATTAAAAAAAAAATTATCTATACTATATTATAAAGCATTTGAAAAAAAAACTTTTAAAAACTGTTTTTTTTTTATGTATGAAGTACTGTTTATTGATGCATATTACTTAAAATTCAAGATTACAAGTAAATTTTGCGTAAATACAACTTATTAAAGATCTTAAAAATATTTTTTAACGTACAAAGTACTATACATTTATGCACAAAGTCTTAATAGTCTTAAAAACAACTTATAATGCATTAAGTACTACCACTTTATGCATTCAGTCTAAAAACTCTTAATCTACAATTAAAATAACATATAGTATAAGTTATCAATGCACATTATTACCTTTTCTTTTCATGTTCTGATATTTTTAACATCTTTCCCTCATGCCTTCACTCTCTCAAACCTCTATGTCTTCTCCTCATCCCCCAAGGTGAGATTCAAACCAATATTCACCATGAGTTATTAAAAGTTCTTCCATTCATCTCTCGTTCAATTGCTCTAGAACTCTCGATCTCTTGATTCTTTGCTCTTGGTGTAAATCGAATACATTTGTGGAGTCGTTTAAATAAGTTGGATTTTAAATATATTGGATTTTAAATTGTCACACAATTTTTTCCATCGATAGGCTGTAATTGGAACCTTAACTCTTATTTATTCAAATTGTATTAATATGTAAAGACAAATGTAACTTATACTATCGTTAAATTTTCTCTAATAAAATCAGTAAACCTTCAAAATCGTTAAAATTCACAGCTCGCTCCACATTACATAGGTTCACAACTAGTTTAATATAAAATGGAAGTCGTGAGTTTAATTTAACCATAACGAAGTAATGAACCAAAACCAAATTGAGTCAAATTTGGTATGGTCAAGATGAGCAATTAATTGAGGCAGCAACACTCCACGTATCCACCACCAACACCAACTTCCACCGGCCATCGCCGTCATCATGGAAATCGTTGCGCCACCATGTCTATGTTCAACTACCACCAAGCTACCCCTATCCATCCATTAAAGTGTGGGGTTACTGTTTTTTTTTTTTTTTTTAATATTAATATCTGATAAGTTTTGATGTTGATGTGTATGAAGAGGTAAATACTAGGTAGGGGTGCATTTAATAATGTATAGAGATGCAATTTGAGCATGGAGGTTTTTACAAAGAACCTTATTTTTACATTTTTTGTTTCCAACTCATCAAATTAAGAATTCTTTTAAAAATTCACAATGTTAGTTCTTATAAGAATCTTCTTTTTGTGGATCCCACCGATTCTTTCAAGGTCAATAATTATTATATTGAAATATATTAATAACTTTATAGTAAAAAAAATATTACTTCTCACAAATTTTATGGTAAGAACCAAGTTTTTTGTTCAAGCACCTAAAAACATGAGGTTCTTTTAAAAACTTATCGATAATGGTATTTTTTTTATTAACCTGGATATCCAACCCGCTATGCTAGCCCGACTAATCCCAGGACGACCACCTGCTTTGCAGATAGCCCAGAGTCACCGCATTTGAATCTACTTGGCTACAAGAGGATTTGTATTCCTCTTTAGATTTGAACTTAGGATCTCCTGGTATTTTTGACCTTTGGATCCAAGCTCAAATCAATCAGGCACCACCCTTGTGGTTGACAATGATAATTCTTACAAATCACTACACTTTTTGCTGATATAAATCTTGCATTGAAGATGCTTTAAATATCCTTAAAGTTTTCCTTCAAATATACACGTTACTACTACTATTATTTAGGTCAAGTGAGAAATTAATGACATTAGAGAAACTCTTTATGGTTTGTTATATTTAGCTTTTTACTAGATGATACTGTAGATGGTAATGGGTCGGGGATCTCAATCTTATCCTCATCTCAATATCCGTTCCTGTTTTCGTGGGGTGCAAAATTCCTTCCTCATTTCCATCATGGAAACGGTGTTTATATCTCATTTACAAAATTTAATTTTTCCCATAATATATTTATAAATATTTATTATTTTAAGTATATAAATACCAGATTTTTATTGTTGTATTTATATAACAGTAGTTCAAATATATATATATATATATATATATATATATATAGGAGTGATCAAATGAAAACCGCTCTCATTTGTGTAAACCATGCAAACCACCTTCATCTGTCGATTTCATTGTTTAATCTTATGAAATTTTTTCATGAAATTGTTTAATCTTGTGAAATTGTTTCATATAATACTTTTTTTGATG
>NC_037529.1:13156242-13168113 GCF_001531365.2 Cynara cardunculus var. scolymus | reverse complement strand
TATATATATATATATATATATATATATATATATATATATATATATATATATATATATATATATATATATATATCAGTTACAATATTTAATAGTTGAAATATTGTAAATCCATGTTGTTATGTGACTAAAAGTTTCTTTCAAATCGATTTTATAATATCTTTTGAAAATTTTCTCACTTATCAAAAATTGATTAAATGCATGTGTTATATATACTCATTGGCTTTATCATTTTTATCATATCATACATATTCATATACATGCAAGGTTGAGTTCCAATAAAAAAGAGAGTTAAGGTGAAAAACATAAAAAAGGATCTCTACCCTTGAATGCACACTAGGATGAGATACACCGAGATGAGATGCACCAAATTAATCCCCGCAGTAAGGGTGATTCTTATAAACTCAAGATATCGATTGTTTATTGATATTGTTGTTCTGATTACATCAAGAGAAGAAACGAACCCTATATATAAACAAGAAAACATAAAAAGGAAACCACTAAATAAGGAGATAAATAAGGAGATGATATTGATAAATACAGAGAGGATATGGACCCAGAATTGAAATCCAATACTCCCCTTCAAGCTGGAGCGTGTAAATTGACAACGCCCAGCTTGTCCAGTAAGAAACGAAGTTGCGAAGCTCCAAGCCCCTTTGTGAGAAGGTCAGCAAGTTGAAGCTTTGAGTCGATGGACATAGGACAAATTTCCTTGGATTCAACACGTTCATGAACGAAATAACAGTCCATTTCAACATGTTTAGTGCGTTCGTGAAAAACCGAATTGTTGGCGATATGCCGAGCTGTTTGATTTGTCGTAGAAAAGTGTGGTAGAGCCAAGTTGTGGAAGGCCTAGCTCTTGTAAAAGCCATCGTAACCAGATGAGTTCACTAACAGTTAAAGCCATGGCACAATATTCAGCTTCAGCGGATGAGCGTGAGACAACGGACTGCTTTTTCGTTTTCCACAAAATAGGAGCACCACCAAGAAGAACAAGGTAACCAGTTCGAGAACGCCTAGTGAGAGGGCAACCAAGCCAATCTGAATCAGCATATGCAACCAGATTCGTGCCACCTTCTTTCGGTAAAAGTATGTCTTGACCGGGAGTGGCCTTGAGATATCGAAGAATTCTAGACACGACATCCATATGACTCTGACGGGGGTCTGAAACAAACTGACTGGGAGTGTTAACCGAGTAGGCTATGTCCGGACGAGTGGCTGGAGGTAAAGGAGTCGACCAATAAGACGTCGATAGCTACTGGCATCAACCTTGGGTTCTTGATCATCCATAACAAGCTTTAGATTTTGTTCAATGGGGAATGAACTCGGGCGACATCCTCCCATGCCACTGTCTTCTAATATATCAAGAGTGTACTTCCGTTGGCTTAAAACGAGACCACGAGAAGTTCGGGCCACCTCTATTCCAAGGAAATATTTCAGTTCCCCAAGATCTTTGATGTTGAACTTGTCATGCAAACATTGTTTGACTTCGTGTATCTTCTTGGAATCGTTTCCAACGATGATGACGTCATCGACGTAGATGAGAATGGAAAGGAAAGTGTTGCCATGTTTGTAGAGAAAAAGCGAATGATCTGCCTTGGATGAAGAAAATCCGAGACCGAGGAGGGCAGTGGTAAACTTTTGATACTAGTTTCGAGAGGCCTGTTTGAGACCATAGAGAGATTTTCGCAGACGGCAAACACGATCGTCTTTCTCCGTGAAAAAACCTTGTGGTATCTTCATATACACTTCTTCATCAAGATCACCATGAAGGAAGGCGTTATTGACGTCGAGCTGGTGGATGAACCAATTGTTTTTTAGTAGCCACGGATAATAACGTTCGAACAGTTACCAGTTTAGCTATCGAAGCAAACGTATCATGAAAATCTTCTCCTTCGATCTGGGTGAACCCCTTTGCGACGAGTCTCGCTTTATATCTTTCGACATCTCCATTTGGCTTGTATTTGATCTTGTAGACCCATTTAGAGTCAATGGCTCGTTTTCCTTCTGGCAAAGACTCAATGGTCCATGTGTTATTTTGTTCAAGGGCTTGAATCTCCTTCTTTATGGCTTCAATCCATCTCGGGTCTTGCATGGCTTGCTTAAAAGTTTTCGGCTCATCAGTGTTGGTGATGGCTGCCAAGAAATTCTTGTGAGTATTAGAAAAATTATTATAAGAAAGATAATTGGCAATGGGATGTGCCGTTGAGGTGGCTTGAGTTGATGCGGTATGTGCATGGTCAACCGAAGGAGGAAGATCAACAATGAAATCATTCAGGCGTTTAGGTTGTGTTCGGTCCCTCTTTGGTCTAGAGTTTCCCAGATCAGTGTGTGTTTCGAGATTTTGAGGAGGTATCTCTTCATGGATTGTGTCTGGCATACTTCCATCGTTCTCCATCATGTGCCCATCCAAGTTCGGTGGGCTAGAGTTAGGCCCATCATCTTCCACCTCGTGATTTTGCTCATGATTTTTGCCTTCAACGTCTTGAGCTTGTATGGGAACAAAGACATTAGAATCATTGGAAGCTTGAGTTTGAGCTGGGAAGGTAAAAGTGCTTTCATGGAACTTCACATCTCGTGACACCACCATTTTCTTGCTTTCAATATCAAATATTTTGTAGCCTTTTGTCCCTTGAGGATAACCTAGAAAAATTCCGAGTCTCCCCCTTACTTCGAACTTGTCATCTTTTGTTTCGATACTCCAAAAATATATTAACAAAAATATACTAAAAAAAAAACAAAAACAATTCAAAGTTTGAATTAAAGGATCAGTTTACAAAAATATATATGATAATCTCCAAACAAAAATATGCACTCATTCAACACTTAAAGAAATTAAGCACATATACTTATCCGGATTAGAATTCCGGTCAAACTTATCCGGATTGAAAGTCCGGACAACAAAGATAGACCTTTTCAACAAGTTATATGGATTAGAAGTCCGGACAACAAACAAATCTAAATCGCACAAAATCACGTATCAACACTTAACCAAATTTATACAATTAAGCAAAATTCATGCGGATTAAGCAAAATTCAATACGGATAAGGCACAAAAATCAATTTGAATTAAAATTCTCAAATCGGATGTTTTCAACACTTAGTCAAAATTCCAAAATGAAAATCGGACATAAAAAGTCAACAAGTCAACAAGTCAAGGTCAACTAAGTCAACAAGTCAAAGTACGAATAAGTCCTTCTAAAACAAATCGATCAAAAGTCAAAGATTTAAATCGATCAAAAGTCAAAATCCGTTCAACACCAATGTCAATGTACGATCAATATATAAGAGATAAATCGCTCAATAGACTAAAATGTACTAAGTGCAAGTCTTACCAAGCGGATTCTTTAAATCGCTCAACAAATCGCACAATGCTTAAACGACTTACCCATCGGATTGTGTAAATCACCCAATAATCCGTACAAGATACAAATGACTTACCAGACGGATTATTTAAATCGATCAATAATCCGCACAAGTTACCAACAATTTACCAGATGGATTATATGAATCGCTTGATTATCCGCACAAGATTATCCGGATAAACCTAAATCAAACAACTCAAAACACACGAATATTAAATCGCACAAGCTTTAAGCGGATAGCACCCTAAACCGATCAAGAGTTAACCGGACTAATATTCAACCAAAAACACAAAATTTCACACTTTTTACCAAAAATTTAGATCAAATCATGAAAAAATATGAATTTTGAAGAACATTCAACATAATACGAAAACTCAAAAATCGATTAAATCGGGTTCAAAACTTGTTTAAAATCAAAAATAGTGTGAATCAAAGATGTTCGAAATGTAAAAATCTAGTGATGTAAACTTTTTCAATTATCAGTCAAAAATCAACCAAAATAGGCTCAAAAACCGATTCTGGACGAAGAACACTATGAACGGATGATGAACATCAAAAACCCAGATCGATCAATCCTCTAAAAATCATACAAAATTGTGCAAAATCATTTAATCCTCTAATTGAAACTGTTGCAGTATGCTCTGATACCAATTGTGAAGTCCAAGATTCATACAAAAATGATATTAATCTTCAAGAACAAGATGAATGAAAGAATTGAAAGAATAGATCACCAAATGTAATTGATTTGATTGAGAGAGAAAATTACAGCTCTAATCTGATTACAATCTGCTAATGACTTGATAATGACAATTACAAGGAAAATACTATTTATACTAAGGAAATAGTAAAGCTACATTATTACAAATGCATGTAAACTAAGGAGAAACTTGAATACAACAATAAAGCTCTTACTCAAACCCAACAAAGTTAGACAACCAAAGTCCCTCATGTGATCATATTCGGGTTTCTGGTTGTATAGTAATTCATATGGAGTTTTATCACCAAGAGTTTTAGAGGGTAATCGGTTGATGATGTACGTAGCGGTAAGAACGCTTTCCCCCCAAAACCTTTTTGGCAAATTGGCTTCAAAACGCAGAGCTCGAACCGTGTCGAGTAAATGTCGGTGCTTACGCTCAACAACCCCATTTTGTTGAGGCGTGTGAGGACACGTGGTTTCTAACAAAATGTCTTGCTTGGTATAAAAGTTCAACATGAGATTTGACGTGAATTCCCCACCATTGTCACATCTTATTCTTTTGATGCTTTTATTAAACTGGTTTTCAACCATTTTGCAAAAATTCACCAAACAGGTACTAGCATCACTTTTATATTTAACGAGAAAAATCCAAACATTCCTACTGAAATCATCCACAATGGTCAAGAAAGAATTTGCTCCAGAGAATGAAGGACTTCGATATTTGCCCCATACATCACAATGTAATAGTTCAAAACATGCTTTGGTTTTAATCTCACTTAACGGAAAAGGAGATCTCGTATGTTTAGCTTTGGAACAGGAATCACAAACACTATTTCTAAGATTAAAGGAAACACCTTTGAGAAAATCAACTTTAGCTAGCTTTTCTTGCGATGTGTGACCCAACCTCTTATGTCATCTTTCAACAGTGACTGTCATAGCTTTCCTTTCTTCCTCAAACATCCCCATTCGGTATAGACCTCCCTTGCACTTACCCGCACCAATCAAGTTCCTCGAACGGAGACCCTACATTACACAAAAATCAGGAAAGAATGTCACAGCACATTGAGCACATTGAAGGTTTTTGGTTAATCGGCTAACGGATAAAAGATTACAAGTAAACTTTGGTACGTGTAATATGCCCTCGATCTTGGTGCCTCCCGGTAGAGTATAATCACCCTTACCCTCAACCGGGATGGTATCTCCATTAGGGATAACCACGGGCATTCCAAGAGGGACTTTTCTTTTGTTAACAAGGATATTACTTAGATAGGTTGTGTGATCGGTAGCCCCCGAATCAACAATCCAATCATCCTTATTATCAATTCTACCTGTCATGTTGGCTACTCGTTTGTTCCCTTCATCACCTTTGTTGGTTCCACATTCAAAGTGTTTCAATAAGATATTGTATTGCTCGATAGTGAGTCCGGGAATGGGACTCGAACCACCCTCAACGCAGGAGGCCCTCAGCTTTGTCTTGTCTCCCTTCGTTTTCCCTAGCCACTACTCAGGGTAACCAATCCGTTTGAAGCAACATTCTCGATTATGTCCATCCCGATCACAATGAGTGCAGTGTTGTACCTCTTCTTCTTGTTTTGCTGTTTTCGAATAGGTCTTCGTTTTCTGTTGTGAGGAGAAAAAGTTGTCACGTTTTGGAGGAACAAAAGCCTTAAAGGCGGTGGCTTCCACAGTAGGCTTCTTATCTTCGGTTATCAGCTTTTGTCGTTCATCTTCTGCAACGAGATGATAGGCTGTCCCGAGACCCGGAGTTGGTTGGGTGGCAAGGATTTGGGTTTTGATAACTCCGAACCCGTTGTCGAGACCCATAAGAAACTCGTATAGCCTCTCTTTTTCTTGATGTGCAACAAGCCGCTTACCAATGTCACACGTACACCCATTACACGTGCACTGTGGGATGGGGAACACCGGCTGGATTTCATCCCATAATAATCGAAGCTTTGTGTAGTAAGTCGAAACGGTGGCGCCGTCTTGGTGTGTGACAGCGATCTTGTTTTTCAGTTCGTATGCCTTCGGTTTTCCCAAATCGTTTACTAAGATAGATCCACATCTCTACAGCGGTGTTCGCGTATTTCACGCTGGCTCTTATTTCTTTTTCCATGGCGGTGGTGAGCCACCCCTTTATCATCGCATCCACTCTCATCCATGGCATGTAATCCTTGGATGTCTTTCCTGGCTTTTCAATTGACCCGTCGATGAAACCGATCTTATTTTTTGCGAATAAGAAATTCTCCATCTTCTGTACCCAATCCGCATAATTTTTGTCTGACAATGCATCGTTGACTTGCATTTGTCTAGGGTAATCGGAAATGTGCAGGTAATATGGTGAGTTGTAATCAACGACGTTGTCGCCGTTGTCTTTTGCCGATGTTGCTACGTCGCCGGCCATGTGTTTCGTCGGAGCAGTAGGATCACCGCTCTGATACCATTATAAACTCAAGATATCGATTGTTTGTTGATATTGTTGTTCTGATTACATCAAGAGAAGAAACGAACCCTATATATAAACAAGAAAACATAAAAAGGAAACCACTAAATAAGGAGATAAATAAGAAGAGGATATTGATAAATACGGAGAGGATATGGACCAAGAATTGAAATCCAATAGATTCATGGGTGGGTTTGAGATAAAAATTGATCAAGGGTCTAGATCCATTCTTACGCTTCTCACCTCAACTTTTCTTCTCACACGATATTTCGCTTGTACATGCATATATATATATATATATATATACACACACACACATATATATATATATATATATATATAAGGGCTAAGTCAAATAAAAACAATAATAATATTGAGGACCATGAGGACTAATCTCAACCATCCGAAGATTTTGATCAAAGACTATAAAACAGTGTAACATTTTTATAATAAATAGCAAATTCTAACCAAATCGAATATTTAAGGAGTGTCTAAAGGATAAAAAGATAACTTTACAAAATAATTCTAATCTAAAACACTATTATTGAAATATAAATTCTTATAATTCTTAAACTAAAACAAAATATTATTTTCTTAAATCTAAAATAAAACACTATTTTTTTAATCTAAAATATTTTAATTACAATCGTATAAATTTTACCAAATAAATTATCAGAGTCGACCCTAGAATGACAGTTTAAACGACGGTCTAGGACCTCAACTAGGGCCATGCCTTATTTTGTTATTACTAAAAGTATTAAGAAAATAGGGTTATAGAAAGATTTAAACTCATCTAAGATAATTCTAACACTTTTACCCTTGGTTATTGATTTTTTACTTACTTCTCTTCTGGAATGACAAGAGAAGAAATTATATTTATCAACACATTGATTTAATAATATAATTTTTTATAAAAATAATAATTAAGTATTCTTGTTAGAACTCTATGATTAATTGGATTATATTATAATTTTTTTATATTTAAAATGAGATGTTTATCCTATATTTGATTATGTTTATCTGCAGTTAGCTATGCGAATTCAAGTATGGAGTTTTAATAAATTGTACTTATGCATAATTTACGTGTCTTGAACTTTAAGTAATATGCATCAATAAACAATACTTTATACATAAAATATGGTATTTAAGGGTTTTTCGTTAAATGCTTTATAATATAATATAACTATTACTTTATAAATAAATCAGTTTATTAAAAAGGTTAAAGTATTTTTGTCAACTAAAAAATTAATTAAGTTACTTATACAAATATTTAAAAAGACTTCTAATAAGTAATACCCTACCTCAATTAGTTTAACAACATTTTAAAATTAAAAAAAAAGTAGGTTAACAAATATTTATTGAACAGTAGTTCTCGTCTTTAAATTTAGGACTTTTATTTATAAAAAAAAATTTATTAGGGGCCGTTTACCAAATACTTACCCGAGCTAGTTCTTATCAAGTCATGTTACCTCACCGGATGAATATGGTAAGGATAAAAAATCTTACCTGGTAAGAGCGAGACAAGAACCATGAATCTTATCCTGTAAGTGAGGCCGACGACTCTTACCAAGGTAAACGCTTACCGGGTAAATTGTTGCATACGATGTCGTTTTGGTGGACTAAAATCTTACCAGGTACGTAAAATAGTGTTAAATTTTACCAGTAAGCACTTACCAGGTAAGTGTTTGGTAAACGGCCCCTTAGTCTTTTATCTGGTAAGAGGTATACCAACCTCTTATTTACCTCATATTGTTCTCGAAACTTTTAGAAACAATGTTTCTCAATTGATTAATTTTAATCGATCATTTCTCTCAATTGATCATTACCAAATCGATCCTCACATCTCTAAACTGGTGTATTTTAATAAAATTTAAATGTGTTAAATACCGTTAATAGCATATTTTCGTTTAAATGAATGTTAATTACATAATTTAAATATAAATTTCGTAATGATGATGAATAAATATGTGAAATTGCATAAGTTTATCTATAAATTCAACATTGTAGTTTTCTAATCGGTAAAATAGACAGTTTAAACAAATTCAGACATTTATCAATTTACAAAAACAAACAGTTTTATTGATTTAGATTTCAGACTTCAACACCACCTTTTATTAACCAAAAGTAAAATGAGATTTAAGACTTCAGCATCTATTAAAAAACAAAACAAACGTCACATTAATTATTACGAGCTAATCCCAAACAGCATACGTGAGGGAAAAGATACTCAATTTGTCTTATTGTTTAGAATAGTGATTGGAGTTCAAAAAAGTCAAAAAATGGTTGCCCGTATCCAAGAGTGATGTAGGGATATTGGATAACATCTATACTTTTAATTCGTATATAATTCAATAAATCTGTTTTATTCGTTGATATTATCTAATATTTGTATTTGGGTAATCTCGTATTAATATTTCGATCGAATTATATATATATATATATATATATATATATGATTTAAGGGTCGTTTACCAAACACTTACTCAATAAGTGCCTACAAGTAAAATTCAACACTATTACTTACTTATCGGGTAAGATTTTAGTCAACAAAAACGACATTGTATACAACAATTTACCGGGTATGCGCTAACCGTGATAAGAGTGTTCACCCCCACTTACCGAGTAAGACTCTTGGTCTTTGCCTTACTCTTACTGAATAAGATTCTTAGTCTTTACCATATTCATTCAATAAATTAATGTGAGTTGATTAATGCTTATCTAAATAAATGTTTGTTAAACGAACTTTTAGACAAACTGTTCTTGTTATAAGAAAAACTAAGGATAGTAAAAGAAATTGAGAGTGTTTTCTAGTACTTCTGATAACCATCAATTTTTTTTTCCATAACTTTACCTTTGCTTCCAGTAACTGAAATACTTATTCCTTCTAACCTCAATCCAACTTGCTGTGTTGTCTAGGTGAATGCTGACATTAAAATATGCAACTTACGGAACTCTTAATGAATCATCGACAATAGTTTAGTAACCCAAATAAACACCTATCCTAATTATTAATCTTGGTTGCTTTAAATCTGACATGAACTCTAAGTTTATTGGCTTTTGCTTAGATGTCTTTTTTTTGTCAACTATGTGACCAAGAAAACTGAAACTTTGCTCTACAATTCACTAAGTTTTCTTTTTCTTATAGATTATCTTCTTCAACGGTTGCAGGATCAATTTTTGTTACTTTACATGCTTAGACTTATTTATCAAATAAGTTAGTCCACTACCACTAACAACCATAACGACTTCTTTAAGCATGGTCCACACAATATGCTCACTAGGTCCATAACATTATTGTCATATTTCTCAACCATATGACGTTACTAAAAGCCCATGATTTTAAATTAAAGTTATATGGACAAATGTTACTTCAAAATATGTAACATTTAAGTTGATCTGAAATAATAAATCTGTTGTCTAAAAACTCTAAGAAATTTGTATTTAAACAATATACAAGCCTATATGCTTTCGAGATCTTAACTCTCTTGGTGTAGTGTAGGGGGTCGTCTATCTATTTGTGCCATCCATGTACATTGACAATAGAATGTGCAAGTTACTTAACTAAACTGAATATTCATGTGTATAGAGGAACCCTCGCGGTACATGTACCATTTATGCATTTTTACAATGTCTTGCCTAAGCCACCGGTATTCGGTACATGACCCTTCACATACATACCCAATTTAACATGCATATTTGAAAGCTAACGGGTGTCAATTACAAATAGATATATGAAACAACTTAAGTTTTGACTAGAACTACGAGTGTTATTGAAGTAAGATTTTCCTTGATGTTACTAAATCTAAACATTTATATGTTTAACCTTCGGGCCTAATCCCATACTATTGTTCTTACATACTCTCAACATGCTTACTTCTGAGTACCTTACTTGCGTTTTTTAATACTAATCATCTCTAAGAGAAAAAAATTAGATCAATTCTAACTATACTTAAACTCACTGCATTGTAGTGCAATGTCATACTGTACTTACGTTGTGTTATGTTGCATTTGACATATGCTATGCTAATACTGATCTTTGTGATACTGATATTGATTCATATCTAAACCCAAGACATCATTCTTACAACTAACAGTTCAAGCTTAGGCTATAGATCATAACCTATTTCCCTTGAACTACTGCTCTGATACCAACTTGTAACACCCATATTTTTACCATGAGAGATGTTACTTAATCTAAAACAGATTCTCCAAAAGCACTCCAAAAATAATGGCTAAATTAAAACTTTAAATCGTTCACAACGAAAGACTTTAAAAGAATAAATATATAATTTAATGTCAGCCCGTCCCATACCGGGTTGCTTTACAAATTTATTTATCATAGATGATTGCGCCTAATTATTGAACTTAAATGGACTAGACAAGTCTCTATGTATGCCCTTCTTTTTCTTTGTCCAACCTGAAACCTTCTGTCCCTGAGATGCATATTATAGTCAGCTTATAAAGCTCAGTGAGTTCATGGTTTGCGTGAGTAAAGATCATTGCACATCATACATTTCAACTTGTAAACTTTGTACCAAATAGTATGCATTTTCTGAAAAACATGTAACACTGAAAGAAAAGATATCTCATAATTTGTCTGTCGGGTATGAGTCATTTAGTCATTGGCATTCCCTGAGTTGTCCGACCTGCACCTGTCTAGACACTCATTAAGGGGTTGTGCCACTTGTCATGTGACTTCTTGGTCAAATGCTCACCCGCTAAAACTGATCATAAAACTTCCAAATGAAATAACATGCTAGAGTTATTTGAAAACGAAATAAACACATAGCATGCAACTAATCATCAAATAACATGCATGTAAAATATATCATGTATGTAAACTGAAACATCATGCACATGTACACATTATCATATAAATCATATAATGCTCGAAAATAAATTTATACATATGTATGCATCCCATTGTAAGTCTCATGAAGACTCACCTGATTGCGAGTAGGTTGACTATTGATAGCTCTTAACCGAAAACATACACATTTCATACCATAATATCTCATTAATAGCGTAATTTTTCTAAAAGTCAAATACGGTCAACTACGTCGACTAGGGTCATCATTGGTCAACTATGCTTAAAAACGCTCCTCACATCAATTAAAATTATAGGAACCGTGAGTTCCGACATAAGGTGTATCATCTAGCTATATATCTTAAAACTATATCAAAAACGTGATTATTAAGTTATCTATTATATGATAGACATGTTAATAATTACATATTTCGAGTTAAAAGCGTCTTAATAAATTTACAACTCGAGTAACACTTCGTATAGTCAATTATTTATTTTATAACTCCATAACATCATCTTTTATAAAATAAGTGTCTAGACGATATATATATATATATATATA
>NC_037529.1:13150948-13155552 GCF_001531365.2 Cynara cardunculus var. scolymus | reverse complement strand
AACTTCACCCTCCGATTTCTCCTTCGACTCTCAACGAAAGTTTGGTTTTCTTTAAGCAAGAATGGAGAGCAAAGTGTAGTCTATATGTATATTGAAATTTTTGTCGTAATAGTTGAATATTCAGACCAATAGGGAGCTTCAAAGGAGAGGTCGTTTTCGTACTTCTGAATTTGCAGGTCTGATGCATATTTTACAAAACAGGTCCTTCTGGTTTGGACCTGTTAACCTCTGACCCAACCCTTAACTATTATAAAATAGCATTCGGCCCCCTGGCTCTATTACTTTTGACATCTTTACACATTTCACCCATAATATGACATTTTCCTTCATTTTAATCCAATTTTCAAATATATTTATATATTTTTTTCCAATAAAATAAAACTCATTTTATTTTATTTTCCTTGTTCTTTTTACTTTTTAATTTATTTATTTACTTCATTTTGGGGTGTCACAATCTTGAACTAGTGCTTGTATCCCAGTTGTGGAAGCTTGTACCATCATGGCCTTGTTCGCCATGGCCTTTGTACCACCAGCCACCGGGATCAAAAAAGTAAGGATAGGAAGACACATAGGGTTTGGTCTTACTCTTTTGGGATTTTGTTGTGATTGTTGTTTTCTTCCTTTGAATTTAAAGACACATACTGGTGTTTACAGTAGAAGGCAAGGAGACGACAGGCTGCAAAGAAGAGAGTGGTGACGGTTTTCCTTGATGGTATTGTTGAAGATGTTAATAACGACACATATCATTGTTGGATCTTGAAGCTAAAGAGAGCGATGGTGGTGGATTTAGTTTAAGATTTTGTTTACTTCTTTTTTAAAATGTTAAATGTTTGTACATGTACAAGTCTTTTTGTAACAAAAGGAAAATGGTCGAAATGCCCCCACGTGAGACACACATAAGGGGCTTTAACGATGACTGTTAACACTCATTGGATGAAGGACGGAATCTATAGCAAAATGTAAAGCGTAGAGTGTTTGGTGTACTTTCGCAAGTCGAACGACGAAAACGGAAGTTTTCGTAAACTAGTTTTGATCTTTAATTTATGAGATTCATGTAAAACGCTTTTTTGTTTCGTTGGAGAGAAATTTCAACATTCTTGGAAAAATACCATAATTTTTATTTTTAAAAACTAGTATTAATTTTAATAATTTCACTAATTAATACAACCTCTATATTTTACGGCTCATTAATTAGTTCATTTAATTGGAGGGCTATAAACCATTGGATGTGTTTGGAGCTAATCACTTTTCCTTTAAAGGTGATATCAACTTCATGTCTTCATCCATCACCTTGACCACATATCTTTACTTGCAAACTTTAGTGGTTGGATTTGGATTTAAGAGGCTAAATTTAGTAGGTTACGAAAAATTTGAACATATAGTTTCTATTATTATTCATATACTTCATCTTGATTTATGAAATCATTTAAATTATATATATATATATATATTATATATATATATATATATGTATGTATATATGTATTCACACATACATAACACATAGAGCGATAATCAAATGAGAATCATTAAAAGTTACAATTCTGTAAGAACCACTAAAAAAATATTCTTTACATGATTATTTTCCTACCGGAAGCTATGATTTAAAGTATTATTTAACGTATGTTTGTATTCACCTTGTGAAAAAATTAAATGTGAAACTTTTTTGTTCACTTAATGGAACGAAAAATACACGTAAAAGTGTTTTGCATGATGAAACAAATATATGTGGACTTGTTACATTATGAAATCAATATATGTGAAACAATATCTTAAATCCTACTATTTGATGGAAAAAATCATATAAAAAATATTTAAACATCAATTATCACATATTTATTTAGCTTTTTTATAGTTCTCATTTGATTTGTCCTCTACACATATTCATAATACATATTACATAACCATAAACCAAGATTATGTGTCATGCAAGCATTTTGGTGTAACTATGATTCAATTGAGATGGATTAAGGCGATGAGAAACATACATGAGTTAGGAGGTGCAGAGTGCACACTTACAAATGCTGCCCTATCACATTAGATCGCTATACAGCAGGGTTCCAAGGGGCTGAGCCTCTTGGCGGTGGTCCAGCTGACCGGTCAGCGAGGCGGGGTTGAGGGTCAACAATGCATACGAAGTTCTAGACCTGCGTGTTCGGAGTTATATTTCTCAGACTTAGAAATCTGATAAGTCTCGATTGTGGTCCAGACCTCTAGTCGTGCTTACCATCTATGGTTAGTCTTCGGCCTATCTATGGACGTGTGAGTCAATAGATGGTTCCTATCTCTGGTCTAGTATATCTAGAGCTCTGGACCTGTATGTTTCAGAACTCAGTTCCGGTTGTAACTATTCTTTAATCTTATCCATTAACGGTTATAACCGTTAAGTCGCCAATAACCATTGATCTCTCACTAAAAATATGTAAAACGAGAATCTAGGGATAAGTCTCAATTTCAAAAGCCTTTGAGATACAGAGAGAAAAACTTAAGAATTATCCCAATATGAAATTCGTGAACCCGAGGCTAATAGGGTCAAATTATTGAATTTGGAAAGTGCTTTTCTACACGATTCTTGAGTTTACCAGTCCTTTTATCTTCTCTGAAACACAGTTCTAACATGTCATCCTTATCATGTAGATGCGATAACCACTATTCATCGCATCAATAAGATGCGATAACTTTAAGTTATCGCATCACACAGATGCGACAACTCCAATTCATCGCATCATAACGATGCGATAACAAATAACACTTTGATCAAAAACTCATATTTTATATCTCAATGATTATGCCACCCTCATCCTGGTATACACATTTTCTTGATCACCCTTATAACCAAAATACACATTTCATTGATATGCCACCATTATTCCATTTAAGATATAACATATCAAAATTCCATAATTATGCTAATTATAGCATTCAAAAACAGTTTTATAATCATCTCCTTATATAAAGAGCCATAGGGTTCTAATTTTTAAATTACCAAATAAGGAAAGTTTGTAAATAACTCACCTTAATCACAAAGAGATGAAGTTATGGAGATTAACAACAACAATTTATCCACATAATTTCACAGAATCAACTTCTTTCTTTCCTTCTTGCAATTTCTTATTTATTTCACACCAAATAACACACACAGGGTAAAAGCTTTTCTTAACAACTTTTATCCTCCTTTTTAATGAGATAATCTCTCATTTTAAAACCCATTAAACAATGAGGCGGTGAGAGTTAAAATATTTAAGCATATATACACATTTAACCCATCAACTTACCACCACTTTTCATAAACAACCCCGAACTTTATAACCAAAAAAACGGTTATCACATTAACCTTTATAAAGCGGGTCAATAATCGTGATAGTACGATATCAACTGTTAAATTAACATACGATCGCCATAAATAATTAAAACCACGTACCCTATACTTCTAGCATTCCTCTCATAGATTTATGCATGACAATTTTCACTATGTGTTATATAAGTTGGCTAAGTGTTCACGTAATTAACACACAATGACAAGATTAAACAAGATCACCGGAAGATAAAGACATAGCGTTGTATGTCCGCAACAACATAGGACCACCATCAATGAATCAATGATAGATTCAACATATTTTTTTTCGAGTTAATGATCACTTCAGTACAAGTTACTGGTGAATGTTGGTCGTTTAAATGATAATAAATACAACATTAATATGATTACAAGACTCAAGATTTATGATTTAGTACGATAATTGCATACAATAATATGTTATAATAAAGCAAACATAGTTATAATGGATAAAGTTATAATGGAGATCTTTAATAGATTAAATCATTATAATTATGTAGTGTATATATGATGTCAAACAAGTTCATTGTGTAAATTTGTTCTGCCAACATGATCAATGAACACTTTAGGTGGTAATCATTTGTTAAGTAGATATGTGTACTCTAAAGTGATAGCTTCTTTCTTTCGCTCTTTCGAACGAATAAGTATTCAATGGCGGGATAAAACTTAACATCGTCGGGATTGTTGTTTGAGAAACTAATGACAATATTGTTCTCGTAGCTTGAGAATTATGAATATTTCGACAACATTGAATGAGACGTGTCAGGTAGCAAACCACATATTCGACCATAACTAATGGTTGATGCATTTGAATATACTCGTGATTGAAAATTTGAAAACTTAGTAGAAAAAATTGGAAAAAAAAAATATTTATGATGGGTATCAAAAAATAAAAAGAATAAAAGACATTTTTATATAAATTATTTAATTGAAAAATTAATTGTATTTAAGATAATAGAGTTAAAAAATAAGGTATTCTTTGGAGTTTATTTGGTGGTTACCAATTAATTTTATTTAGTTAAAACATTAAGTTGTATTTTTTGACAAAAATAAGTTAGTTTATTTTCTGGGTGTACGTTTGAATGTACATAAACTAGATTATAAGCTAACTTATTGAAACGTTATTTGGAGTAGCGTTTTGGTATAAGAACCATCATTAATATTAATTATAATTTATTACTATTAATTATAAATAAGTATTAACAACATTTTAAATATTACTAATATTAATTATTAATTAATATAAATTTAAAATTAATTATTAACTAAT
>NC_037529.1:13132105-13150618 GCF_001531365.2 Cynara cardunculus var. scolymus | reverse complement strand
ATTAGAGATTTGTTTCAATTATATTTTGAAATATTATAGTTGATTGATTTTTCAATATACCTTTTTTGGTTATTTTACATTCTCATCAACTAGTTTTATTAAACATGATTTGTTCATCAGCTAGCTTATCAGCTACCAACTAGCTTATCAACAATCAACTAGTTTATCAGGTAGTTTGCCAAACACATTATTAAGAGGTCAAAATATGTTATAATAACTTGTAATCCTAAATTTTATAATATAGTAAAAAATACGAGTAAATTATAGTTTTCATCCATTTGGTTTGTTGGAAACTTTGTTTTTCGCCACTGGTCTTAAAAAACTACGGTTTTCATCATTTTGGTTTGCAATTCCTTTCGGTTTTTATTCATGAAACTAACATCGTCTAGTTTCAACAGTTAAACCCATTTACATGCCTTTCATATGAGGGATATTTTTTTCATTTTTATATCATCTCTCATGGTTTGATTACTTGTTTTTTTCTTTTCAATTCCTTATGAAGGGTAAAAAACAATCCATGAGCATCAACGACAATCTTGAACATCAGCTACATCAAGAACACATTTTTGTGATGCAAAACCCATATATAAATAAAAACCCTAGATCTAAATCAACCAAAAAAATCCAAAGAAACATAAACACTTGAACGGACTTTTATAAAATACCCTCTCTGATGCGGGTTTTGGTCAAATTTGAGTGAGGAAATGATTTTGTGTATCTGATTAGAAACCCTATGAAACTCAAATCTTTAAAAAAGATGCTTCAGAAACCCTAACCCTTCAAAACCCAAACCCAAATGCAAGAAAATGTTTCAGAAACTAACCTTAACCTTTCGAATAGATTCATGCAATCACCAGTGATTCATGGACCCATATATTTGTACAACTATCACAACCACCCTAATCCATGTCTTCTCTCTCTATCGAGACAATTAGCCATGAAGGAGATTAGAAATTCGAAAGCCATCCTTCCTATTCGTGACTTCAATATCGTACTCCACATCCTCTACCAACTACTATATCTCTGTCGCCTCAACCCCTCTCCTCTCCCGATACAAAGACATCCATTTGTCATCGCCCCTTACCATATGTCCCAACATACTTCGCAAAAATTGCCCACCCCATTTTCCACTAGAGAAAAAAGAGACAAGAAAAAACGTCTTTTGAAGTTTGATTTTGATTTTCCTTTCAAATTAAAAAGAAAGAGAAAAATAAACCATTGACTACAAAGTTTTTTTCAAAAAGGCGGTAAATGACTACAAACTTGTTTTTTTAATTAAAACCTAGTTGTATAAGGGGGTGTTTGGGATTGCTTATTTGAAACAACTTATGTTTTTCTACAAAAGTCCTTATCAACTTATTCTTAAGTTAGAATGGTTTAACTTCTTCAAAAACTCTTTATTACCGGTTTGGCAACGGTATAAGTTGTTTCTCCAAACACTGAAAAGTGCTTGTTACCGGTGACACATCAGAATAAGTCAATAAGTTGTTTTTCTAAGCAATCCCAAACACCTCCTAAATGGCCAAGCGAATACACATACTCAATTTTTCTTTGACAATGACGATTACAAACAAAACTCATAATATTGAATAACATCATCTTTATATTCACAAACAAAACCCATAATATTAAATAAAATCATAATTAATATACGTACAAATCACAATAGACTCAAACATAAAATTTGGCTTAAAAATAACATCCAACCTAAAGTACACAACTCATCTTTCAAACATTCTTATACTGTAACATAATATGAAATCGTCTACGCCGTATGACTAAACACTCATTGTCCTTTGTCATTTTCGACCTTGCTTTATCTTGAAATTTATGTCATTAGTCAATTCTTAAGCATAGTGAGTTGATCGTGATTTTCATGTGAAGCATTTCACAGAACATATCTCATCCAAAACTGGTATCCAGGATAGAGCTATACTTTCATACAACACATAAGTTGTAACAACTTGCATACAATTATGCAACATATTATCTGAAAACATTTTTTATATTATCATGCATATAAACTCCGTCACATGTGCATACATGCAAAAACATAACTACTTACAAGATCTCAACTTTCATATAGTATAACGAGGGTTATCAAATCTCACACGACAAGATATAGATGAGCTCACCATTCTCACATCAAGGCCACACCTTGTTATAGTTATCAATGTCCCTGTATGCAGACCTACATACATACTAAAATCATTGCAAAACATTTTTTACGTATCAAAATTCAACTCATATTCTAAGTAGTTTTAAATCATAAATACATGGCATTCATATTGATAGTTTTAAATCGTAAATACATGGCATGCATATCGATGTCATATGAAAACCTACATATGCACCCATGTTTATAGATTATATGAAACTCATTTGGTTTGTTCAACCTCAAACTTACTTAGTTTCTTTCGGGTCTTGTTTATGACTTTTACGTTGACTTCGTATCATCAGGTAGTTACACTTAGCTTCTTGCTTCGTCTTTTAGGGAGTATTCTGTATTTTGGGTGATGGGTAAAAGGTTTAGGTTATTCGATATTTTTAAGGAGGTGAAAATTGCTAGTGAACTACTTACTTGTCTGCTAATTGTGGGCTATTTGTGAGCTATTTACTTACATGCTATATGTACATCATTGTCTCAAAATCGTTTTAGATTTTGTGATATTGAACTGAGGTGCTATAAATCCCCCTTGAAAAAATTCCTTCACGAGAATTCCATCTCACTAAACACGTATGGGTACTTCGTCCTCATTTATGTTTAAGGATTTCATGTTCTCTCTTAGCATTTGTGAATCTCCACTTTTTTAACAACATAAGAATGTTCCTACTTAAACCACAAGGGTGGTGCTTGATTGGTTTGAGCTTGGCTCCAAAGGTCAAAAGTACCAGGAGGTCCCAGGTTCAAATCTAAAGAGGAACAAAAATCCTCTTGTGGCCACGAAGGTTCAAATACAGTGACTCTGGGTCATCTGCAAAGCAGGTGGACGCTCTGGGATTAGTCGGCTCGCATAGCGGGTTGGATATCCAGGTTAATAAAAAAAATGTTCCTACTCATCGATCTTTTTATTGTTCTATGATATACTTGGACCAACTTTTCACTCTAACTCAACCTTACGTCTATTTTCACGTCTTCTAATCCCACCAAAATCATCTTTTCGGCTATGCCCCTTCTTAGCTTTGACATATGGAATGTCTCCATTGTCATGGACGGAATTTAACTTTTCTTGTAACCTAAACTGACAAATCACTCTTCTTATTCTCGCACTAACCTCAAGTGGACTAACATGTCATGGTTTAATTTGCCACAATCGTTGAATCCAACTATTTTTTCCATGACAAGTTTTTAGCATTCCTCGATCTCCCACCAAAACATTCGAAGGTCATCTCCTTTTCATTAACATAGCCAAGGGCGAAACACGACCATTGTAGTAGTGGGGGCCAAAATATAAGAGTATCTTTAACAGATTCTCCAAAATGGAGAAACCGGAGATTTTACGCATATTTTTGCTTCAAGAGCTTCTCCAAAATGGAGAAAACATGAGGAAAAAGTGTAAATTTCTCCAAATTTAGAGAACGCCTAAAAAAGATTATAATGAGAGAAACATATTTTTACTATATTCACGTCGATAGGAATCCTTGATGTTAAAGGTTTATGAGAGAAAAATAATATTTTATTAGATATTCAAATTACTTTATAATATTAATCAATGTTTTAGTCTTCAAAATATAGAATCTGTTGAAGATGAATGTAACTTTTTTTGAAAATTTTGAGTTTTAATTCTCGAATTTAGAGAAATTCTGGAGAATTCGTTGGAGATGCTATAATATTGCAAAAATTCATAAATCCAGATTATACGTTTTTGGACTATTAAATTGTAGAAAAAGATTAGATTCCTTTATATTATTTAAAAACTAATATTTATAAATAATTAATAATCGGGAAACATGATTTCTTTATATTTACAAACTAATATTTACCTATAATTAAATATTAATAATTTAATATAAAGTGAATAGGAAGAAAAAGGTTAAATATAAGGGACGGGTTTCAAAACCGTGACCTAGAGATGTAGGAGCGGGTTTTAAAACAGTGACCTCAAATATGCAGGCAACAAAGTGATTACCAAATGAGTTTCTTATTATATGCGTCCTTTAAGATTCAACTATAATACTTGAGGTTAAGGTTAAAAGCAGGGTGGCGATGGCCCCCAATAGCCCCTATGGGTTCCTCCACTAAACATAGCCTTTTTGTTTATCTTGCATAACTCTTGAGACTACATCGTTTAGGTAGCGTTTGGTATGCAGACGGGACGGGACGGGACAGGACAAGACTAATTGTTTGTCCTATGTTTGGTACGACTAGGACAGAACATGACAAAACTGTTAAAATGACCATATTACCCCTAAATGTTGTTCAATGTTATTTTATATCATATAATGATTGTAAAATGACAACAAATCAACCAAAATATATTTTAATTACATAGTTTTCATGGATCACCTCGGCTACCTCTGCACAAGAATTCGACTTTACAATCAAAAGACTGAGAACTCACAACCAAAGCTCCGTGAACAAGAGCCATATCTTGCTCATTGTGTTACTTACAGTTTTATTCTCATTGGGCAGAGTGATTTTTGAAAAAGGAGACTGGAATATTGTGGTGACAAAACCACAAAATTATGACAAGTGTATCAAGATTCTCCAGCTTAAATAAGACCAAATCCTAATAAAAAAAACCCATGAGTAGCAGGTTGAACAGCAAAATGAAAATAAAAAACGATGACTTACATGGAAGAAGAACTGACGGGTGTTGAAGGAGGCTCGACAATTGTGTTGGATAATTAGGTTTTTTATTAGAAGAAAAGGGTAACATAGTCATTTTATATTTAGTCCCATGTTGTTCCACTTTTTTTGGTGGAACAAAAGTTATTAAGTTTTGTTCCATGAAATTTAAAAATAGTCTCATCTTGTCCTATGTATTTTTTGTCCATGGCATGCCAAACATGAGACTATTTTTTTTGTCCCGTCCCGTCCCATGTAATCTGCATACCAAATACACCCTTAATAAAATTTATCCACCTTCAAAATTCTTTGCTATTTGTCTCGTATTAAACATTACTCGTAGGATATTATTATGGCATTCTTCAGATACACTCTTTGTGAAATATACTTTAATGACACATTTTCTAAAACTATTCAAAATGACAAAACTTTTTAATCCGTCTTTTATTTACTCGATCGATACATTGACGGTAACATTCTTCCGTATTGACAATACTAGAAAGGTACCCGCGCAATACAGTGAGATAAATCTCGATTTTAATGTTTAGATTTTATTATTTGTCTCTATCGATATAATACGATTTTATGTGGTTTTGAGTAAGCGGTAATGTTTTTATTTTTGAATTAAAATATAAATTTGAAAATAACATAATAAGTTGTACTTACGCAAAATTACTTGTAATATTAAATTGTAAGTAATATGCATCAATAAACAATACTTCATACATAAAAAATGATTTATAAGAGTTTTTGTCAAATACTTTATAATATAGATATAGATTAATCACAAAAATAAGTCCAAATACGTTTATTATCATCAAAATTTACATTATTATAAAGTATAAAGGTTTTCCATACATACACTTGCACCAAAAACATTATTCATTATGAATAATTCATTATTCATTATTAATTTCAACCAACCAGCATTTAATGTCGCCAATGAAGAAGAGAGGTCCTCAGAGATTCAATATTCAAATTGCTCTACAACGCCTGTCCCATGACCCATTTTGTTTACAAGGCCCCTCCCATCATCTTGTTCCGTTTCATTACTTTTCAATTATATACTTTGACCTCTTTAATATATAATACAATAATTTTGAAGGTGATTATTATTATTATTTAAATTACAACATTAAAGTCATAAATCATATTCTAACTTATTTATCTTCCCTATACATAAAAAAGTCAAGAGAGAAAGAGATTAAGAAAAAACCCTAATGTCAAAAAGACACTACAATAAATTTAGTTTATAGGACGCCACCAATTTCAAAGCGTCTTATAGGACTCAATTTATAGGAACAAAAAATAAAATGTCATATCTAAAAGCGTTGTAATGAGTTTATATGAAGCTGTATAAAATTGTCATAATCTAAGCAAGATAACAAATAATTCAATTGCTTTAAGAGATTTTGATGATAGTTTGACCAACATAATGCAACTGTTAAGAATATAATGATATATTTAAAATAATATGGAGAAATGTGTAGGGATGAGTTGTCCCTACTCCCGTCCTTGTTCTCGTCGTTGATGATGATTCAGATCCCCTTCCTATTGGAACACGGGGATTACTTGACCCGAGAATCAAATTTAAGAAATCCCAGTATTTCTTAAAATTGGCCAACATAGTTGATATCAATCTTAATAGATACTTGTGAACTCATCAAATATACTATGATTCGCAAATTCAAGAGAAGATGATGTTTGAGGAGGGACAATCTGTTTCTAGAGAATATCGTAGTCAAACGATAACGTTTTTTCCTTATTACTCCAAAGGGTGTGTCAAAATTTCTTTAGGCTCTAAGCCAACATTCAACATGAGATATATCTGATTCCGTCAATAATTATATATTTTTCACAAACAACACCTACTTGGTTCAAACCTTTTTAACTCTTATACTCCATTAGAAGAACTCGTCTAGAATGTGACCATATCTCTATCTTTCTTAGGGGCCGTTTACCAAATGCTTATCCGGGTAAGTGTTTACCAAATCACATTACATTACCGAATGAATATAGTAAGGACCAAGAATATTACGCGGTAAGTGAGGGCAACGACCCTTACCACGGTAAGTGCTTATCGGGTAAATTGTTGCATACGATGCCTTTTTGATGGACTAAAATCTTATCCGATAAGTAGATGACAATGTTAATTTTTGCTGATAAGCACTTACCGAGTAAGTATTTGGTAAACGGCCCCTTAATCGCACCCGCACCCCATGCAAGGAGTAGAATATGAGAATGAGGCGGGATTCTTCTACCCTACCCCCATCCTTGTCTTTTAATTCGGACGGGTACCTAGAAAAGCACCATCCTTCATAAATGCAGCTTATTTAATCCAAATTCAGTTTTCGGACCTTTTAACAGTATTTAGAAGAAAACGAACGTTATTACCTTATGGATCTTTTGAAAATGTAATGTTTGATTTCATTATTTATTTATTTATCAAGTACCTACTACTAATTTATTAAAACTACGAGAAAATATCATTTACATTTTTTATATCGATAAATTATTTACAGTAAAAAGACGTGACGATAAATTACCAAAAAAATTCATTTTTTAAAAATATGATTTTTCATTTTATTTAGAATAAAATTTAAAAGAAAAGTTGATAAGTGTTACAAGAAATTAACCCAATAAATTTATTTAAGAGATGGTTACATAAGAACTAATTCATTAAACTATATTGCTTTAAATTCAAATTTTAGTTAGCGTATTAATTTTAGTAACAACTCTATTCATTAAATCATCTAAACGTTTTCTTTCGTCCATATGAATTCAATATTTTTAGTGTCAATTTACTTCTAAAAATAACACCCATTTTATTATATTTATATATATAGAACGTTTCAAATGCAACTCATCACATTTGTACAACCAATGTAATCCAATCAATTGAGATATTTATGAAAATGATAAAAATTCATTTATTATGATTTGAATATTTAGGAAAGATAACTAGGGTTCGTTGATTACGATCAATATTTTATATTAGGAAACAATCAAAACTTCTGTAAAATCACATATTAATCAAATTAAATGAACGGTTGAGATTGAGTTGTATTGGTTGTACAAATATAAAGAATTGCATAATAATTCATTTCTCTCTCACTCTCTCTCTCTCTATATATATAATGTAATTAAAGACAAATATTAATCTGATTAAATACTACTTTATTGTTTTGCTAAATTCAAATTTGTGTTTATAATATTCTGATAATGAGTTATTTAATCAATTAAAATTGTTTTTATAAAATGTTGTGAAAATCTAACATTATTTATTTAAAAATACATTAATAAGTTTAATTTTTTCTTATTAGTTGTTAATTTAAATTCCTAACTATAATTTTGGTTTATAGTTTTTGTAAAATACTTTAAAGTTTTACTGTTTTTTTGTAGAATTTTAATGATAATAAAGAATATTTATTCCACTATGTAGCATAATAAGCGCTAAATTATGTTTTTAGTAATGTAGAGTAAATTATGTTTTTAGTCCTTTGGCTTGTTAAAAATTACGGATTTCGTCCTTATAATTTCATAATTTTGGTTTTTATCTCTATAGTTTGTAATTCATTTTTATTTTCGTTCCTACGACCAAAACACTATTTTTAAGTATGAAAAATTAAGATAGAAATAAATTGTAAACTACAGGGACAAAAAAACAATAAATTTTAAATCATAACGATGAAAAGGATAATAAATTATAAACAATAAGAATAAAAATTATAATTTCAAAATTATAAAAATAAAAAAAACAAACCATAAAACTAAAAGTATGATTTAGGAGTCGTTTACCAAATGCTTACTTAGGTAAGTGCTTACCAAGTTACATTACCTTATCGGATGAACATGGAAAGAACCATGAATCTTAACCGGTAAGAGCGAGTCAAGGACCTAGAGTCTTACCCGGTAAGTGAGGGCAATGACTCTTACCATGATCGACTTTTACTACGGTTAGCTCTTAACGGGGTAATGGTTGCATAGAAAGCCGTTTTTTGTTGACTAAAATCTTACCTGTTAACTAAATGATAATGTTCAATTTTACCGGTAGATGTTTACCGGGTAAGTGTTTGGTAAACAACCCCTTAATCTAAATACAATAAAAGTAAGTTAGAGCACCCTTTGATGGTTTGTTGTATTTTTCTTTCCTCGCTTTTTCATTTTTTAATTTATCTTAGGAGCCGTTTGCTTAAATGCTTATCCGATACGTATTAATCGATAAAATTCAACACTATTATTTATTTCATTGGTTAGTCAATAAAAATGACATCGTATGTAACAATTTATTTGGTAAGTGTTAACCGGGTAAGAATCGTCATCCTCACTTACCGGGTAAGACTATTGGTCATTGTCATCGCTCTTACCGAGTAAAATTCTTGGTACTTGACATGTTAATTCGATAGTGTAAGTGATTTGGTAAACTTTTAGTAAATGGCCTCTTGGATGAGACTTTAGTAAAGTTATTGAGTAATTTTCTCAAATATCTAAAAATTTAAAAGAACATAGCTGACTTGGTATCATGTGAGACCAAACTGTTTTTATGAGACCGGTAAGATCACGTAAAATACATTAAACATTCACAACAAAAGAATGTGAAAGTTTACCTTTACAGTTTTCTTACTACGAAGGTTCGTTGTTTTTCATACCTTGATAATAAGTTGCTGTGAAATTTCAGTGTTATTTTTATAGTTTCACAGATTTCACAAAAACAAGTTGGTATCACGTAAACCCAACCCTAAGATAGCTACTGAAAAAGAACCTATATACTATTTTACACATAAATATTTTATTAAACGAGATTTCATATTTATAAGTAATAATAATTTTTTAAACATATATAAAAAATTATGATTCAAGTTAGAATATAATTAATAAAATAAAATTAAAATACTGTTTTTTGAAAGTTATACACAAAAAATAATAATTAATGAAAATAAGGTGTTTGGGTGGCAGTAAAGTAAATAAAGCGGAAAGCAAAGTCCTATTATATAACAGGGAACAGGCTGAAAACCAGATAGCGGGAGGAAAGGTGGATTCTTGAGACTATAAATAGGGAAGAAGCCGAGAGGCACCAAAAATCCCTACTACAAGAAAACCGCTGGCCCTCCTCCATCTCCATCTCTCTCTGTCTCTTTCTCTATCTCTGCTAAAGCACTAAACAAAGACAAGAAGAAAATTCAACGTTCCTCGCAATCGCACACCCTAGGTTAACCATTCTTTTCAATTTTATGTTTTTTTTGGGCTTGCAGATCCAATAGCAATGACAACGTCTCTTTGATTGCATAAATATTCAGCATTTTCCATGTATCCATCAGTTAATTATTCATATATGTACATGTTCTCGATCCTTGTTAGCTTACAAAAAGGTGCGTTTGCAATTTGCATGCATTTCTCTCTCGTTTTCTGTTCTTCTTTCTGTAAAGTCGTGATCTGTAGAAGGTGGAAACTTCAATTTAATGTGTAGGTTTTGGGGAACTGGAAGTTTCTGAATGATTTTGATATCAGGTTTTGAATGAAATGCGATTTGAGTTGTTTTGGATGGTGGAATTGGGTTTTTGTGGTTCAAACGATTCAGATCTGTTGGCGAGAAAAGGATTCTAGTGATATTCTGTTTCTAACTTATCTTATTCTTACTAGCTGTAAATATTTGTGCTTATTTAAGTCTCGTCTATCCTTTCCTTTCTTTTCAAATTGATATATGAGTTTTTTTTTTTCTTGATTCCTGAAAATTTGCTTGCCTTACGTTTTCATCTTTCTGTATAATAACCTTGATTACAACACAAACCAGTTTTAATACTTTTTAGTGTTGGTGTTTGTTGAAAAAAGGTCGAAGAAAGGAAAAAAGGAATTGGTTTTTGTTTCAATAGTTGTGGTTGGGGGAGGTAGGTAGTCTGGTTATCCATAAATGGTGCTCTTCTGTAGGCCGGTGAAAGTGTTTTCACCAGAATTGGTTGGGTGTATGCCATTTATGTAAGGTAGGTTTAGCACGTAGACAAAATTCTTTTATTAAGAGGCTTCCAGCTTTTCATTGGTAGGAAGTGATGATGACCCTTTTCCTGTTGCATCTAAATGGCTTTCTGATTTGCTTGCTATAAATCATATATATTTAATTGATTGAATTTGCTTAGCAGAGAATATGTTCAAGGTTTGAAGAAAGTACTAATTACCCTTATATTAGGACTTCTTATGGGGTATGTGATAGTTGTAAAAGGGCATAAAATAGTGCAAAATTATCTAGGGTGCTACCTTCTTTAATCAGTGATAAGAAAGTTCCTGATCTGGCAGTTCTCTTGTCGTGCAGGGATATATGTTGCTCTTTGATCAGCTTTGAGCAATCATTTATAATTTGGTGGGCACGTCTGGAAACATAGATTTGACTAATAAACATACGAGTTAATCCAACGTTAAAATACTTTAGTCATGGTTGCTATGGCTGCTACTGCATCACTGTTTCCGGTTTCTTCCCCACAACCTCACTCTGGGACCAAGACATCTGGTAAGCTTGGAGGTGTGCCAGATAGTGTTGATGTGCGTGGAATTAAGACAAAATCTGTTACTTCAGGAGGTTTGCAAGTTAAGGCTAATGCACAGGCTCCTGCAGAGGTAAATGGGACTAGAGTGCGTACCATGATCAAGACTGATGATAATTCTACCTCACATGTCCCAAGAACCTTTATCAACCAGTTACCGGATTGGAGCATGCTTCTTGCTGCAATCACGACAATCTTCTTGGCTGCAGAGAAGCAATGGATGATGCTGGACTGGAAAACCAAGCGGCCCGACATGCTTGCTGATCTGGATCCTTTTGGTTTAGGGAGAATTGTGCAGGATGGCCTTGTATTCCGTCAAAACTTCTCTATTAGGTCATATGAGATAGGGGCTGATCGAACTGCATCAATAGAGACGCTAATGAATCATTTGCAGGTATGGTAATTTTTCTTATAATGGATTTTCATGGTTAGCGTTGTAGGTTTCATATGTAGAACTCGAATTTATGAAAATCTGCACTGCACCATGCTCTGTCATTTGTCTGTTTATTAGCTCAAGCTAAGGCTTTTAATTGATATTGTATGGCTGATTTACCAGGAAACTGCCCTTAATCATGTGAAGACTGCTGGACTCTTGGGTGATGGCTTTGGCTCAACACCAGAAATGTGCAAGAAGAATCTATTTTGGGTGGTGACAAAGATGCAGGTGATGGTAGACCGTTATCCAACTTGGTAAGTCACTTGTCTCGGTTATCTTCGATGGTTGTCTTTAGTAGACAGTCATGGTTGAGAATAGGATTTCATAACATCTGCATTTAGTATTCGAAGTTCCTAATTCTGGTTTCTATTTGTTCTGTTATGTTTTATTCTTATATTGAGCCACAGAAAGTTGTAGCTTAATGGATAAAACCTCTTCCTTTTCATGGGTGTTAGGAAATTTCCTTTCACGTCCTACTTTGAACATGATATATAGCTTTATTTCTAATGGAGCTTGGTGTTGATGATAACCTCTGAATCTACTCCAATAATAGTATATTCTTATGGTAATGGACCACAGTAGTACATGGTTGCAATTAAGAAAGCACAGGACATTTGAGAATCCGAAAGTTATGGTTTTAGAGATATAATAGCTATGTGAAAGACCTCCTTTTGCTTGATTATGTTGAAGTTAGGTAGGCACTTGACCCTGATGTATTTTGACATTCTCAAATCTATTGCAGGGGCGATGTTGTTCAAGTAGATACATGGGTAGCTCGATCTGGGAAAAATGGCATGCGCCGTGATTGGCTGCTTCGTGATTGCAAAACAGGCGAGATCGTAACAAGAGCTTCAAGGTAATAACTTTTATGGAACTTTTTTCAAATAGTCTAAAATGATGCTGATCAGAACAACAATAATGATAGTAGTTTGTTTATTTACTTATAAACCTTACTGATATTCTTGTAAGTTGTAACTAATGCTGTGGGAAGCCATTTTGGAAACAAGATTACGAGACTTGAAACTTTGGGTGACAATTGGTATGTTGTATCTTGCAGTAATTGGGTTATGATGAATAAAGAGACACGGAGATTATCGAAAATTCCAGATGAAGTCCGAGCTGAAATAGAGCATTACTTTGTAGATGCACCACCAGTGGTGGATGATGACAACAGAAAATTGCCTAAACTTGAAGAGACCACTGCTGACCATGTTCGCGATGGTCTAACTGTGAGTTAACTTAAAATCTTTCTATGAAGATGATCTACCATTTTCAGTATCAATTGTTTACCTGACTTTATTTTTCAGCCAAGGTGGAGTGATTTGGATGTCAACCAACATGTTAACAATGTCAAGTATATTGGTTGGATCCTTGAGGTAAGCCTCTTCTCTTACAATCACCCATTAATTTCATTAGTCGATAGTACTTTTGTATAGACACCTTCTATCCATTCATACACACATATGCATCATGTACCCCATTTGTCCCAGAAGAAGTGTCAACATTTCTATTTTAATTTGTTTCAAAATAAGTGTTAACTTTCTAATTCTACCCTTAGTTATGAGACGAATATTGTATTATTAATTTAGAGGATGAATGAGGATTTACGTTCATGTGATGATAAAATACGTGGTTGTTATTGCAGAGTGCTCCACAACAAGTTGTGGAGCAGTATGAGCTTGCTAGCTTGACTCTGGAATACCGTCGAGAATGTAGGAAGGATAGTGTGCTGAAGTCTCTCACCTCGGTAATAGGAATAGCTGATTCCAACCATGTTGATTGCCAGCATGTGCTCCGATTTGAGAGTGGTGGTGATGGTGAGATTGTAAAAGGAAGGACTGCATGGCGACCAAAATACAAGGATCCAGTTAGAAGCATTGGTCACTTGTCTGCTGGAAATGGAAATGCAAATGCAAATGCCTAATGCCATGTTTGATGTTTGCCCTTTTGCCTCATTTTCAATCTGTATAAAGAATCATCACTCATCCTATCTATGCTATGCCCTTCTCTTGGAAATAACTTGCAATGTCCTGCCCCCATATATACATATTTTTCTATTTTGTATGTTCTTTCTCTCACTTTTTATTTATTTATTTATTTATTTATTCTGAATATGTAGTAATCATTCCTTTGTTAACTGAGAGTTTCTGAGCTTATGCATTGATCCCATGCCAACCGTCAAGAACAACCAGGAGAATCTCTTTTCTTTCTTCTTCTTGGGCTTTTGCGATTCTTTTCTTTTCATGCACATCGCTTGTTATGGAAGCGGGTCATTAGAAATTGTTGGTTGTGATCGGGACTTTGACCAACGAGATGAGATCAAATGCGAGTGTAGATGTTGGAATGAATGTTAGGTTGAGGGTAAAAGTACATGGTAAGCTTTAAAAGGAAAGATTATGCACACAATTAATCTCAAGACTGGTGTACTGTTTGGTTACATATAAGAGGACATGTGCATTTGCTAAACCCATCTTGTACATTTAAATTTAGAGTGTTACAAAAGCTACAGAAATCCTATTGTTTTGCAAATTATTATGATCATCTACAACTAACAAACCAACAAAAAAGTCAAAGTTGAAGTGAAAAATATATAATGTGTAAATTAAATAATATAAGTTTGGTATTAAAATAGGTTTTGATTGACTTCATAATTTTTGGTTTATCCCTTTTCATGAACAATCATATTCACATGGGAGACAAGGGTGTGTTGAGCAATTATAAGCAATAGACATTGAATTATTAGCCTCCATATTATATTTAATATTTAATATTTAATATTTAATATTTGTATGTAAATGTAAAGTACATTGGGTAACATGCATTTTCACATGAGGGATACCCCTTTGCCTACTTGTACACAAAAAAAGCTATCAATCATTTGCCAAATTTTGGCTATGTGGAACACTCAAAATAAATAAATATAGAATTATGTTTTTACCTTTTTTTAAAGACTAGATTATATCCTTGGTCTATGATTACCTTTAGAACCTTAAAAGATGGAATAATTATGAATTTGATTCATATAATATATATTTTATAACGTTTTTGGTTCTTTATTTTATCTTTGTTAAAGTACCAGTTAACTCTTGACGTATTTTGAACTTCTAAGCTATAATATATCATATACTGAGCTGACCTTGGCTATAGGCTAGAGGAACGATGGTCCGGGACAACAGACAACTCAAGGGCATCACTTCTTGAAGCCCATTTGTATATAGGTAGGTTCATTTTGAGCCTTAACAAAAAATATTACCGTTATTCTATGGGCCAAGGGCGTCGATCTGATTCATCTCTCTCGGCCTCACTTCAAGATTCAAGAGCGACTCGATTAGATTAGAGTATTAGACGAACTGATGATTCACGAACTCTAAAACTAGCTCTCGACCTCTCGCTCTTGTTAACTTGTTTCTGTTTATGTGAGTGACTTGACCAGACCTCTCGCTCTCGCTCGCCTCTCGGCCTCGTTTTTGGAAACTGGAACTCTAGAAGACTAGGTCTGGAGACTGAAACTCGTTTGATTCTGAATCATCTCCCTCTGGCTCTCGATTAATGTGGTCTATATTTTGATTTCTAATTTGTTTTAACTTTTATGCTTATTGTTTAGTTTAGATTAGGGTTATTTTGTTTAGTTTAGGTTTACCCAAGTTCTTATTTTATCTTTACTGTTTAGTTTGGTTTAGATTAGGGTTATTTTCTTTAGTTTAGGTTTATCTATTTCCTGATTATTGGTAGTCTCTAGTCTTTAGATTAGATTGTTCTTTTGTTGATATTTGTTATCATTGTTACTGTAGAAACAAAGTTGTTTCAACCTTGAAGTTTCGACTTGTTTGACAATTTCACGAATAATATGCATTGGGTATTCAATGTACTAAGCACTTATTCTTATAGTTTTTAACTAGATATTTTTCTTTCATCCTAAATATTGAGTCATTTTCATTACATTGTTTTCCCCTTTATTGTTTTATGGAGCTAAGTATGTGATTTACTTGTTTCTACGCCCAAGGATGCCTAATTTAATCAAAATGCAGGCTTGTTTTATGCTGCGACATTTATGCAGCAACATATGGTGGAATTGCGGATTTTTGGAGGATTGTTTGTATTCAGCTACTAAATTTCATCAAGACAAATTTTTTTAAGCTTGGGACTACGTTTGGAAGCTTCCCTGAATGATCCTTGGATTGATATCCATTTTGTGTTTGTCGTGATTAGCTTTTGTACTTAAAAGTACTTTATCTTTGACTTTCTAATCTTTAGCCCCAAGTTTTAGGTTTTGTCTTTCCCCCTCTTTTTTTTTTCTAAATAAGGGAGGCGAGGTCTTTTGTAAGTGTGTGCAATTAGTTCTAAACAGATTTTGGTACTTAAATTCCAAGTTAGTTCTCCAGTTTCTTTAAATATTGTCTTTACATTCCTTTGCTGCAACATTACATTCTTGTTTTTACTTTATTCATATTCCTTGCAATTTAATTTCCGCACTTCAGTTTTAGTAATTTAATTTAGGCCATTTACATTCATGTACTTACTTTCTGTCTTTTATATTTCTTGCAATTTACTTTCCATAATGAATAGCTAATTTTTTTTGTTTGAGTGTGAGATAAATGAAGGAAAGTGGACGTTATTTTACAATAACAACATTCCACTATTTCATTCAAGTTTTATAAAACCAATGACATTTATTGACAAATTGATCACTTTAAAAGTGTTAAAGTGTCATGGTCTTAGAGATAAACCATTGAATGCACGCCAATGTGAATGATATGAGAAGTAGACTTGAGAGAGGTGCTGACAAAGAGATTTGTACTAATTAATTCTTGACGGGTTATCCACTTGTTAAAGTGTTAAAATGCAGTAGATTCAGAAATGAACTACTTAGAACACACACCAACTTGAATAATATTGGAATCGGCTCGAGTAAGTGATTTTTAACAAAGAGATTTGTTTATCCATATATTTTGAGGACGTCATTTGACACTATCTCTGGTCCTGATATCACATAGAGATACAGGTTTAAAACTATAATATAGTGCAAGGGTGGAAGTCTGAGAGGAATTCCCTCAAAATAGATGGTGGGACTAGTTATGACCGACTGCTTGTTGTAGCATCCCTACAACATTGTCTGCTAGAATTTATGTTTATGTCTCACAACAAGTCTTACACCTATGCTATATTTATTTAATATGTTATTTGCATTTGTTAACTCAACAACCAATCAAAGTCTTCAAAATCGTCATCTGAAACCATTTCTTTCATTCTACTTTTATTAAGCTTTTACTACGATCCATGTGGATGATATTCGGTATTCTATACCACTTTATTACTTGAATGACGATATTGAGACTAATTGTATATATGCTTTTGGTCCTGATTACTAAGTTTATGGGTGTGTAAAAGCTTCTGTCAAGTTTTTGGTGCCGCTGCCGGGGATTGACAAGTTAAAAGTTCTTTTTAAGAGTAAAATAAAAGATTTGATTTTCCTAACACCGTTGAATCATTTGGAAGTGGTGTATGCCAAGGATACACCGCGTAAAGTTTCTCGAATTTGATCTTGATATTGAGAGAACATTCCGCAAAGAAGGAGGGCACAAAGAATATTTTTTGCTCTACTCCCTCCCAATATGGGGTTACATCCCCCACTTATTGCAGATCCGCCACCTTAGCCACCGCCACGTTTGGAAAATCGACCACCTGGTTTTATACCACAATTTCAGGATTTTCCACAAGGACCACCAAATCAAGATGAGATAAATTATGACACAGAATCTGAAAATAATGATCAACCACGGGTTCAAGCTCCAGACATAATTAATCTTGCAAATTCTAAAAATGGAAGAATTATGAACTATGTTTATCCTGGATTTTGAGCAATTGAACTCATGAATAGTTAGGCCTCATATGACAGCCCTCCATTTTGAGCTAAAGTTCCATATGTTGCAAACAAATAGACAATTTGTTGGATTACCATCAGAAGATCCTCACTCACATTTAAAATCTTTCATGGAAATCACTGATGTTTTCTTGATCCTGAGAGTGTCTAACGACGCTCTAAGGCTCATTTTATTTCCATTTTCTTTATGAGATCAAAGTCATAATTTAATTCATTACCACCAGTATCTGTACCATTATGGATTAATATGGCTGAAAAGTTGTTACGAAAATATTTTCCACCCATCGGGTGCTCAAAATATTAAAAAAAAAAAAAAGACAAGTAGAAATTGCTCAATCTTTGAAAGGATCTTTAAATAAGTTTATTGTTAGACAACCAAATGTTTTTGAAAATGCTTGTGATAAAAATGCAAATGCTTGTGATGCAAATGAAAATGTTTGTGATGAAAACATTGATGATGCTTCTAATGATATTTGTTTGAATATATTTGATCCAAGAATTTGAGATATGTTAATTTGAAAATGAAAGATCTGCTTGTTGAAAAAGGACCTATTAGGGAAACTAACATCAACTTCCATAAAGATAATATAGGTAGACACTTCTCTACTGAATTTTATGTTCATAAGTTACACGATGGTGATTGTCATGATAGAAAGTGGTTGGTTTACTCAAAAGAACTAGATACAAATCTTTTATTTTTGTTGCAAGCTTTCATGATATAAAGGCGTTAGTTTATTCATATATCACTAGAAGGGTACTCGCACAATGTAGCGAGATACATCTTGATTTTAATATTTCATTTTATTCTTTATCTCAGTCGATGTTATAATATGGTTTTATGTGATTTTGAGAAAGCGATGATGTTTTTATTTTT